>NC_090936.1:186613984-186945314 GCF_040938575.1 Ambystoma mexicanum
CGTGTTGCAACGTTGTGCAGGACACATGCTGCCACTATGATCCTGCACACTACTGGGGGAGCGTATAACAGCTGCCCGCCAGAACGGTCAAGGGAGCGAAAGCGTGACTTTAGCACTCCGAATGTGCGCTCCACTATGCCCCTGGTTGTAATGTGGGCTGTGTTATATCTTACCTGGGGTGGCGTGGTGGGGTTCCGAATTGGCGTCATCATGTGGGGGCTGAGAGGGTAGGCACTGTCCCCTGTGGAGGTGGTGATTGGTATCATTGGTGGGGTTGTGACCTTGCTCAGTATCCAACATGCATGCATGTGCAGTGGCATACATACTCACCAAGCAGCCATGTATCGCCATGCCGCCCAGCATCTATGTCCCGGCATAGGGTGGACATTCGGTAAATGAAGCTGTCGTGGGTGGACCCGGGATAGTTGGCATATACTGAGGTGATGATTCCCTTGGCATTACATACTACCTGCACGTTGATGGAATGCCAGTGCTTGCGGTTCCTATAGATGTGCTCTGATGCCCTGGGGGGACGTAGAGCCACATGGGTGCAGTCGATGGCACCTAGCACTTTGGGGAATCGTGCCACTCCGTAAAAATCCAGGGCGGCAGCATGCCTTTCTGCAGGTGTTCTGGGCAGGTATATGTGCCTGCGGACTGATGGGCGTGCAGTCATGATGTTCAAGACCTGGTGTAGGCAGCGTGACTGGGTGGCCTGTGACACCCCACCCACTATGGCACTTGTCCGCTGAAATGATCCAGTGGCTAAGAAGTGCAGTACATTGAGGACCTTCTCCAGGGGGCTGAGTGCTTGGGAGCACAGGGTGGGTGATGTGAGGTCATCCTCCCACTCAGTCACCAGGTCCAGTATGATGTGTGGTGGAAACCTGTACCTCCCATACACCTGGTCATCAGGCATCCCGAAAAGGCTGGTTCTGGGTGTGAATATTCTGGCCCTGACTATCCTCCTCCTCCTCCTTTGGTAGCCCACTGCCACTGCTGCTAGGAACGGTATGTTCATCCTGGCGTCTGAGCTTGTTATTGTTAAAGTCCGCAATTTTATGCTTTGCGCGTGTTCTAGGCGAGCGTGTGACCCGCGCACCCCTGGAATCCAGTTCCCAGTCCAATAGCGTGTGGAAATTCACACGCACCACGGGATACAGCGTGTGACCCGCGCACCCCTGGAATCCAGTTCCCAGTCCAATAGCGTGTGGAAATTCACACGCACCACGGGATACAGGTTCGCTGACGTACTTGCGTGTGTAAGTGGCCGCGCACCCATTAAATACACGTACATAGGCCAATCGCGTGTACGCGCACTTTTGTCCAATTACACGCAATGAAATACACGTACATAGGCCAATCACGCAATGACACTCTGACGTGCAGTATTTCCACGTGTGTTCCGTCATCACGTGCTGAGTGGGGAACGCCCGTGCGGGTCACGTCAGACGCGCTTACGCGCTGAGGGACTCTGGTCCAATAGAATCGCTTATGCGTGCTGACGCGCTTACGCGCTAAGGGCCTTTCCTCGGATTTCACGCTGACGTGCAGGATTTTCACGTGCCAAATCACTCCGTATCAAGCTGGCCACCCGAAAACACACGGAACACCACGCTCCTGCCCAGAAGGCCGAGTTACTGCCCCCCAGTGCCACGAGCAGCCTCCCACGTGCTATCTGCTGCTGCCTGCCTGCCTGCCTGCTGCCACCGTGCCCTGCCATTTGGTGCCTGCACATCAGCCATCTGCAGGGGTCCAGTTGCTGTGTCCACCCCTGCTGGAACTGAAGACTCCCAACTGGGATTACATCGCTCCACAGCCCAGCCCCAGGACCCAGTTGCCCACCCACACCTGCCTCTGGGGTTGCCATGTCGGGCACTTCCACATCTGGCACCAGTGGCAACCCCAGGCCAGAGGGGCAGAGGGGCACCAGCTTCACTGCCACCGCAGTTGGTGTCCTGGTGGAGCATGTCCTGGGGCAGTATGATGCCCTCTTTGGATCGTCCCGCGCCAGCAAGGAAGGACGGGAGAGGATCTGGCCCGACTGTGTGGTTGCCATCAACGCGGAGGGGGTGGCAACCCGCAACGTCCAGAAGATCAAGAAGCGCTGGGAGGACTTGAGGTCCAGGACCCTTGTGAAGGCCCGGCGCCTCGTGGAGGGGGGCCGGGGCCGCATGAGTTCCATCCAGAAGAGGGTCCTGGAACGCGTACGCCCAGCGCTCCACGCCCAGGTCCTTGAGAGGGAGGCCCGTCTGGAGTTGAGCGGTATGTGTCCAAGCATTACTGTGTGAGACAGGGCATGTTGCGGTGTGCTGGTTCTATGATACTTGCCTGTATGTGTGCCATGGGCCATGTATGCATGTATGTGTGCAGGGACATCATGGTAATGCATGTGCGACCAGTGATGTGTGACCCACATGGTTGTTGCATGTGTTGAAATGCGGCATGGGGAGCCCTATGCAGATTTTGGACATGAGAGCATGCCAGTCTCTGTACCTGGACATGGATGGGGGTGAAGGATGGGTGCTGATGCCAGGTACATATATGGTAGCCATGTCTGTGTGCCTGACCTGCGTGTCTGTGACTTGTGCATGCCATGGATGCATGACACATGTGTGTGACAATGCACAGATTCAGTGACGCACCCAACTTACCCTTGTTTCGCCTGTGTTCGGTGTGTTTGGGGCCAGATGGATGTGACTGAGGTGAAGTGTGTGCATGTGATATGCATGAGCCATGATGCATGTGAGTTACATATCATTGAATGTTTCTAGAGTCCATTGGACATGCATGGAAATGTCCATGGCATGCACCATGCCTGTTACTGTGTGTGTTTTGCCTGGACTGACCCATGTGTTGTGGAGGGACATGATGGAAGTGTACTTTGACAGTGGTGCTCATCTGCTATTGCTTCCTGTCTAGGGGACCATTGTACAGTAGCCTGATGCTTGTGTCCTTTGTCTCCCTCTACGCAGCGGCTAGTGAAGAAGAGGGCGGAGACGGCGCTGTGGAGCAAGGCGGCGGGGATGCCCCCACGGCTGCAGCGGAAGGGGTGGGTGAGCCCCCACAGGGGCCTGCTACGGCGGGAGACGGTGAGGAGCCATCCAGGTTGGTGGTTTGCACAGAGGAGGAGGAGGCCGACACTGGTGCACACATGGGGCCTGGTGGGAGCATCCCTGCTGGTGCAAGTGGTGCAGTCCAGGGCCAGGGGCAGGAGGCAGCACAGGTCACCGTGGAGGGGCCTGTGCATGTCACTGTCCCTGACCCTGTGAGTGCACCACCATGCACCAGCAGGGATGCCCCGTCCCAGGCCCGTCCGCAGGTAGAGGGGATGTCCATGTCACCTGACTCCCCTCCACCTGCGGACGTGGTAACCCCTGGCCGCGTGGAGAAGGTCCTGATTGGGGTCGCGATGCGCACGGCTGTGATTCGTGATGACGTGCGTGCTTCCCGGGAGGAGCACGCACGTCATCACGAAGTGCACCGTGCCGACGTGGCCCAATTGGGATCGGCCATGTTCGGGGGGTTCCTGCATGTGTTGGCCAATCTGACGGCCCTCTCCTCCTCTGTGCAGGCTATCCACCGGTCGTTCTCCTTGCCGTCTTCCGGCCCAGATGCCACCATGGCCCCCTGTGGACCTGCCCCGACCAATGCAGCCAGCTCGGTGGGGATCCCATCCCTGCCACAGTTGGGAGTCGGAGGTCCAGCAGGGGTGGACAACACAGCAAGTGGACCCCAGCAGATGGAAGATGTGCCGGCATCATCGGGCAGGGCACGTGCACGACGGCGTCGGTGGTTACCATCAGCCTGGATGCCGTCGTGCTGGCAGAGGCAGTGGCGTCGGAGGCAGCAGCGGGCTCGACGTGGGAGGCATCATGGCTCAGGGCCATCAAGATCAGAGGGGCAGGCATCGGCCGGAGGGCAGGGCAACCCTGGCATGGCGGTGTGTTCCGTGTGGGAGGAGTTTGGCCAGCGGATAGGTGCGGAGCGGCAGCGGGCGGAAGAGGAGCGGCTCGCCATGGCCAGGGCGGAGATCTCCATGCATCGGGCATTGAGGCGGGCTGAGTGCCTCGAGGAGGCTCGCAGGGATTTTGGTGAGCACATGGGGTTGTCCCTGCGAGACCTCGGGGCCAGGACAGAGTCCCGCCTCCAGGACATTGACATGGAGTTCAAGGATGCCCTGGCCAGCATCACCAAGTGAGCCGCAGGACTAGCCCGCTGCCTTTGTATATAGTTTTTTAGTTAGTTAGTGCTAGGTTTCCTTTATTTATTTTTATTATTTTGGACCGCTCGGACAATGGCCACTTTTTTGTACATATTTATTTTATTAGTTAGTATTAGGTTTCATTTGTGCTGTTGGGCTCATGGACCCTGGAACATTCCTGTATATATTGTTATATTTTGGGAGATACATTTTTTAATTTTTTTATTGTTTACACCATGACGTAATGGTTTTTCTTTGATTTCCTACTACATGGTTTTGCTTTGGACAAATTAAATTGATTTTTTAATCCTTTGTTTTTTGGTTTATCATTTTGTTCTCGGACATGGACCTTTTATTTACTTTGCCACATAGTTGTATGTTTTATTGGTTTACTTGATTTGTGTTTTTAATACATTTTTATATTATCTTACACTTGTGTTATTTTCTCTTTGGTTTCTTACATGTCATGATATGGGTTTTGACATTCACTTGCACCCATTGTGTATGTGTGTGTGACGGACATGTGTTCTTTTGCATACTTGGCATTGGGGTTGTGTCATGTGATTGCATTCACTATGTGGGTGGATGCAATCCTTGCCTGGGTGTTTGTGCTGGGTATGCTGGCCATTACTGCCATGATTGTGTATCGTCAGGACCTGGGGCCAGGGGGACATGTGTGGGGACCTGCTGGCAGGTTCCCCACAGTGCTGGGGGGTGGGGGTGGTGGGAGACATGAGTGGGGGCCTGGTGGAGGGTGCCCCTGCACTGCTGGGGGGTGGGGGTGGTGGGAGACATGAGTGGGGGCCTGGTGGAGGGTGCCCCTGGTGACTGGGGGGGTGGGGGTGGTGGGTGACATGAGTGGGGGCCTGGTGGAGGGTGCCCCTGGTGACTGGGGGGGTGGGGGTGGTGGGTGACATGAGTGGGGGCCTGGTGGAGGGTGCCCCTGGTGACTGGGGGGGTGGGGGTGGTGGGAGACATGAGTGTGGGCCTGGTGGAGGCTGCCCCTGCACTGCTGGGGGGTGGGGGTGGTGGGAGACATGAGTGGGGGCCTGGTGGAGGGTGCCCCTGGTGACTGGGGGGGTGGGGGTGGTGGGTGACATGAGCGGGGGCCTGGTGGAGGGTGCCCCTGGTGACTGGGGGGGTGGGGGTGGTGGGTGACATGAGTGGGGGCCTGGTGGAGGGTGCCCCTGGTGACTGGGGGGGTGGGGGTGGTGGGTGACATGAGTGGGGGCCTGGTGGAGGGTGCCCCTGGTGACTGGGGGGGTGGGGGTGGTGGGTGACATGAGTGGGGGCCTGGTGGAGGGTGCCCCTGGTGACTGGGGGGGTGGGGGTGGTGGGTGACATGAGTGGGGGCCTGGTGGAGGGTGCCCCTGGATGGTGGGGGGTGGGGGTGGTGGGAGACATGAGTGGGGGCCTGGTGGAGGGTGCCCCTGGATGGTGGGGGGTGGGGGTGGTGGGAGACATGGTTGGGGGCCTGGTGGAGGGTGCCCCTGGTGACTGGGGGGGTGGGGGTGGTGGGAGACATGGTTGGGGGCCTGGTGGAGGGTGCCCCTGGTGACTGGGGGGGTGGGGGTGGTGGGAGACATGAGTGGGGGCCTGGTGGAGGGTACCCCTGGTGACTGGGGGGGTGGGGGTGGTGGGAGACATGAGCCTGTTTTGTGGGCTGCCTGCAGGGGCCGTCGAGGGTGACAGGACCCACCCAGCCTAATCGCGTGTGTAACTTCGCACGCACCCCTGTAATACACGTACCAAGCCAAATCGCGTGTGATAATTCCCGCGCACCCCTGAAATACACGCGCCCAGCCTATTCGCGTGTGGAAATTCCCGCGCACCCCTGAAATACACGCGCCCAGGCTATTCGCGTGTGGAACTTCCCGCGCACCCCTGAAATACACGCGCCCAGCCTATTCGCGTGTGGAAATTCCCGCGCACCCCTGAAATACACGCGCCCAGGCTATTCGCGTGTGGAACTTCCCGCGCACCCCTGAAATACACGCGCCCAGCCTATTCGCGTGTGGAAATTCCCGCGCACCCCTGAAATACACGCGCCCAGGCTATTCGCGTATGGAACTTCCCGCGCACCCCTGAAATACACGCGCCCAGCCTATTCGCGTGTGGAAATTCCCGCGCACCCCTGAAATACACGCGCCCAGCCTATTCGCGTGTGGAAATTCCCGCGCACCCCTGAAATACACGCGCCCAGGCTATTCGCGTGTGGAACTTCCCGCGCACCCCTGAAATACACGCGCCCAGGCTATTCGCGTGTGGAACTTCCCGCGCACCCCTGAAATACACGCGCCCAGCCTATTCGCGTGTGGAAATTCCCGCGCACCCCTGAAATACACGCGCCCAGCCTATTCGCGTGTGGAAATTCCCGCGCACCCCTGAAATACACGCGCCCAGGCTATTCGCGTGTGGAACTTCCCGCGCACCCCTGAAATACACGCGCCCAGGCTATTCGCGTGTAGAACTTCCCGCGCACCCCTGTAAATGACGTACCCTGGCTTTTCGCGTGTGGAACTTCACACGCACCCCTGGTATCGACGTGGTCAGGGCAATCGAGTGTGGGACTTCCCCGCACCCCGGGATACACGTACCCAGGGCAATCGCGCGAGTGACTTCTCGCGCAACCCGTTGTACACACACGCGTGAATTTTTGAACAGTGGGTGTCCGTGTAAATGGCGTACACCTTTGCACATCATTAGTCCTTTGGGGTCACGGTATGGCCCATTGCTGTATGTGGGTGGTATTTGTTGGCGCAGGTTTTGGCGCACTTTCGTTGAGTGCGTCGGGACGCTACCGCCTGCTTACTTGTGGCGTACGTTTTTGGGCCTGTGCGCTGGTTTGATCGAGCGCTGTTTTGCCCTGTTCGAATCCATGAATACGTGTTGCCGGAGAGCGTGTGGGCGTTCCGCGCACTTGCCTCCTGTACTTCCCCGTGCCGCCCACATTCTTCCCCATTCCGAGTGTTGTGCCCCATTTTATTCCCCATTCCGAGTGTCCCGCCCTGTGTTCCGCCTACTTTAGAGCTGTGCGCTGCGCTCGGAGTGATAGTGCAGTGGCCGTGGCGCACGCCGTTGGTTGACCTGTGCGCCGGCGTGCGCCGCGCACTTTTTCAGCGCACGTCCTATGCTTTTCTTACGCACGGACTTCCATGAATCGACGTGCGCTGGTTTCCCTGCGCTTTTCGCTATTTTTCGGCGCAGCGCACGTATAGGCCCCTCTGCGCCGGAATTTTCGGCGCACATTTATTCCATGAATCGGCCTGTGAGTCTCTTTAACTGAATCAGGGAGTTAAGTCTATCTGGTTGTAGTCTACAAGCTCTGTGGTCAGCAGAATTATTGTTGATCTGTTGAGTGTGATTGTTAAGGGGGAGCAGTCAAAAATGGCACACATTATTCAGAGCATTCTGATTAGTAGCGATATCGAGGAACCTTTAGCAGACCAGACCACAATCACTTCTTAGCAAAGTATTGGGTGAGCAGCATGACAATCTGGAAGAACTTATGGGAGATGCTAGTGTTTGAGTATATGAAAGCTCCTGCGTCCAGAGAGTGATCAATTGTTGTCCAAAGGGTGAACAGTCTATGCACCTGATCTACTTCAAAGCATGTGATGAACCTTATCTTATGCACATCAGACTTTTGCAATTTTAATGTATTTTTTAAAACTAATTTCCTTCCTGACATTGTACGTGCACCCTATTGACAATTCATATAAATTGTAAATGAGATATGGGAAATACAAAATTGCTGGGTCTCTGGCATTGAAGTGCAGGAAGTGCTGCCTTTCTGTTGTCTCTAATTCTGGGGGAAACGCTTTCCACTCTGAAGTTTCTAAGCTAGAAGCATGTGATTTCTCAGGATAAAAAATCACCCTTGTAAACACCCTTAGGTTACTTTTCAATTAGCCCTTTATCAAGGACAGATTAGAGGATAGTCCAACAGGATCAAGTACCCTCCACATTACAGATCTGCCGCGTTAGTATTAAATTGATTTGAGGATGGCCTGTGAGTAGCGAGTCTCGAGAGCACGGCACAGTTGTATATCTATGTGGACCTGTGAACTGTGCTTCCCAAGGGATTATTTATACACCATTGAGCAATAGTACTCTATGGTGTGTTGTA
The DNA here is from genome assembly GCF_040938575.1 of Ambystoma mexicanum. Taxonomy (NCBI): domain Eukaryota; kingdom Metazoa; phylum Chordata; class Amphibia; order Caudata; family Ambystomatidae; genus Ambystoma; species Ambystoma mexicanum. Next base: position 186,622,318 of record NC_090936.1, read on the forward strand.
GATTAGTCATGTCATGGGAATGGCAATTAGCTGGTGTGGAACACTTGGGAAGCTAGGGACATCTATCATATTTAGAAAGGGAGACTGGGCCATTCCCTCATCGAGATATGTACCCATATTAATGTGAAGCAAACAATATGACACATTGGTAAACTATCTATGGGTTGGGTGATCAGGAAGCATTGGTCACCAGGTAATGACACTAGACCTGTGTCATAAAATTAAGCAAAAAGGGCCAAAGTCTATGGACCTAATGCGCTCCACCATCACATTTTACAGGTGGATTCATCAATACAAGGTTTAACAAAAAAACAATAGCTCAGCAATTTCTTGGTACATAGGGCCTCATTACACGGAAGGCAGTGATCCAGGGTGCTATTAGCACCCTGGACCATGCCGGTAAATTACCGGCACCGCCTTGGCGGAAAGGGGATTTACCGCCCCATTGCAAGGTTGGTGGGGCGGTAAATCCCCCTTCCGCCATTGCCCTTCCCCATTCCCATTTCAGCCCCATAGGGCTCTATGGGAATGGGGAAGGCGCTAATTACGGCACCGCAATTTTGCGGTGCCGTAATTAGCTACGAGGTCCCTTAGCGGGTTGGTTTTGAACGCCTGCAAAAAGCAGGCGTTAAAGCACCAACCCCCTAAGGGACCTCGTAGTAAGGCGGTAATGGTTAACGGTCACCGTTACCATTAACGGTGGCCGTTAACCATTACCGCCTTCCGTGTAATGAGGCCCATAGTCTTTTTACTGCTATGCCACTGACACCTTTTTCGACCTGTACATGAAAGTCAATCACCAATTGCATGATTACACAACAAATGAAGATATGTCAACAGAGACCCATACATATCATACATTACCACAAGATTTTCGATCCATATGGACAAGTACATCCATCATTGTTTGCATAGCACAAGTCATATGTCAAACCCTAGCATGGGTTATAGAAGAAAAAGGAAAAGACGAAAAAGAAAAATGTCCAAAGGCCCAAATTAATTGTCTCTCCCAAAATCTTAGCGAACATTGATGCAATCATGAAAATACAGAAAATGTTTTTTTTAAAGACCACCAAAGCTTTAGCTTTGATCCTTGTTATTTACCACATACTCAAATTGGTGTGTATAATCCACCACCACCATTCACGTGTGTCCACCGCTAAGGCACCAATCTGAATGCATTTGAAGGGTAAAAGGGCTTTTGCACATGGCTATTAAAGTCGCCTTGTGATCCATGTCCCAAATTGTCAACTTTGTGCAGTAATGTGAGTGGGATGTGCTCTCATGCTTTGGATATTGTACAGGCTTGTATTATTTACCATTTGGGAAGTTAAAACAGTGGACCCTCATGGTGTCTTACTTCCAAAATTCTATCCAAGTACTCAAAACCCTAATGGTTGTATGTCCTGTAAGAAAAGTTATTATAGGATCATTCTACCACCCATCCATCGAGGATGTGAAAGTCACAAACCTACAGATGTACTTTGTTACCTTATTATCTTCATTCAATTCTCCTTAACCTTCTTTAAACATCCAAATGGAACATACAGATTTATATCCTTTCTTTTAAATTGTGCTGGTCACAGATATCTGAAAGGTACCAAGATTCACAGTTACTACTTGGTCTAAGTCCGATGACCAAACTTAACACTACCCAACCAGTTCTCACCAGTGTGCCTGATCCTTACCTCTAAATTACCTAGGAATCCATTTATTTTGCGCCTGCATGAAATCACATGCATGCATAAAACGCAGTGGACTTGCAAGATGGAGGAGGAAAGCATGGTGAAGATCTGAACTCCACTTTGAGTCCCTTGTCCGCCTTGTAAGCATTCGAAAATGGGGTAGAACATGAAATGAAGGTGTAAGAGGATTAGGCCTTGCTTTTACACCTTCATTTCCAGCACCTCCCATGGGGGTCATTTTATAAAAAAAACTAAATTGCATACACAGGACCACAAACATTAGCACTTACATCCTGATTGGTCCCCTGCATGCAACTTTAAATGTTTACAAGACTGTAAAGAGTAAACTGGGGTGTATTCCTGTTTATTCTTTACTTTTCCTCTCTTGTGAAGGAATAAATGCCCCCAGCAAATTGCGTTTTTTTTAATGGATTCCTAAGGATTCAGACTGATGAAAAACCAATGCAGCGTCCATAGGGATCCATTTGCAGGGACTTCATTTCACCAAAATGCCAGGGATAGCGGAAATGCCATGACATGACCCTTGACCCCCTAATGACATCACAATTAGTGATGTCATTTGACCCCACCCCCAAGTAACATCACAGGAAGTGATGGCAAATGACCTTCATATTTTTCAGATGCATCTAATTCCGTGTTTCCAGACGCTCACATTTCAGCCAGATATCAGAACCGAGGCATAGAGGGAGGCGTGATTTGTCCACAATCACACATTTGGGGAATGTAACTTTTCATATTCAACGTGGGTCTTTATGTAAAACATACATAATTCAATACTTATAACAGGGTAACAGAAATCTTTAACGCAGGCTACAGCTAGTGTATGAAACATCTATAGATCAATTGACACAAAAGTACTGGTCATCTGTGGCGTTGCTGTGTAAAACAAGGCAACAAAAGCACTGTCCTGGGGAGGCATGCGCTGCTTTTTACCGAGGAGCAAAAGGCTGCATAAGCAAGACCTGACCTGAAAATTAAATAATTGACCAGGAATTAGTATCAAAAAAATTCCCTTGTTATAAATGTATCTGTGAGTCAGCTACCACTACGATAGAAGAAACCTATTAGACTGGTCTGCGTACAGACAGGGGAGTGCACCTGATAATGTTATCTTTGCTGGAGTATAATACCTGGGAAAGGTTCTTTCAATATACCCAAGACCCCCATCGTTTTTATTATCTAAGCATAATACTGGGTGCCAGAGGACTTAAAAAGCCCCCACCATTTAACGTGATATCATTTCTGTACACATAAACCCATGGCACTGCACAGTTGTTTTAAATTTAAAACTCCCTTCAGTTGCTTCTGACTGGGGGACTCACTGGCAGACTTAAAGGCACGCATTGCACTCTACACCTTTGTCAGACAATGGCATAGCTCAGAATGTGGGCACCCCTTATCCCCAAGCTCCTTAATGAAGAACAGGGCCACCACTCCACAGGCTGCCACGGAACACCACGTGTGTGCAATGTCCATGATGATTATTCTGCTGCAGGGGCATGTACTACTGCACGTGAAAGAAGTAAATATGTTTTTTAATCAAAGCTTTAGTGTTTGACGTAGCGTAGAAAGAAGGGGGTGGTGCACCAAAACATCAGTCTAGCGAGGTCACACTACTTATTATGCTTGCTTTTTTAATGATGCCGAGTAATAAATGTCATACCACAGTAAGCGATGGCTAGACTGAATGCACCAAAATGCCATTCTAGCCAGGTAGTGACCACATGAACTTGGTTTTGCCCGAAAATACCAGTAAAACATGCAAAGTCAATAAAGGATGTGTCAAAAATGCTCTAGTGATCCCCGGTTTCCCAGTGCCTTGCACACACATGCATCCCCTTTCACCCACCGGTCACTCACCCAAACATCCCCTCTCATATTCATGCACACTCCATTCACCACTGAGGCACACAACACAACATTCAAACACACACTACTGCATTCATACCCATTCACCCACCAGTGACTCACTCAGACCTTCTCTCACATTCACTCATTGCATTCTCTACACAGGCACGCACCCATCCAGAACATTCAAAACACACCATCACATTCATACTCATTCACCCACCAGTCACTCACTCATGCACCTTTTCTTACCTACATCCATTGCATTCTCTACACAGGGACACATCCACCCACAACATTCAGAAACACACCATCCCCTTCATACTCATTCACCCACCAGTCACTCACTCACACCTTCTCTTACATACACTCGTTACATTCTCTACACAGGCACGCACCCATAACATTCAATAACACACATCACATCACTTGTCATTCACACACCGTTCACATATATACATCTGACACGCACTTCACACATGCAGCAAAAAGCCTTCTTACCTTTTTTTTGCAACTTCGGTCTGTCCTTCCAATCCATCCTCGGCTCCTCTGTGCTGCTCAAATACATGAACCAGGAAGCTGCAAGAGCTTCCTGGTCCCTGTTTGTAAGCTGCAAGGAAGTTGCCAGAGCTTCCTGGTCCCTGTTTGTAAGCTGCAAGGAAGCTGCAAGAGCTTCCTGGTCCCTGTATGTGAGCTGCAAGAGCTTCTTGGTCCCTGTATGTAAGCTGGAAGGAAGCTGAGGGAGAAGGGTTTGGAGCTGAACGTGGCCTGTGACATGTGCCACATGTCACTGTTAGCTCCAACTCCAAACCCTACTGAGAGTCCCTGGCCCAGTCTTCACACTAATGGGTGAGGACTGGGTCAGGGCCCCCCAGACCTGGTGTGGTGGGCGACCCACACTTCAGGGCCTAAAGATAAAGATTTATCTTTAAAATCCCTGGGGTGGTAAGGGAGTCACCAGGGGTTGCAAACTGAAACTCAGGGGTCATAGTAGGGACCCCTGGCGACCCCCAAATGGCACCCCTGTCTATTTGTTTCATGCCTGCATGAACATTTCACACACAATCAAAGAGGTGATGGTTGGAAGGTTTAGAATGAATCTTAAACCTCTGGCAATTGCTCGGGGAAAGCCTGCAGACCATCATTCTCCACCTGCCAAGCCATTATAGAGAGGGGAAAGGCCATATCCCAATCAAACATCCATCCAGATTTGTGAATGGAGATTTTAATAGTGTAGGCCGCGAACACAATTCAAATCTCCATTCACAAATCTGAATGGCTGTGTTTTCGAATATTGAATGACCTGGCGACCTGATATTTTGAACTTTGTGTCCCTTGCGCAGTAGTAGTACACACCATTTCCATGTTTGTTAACTTTGGAGGCAGTTAGGGTTACCTCCTGTGTAGTGTATGCAGCAGCGTACTACTTACATTACAAGCGAGTTGGAGCGCACCTCAATCTTGTCATTTTCCCTTTCACATTTCTCTTGCATATCCAAATCAAGCTTGGTCCCAACCCAAAAGTGGCAGTCCAGCCCAAACTGCTAGGGCATATCCCTTCAGCACGAGACCACATGGATCCCCAGGCATGTTTCGGCCTCATTGGGCTTCATCAGCAAGGAGTAGCTTGGGTCTCTAGGCTCAGCAGGTATGGGGAAAGATCATAAAGGCGTGCAACAAAGCATATTGACAAGCCTGAGAAAGAATGCACAGCAGGGATCTTATCTCTGGTCTTTGTCACCCCTCCCGCATCAAGTCACTGATGCAAAATGTGCCTAAAAGGTCAATCAAGGAGTAGAAGCATTACGCTTTGCTTTTTACACCATTATATACCATTTTGCCCGATTGAAAAATGAGGTTGCATGTAAAAGGCCCCCATACTATCTTATACACCAGCTTGACGCCCAGAAAACAGAAATCTAATCCAAAAGAATGATCAATGGACAGATGTACAGTATTATTATTTATTACTCTACCCACACACTCCTTGACCTATGTAAGATCACTTGTTTAGCGTCATTTTAAATGCAGGAGAGTGGGAAATGCAGACGTAAAAGAGAAGAGTTATGCTGTTACGCTTCCATTTTGCGTTCTACTCCAGTTTGATGCAGTGTCAAGGTGGAGGAGGCGCATAGAGCGGTTATGAGATTTCGGCCGTACTGGCCTCCTCTATCTTGGAACGGAGAAATCCATTCCTTTCATGCCTACATTCATGCAGGCATAAAATGAATGGATTCCTATGGAATCCGTTTCGGTTTTGCACCAGCTAAAGAGCAGGTGTATGCCAGAGGAATCCATTCAATTTCTCTCTCCCACTCACAATAAGTACTAAAAAACTCTTAAAACCTACCCATTTGGTTTAATCGCTGGGTAATTCCTCTCTCTTTCCTGTTCATACTCTGCTCCTTTCCTGTAACCTACTTCGTTTGTCCTTTCTTTTTGTTTGCCCTGAGGCCCATGGGCATGCAGCGCTATGCAAGAAATGTATTAAATACATAAATAAATTCATTAATAAATGCCGCCTGCAAATTGTAATTTGCGGTTAGTATTTATTTGTTCACAAGATGGGGAGGAAAACTAAAGAGTAAACAGGAAAACACTGCAGTGTACTCTTTAGCAACCCCGTCAACTTTGGTAATGTTTAAAACTGCATGTAGGGTCCCCATCAACACATAAGTGTTATCTTATTTGCTCCCATGCATGCAATTAACATTTCTAATAAAATGCCACTTGCATGCTTATTTTGCAAGTCCCCTCAGTGCACAAAGTTTTAAAAACATGGTGTAAACTATTCATGCCAAGTTTTGCACCTGTTTTATTCCACTCCGGGGCATTTGTGTTATATTGACAGTCAGAGCAGTGGCGCGGAAAGTAATTAATGTTTCCACCAAACCCATATTTTGTGTCTGCCAAAAAAACGAACCTGACGCTAGCATGCCACATTCATGCCGGTGGTAATACATAGATTTCCTATTGAATCTGCCTGTTTTTGGAATCTGCAAAAAACAAGCGAATTCTAAAGGAAGGTTATTGTAAATGACTCCTGCAATAATACATTTTGGGAGTCATCTAAAGTTCCTGGCACTACAAAGTGCAAAAAAAGCATCTTAACCTATTTATGCCATGTTTAACATCTCTTTTTCACTTCTGTGACAAATTGACTTCTGCCCTGCAGGAGTTTAAGGATAAGTGGAGGCTAAAATGCCCACTTGGCCCCCACACTACTACTACAAAAAAAACACATTCATAAAGGGAAAGCAGACAAAGTTAAGAGAAATACCTCCTTCACACTCTTTGGTAACGTGGGCGGAGGGAAGGCTATATTCTTAAGAGGGGTGTGAATGTGGTTCAGTAGCAACACAAACAGTAACGTTTTACAGTCCCAAAATAAATGTCCGACCAAAGTTCTAGAAAAATATATAAACTTAACCATGTACAATAATAACTAACTAGAAATACACTACACAAAACCCACCCCTGAGGAAAGAATAGTGTATAAGCAAAGATAGTAGATGCAGCACTCTAGGTAATGAATCAGGGGTAAAAGACCAGGACTAGCAAACCTTTTCTTGAAAAAAGATATGTACTTGTGAGTACAATGATTTATAATTGACCTAGTCAGTCTCAAGGATCTGGAAAGGGACCAAGGGGGCAGATAGCAGTTAATAGCACTTTCTTTGCAGGTGTTGGTTTGGCAGTGGCGAACCAGACTTCTTGGCATTGTGCGAAGGTCAGGAGAGAGCAAAAGACAGCAACAAAGGGTCCTGCTGGTTCAAATGTGATGAACAGTTTTTTAAAAAGGCACCAAGCAATTCTATGATGAAGAACACTAGGGTCCCAGCTGCCTTGATTATTGGGGTGCTGTGAGTCCCAATCCAGGGGCTCAGGACCACAATGAGTCATTTTGTCATGCTCACAAACACAGAAGAGGCTGGCACATAACTGCAGGGGTACTCCAGCACAGTGAGGTCCTGGAAACCACTGTGGCTGGCAGAGAGTCGGTCTTGCTCCAGCAGCTGGCCACATCATAGGTTGCTGTGAGTCCCACTCCATGGACTCAGGGACAAGATTGGTCCTTGATCTCTGGCTACCATGCACAGGGAAGGCTGGCACACAACTGCAAAGGTACACCAACACAGTAAATGTCCTAGGCACCATTGTGGCTGGCAGAGGCAGGTCCTGTTCCATCAGACGTTTACCCACAACTGTGCTTGCGTATGGTTAGGGAACATAGTTCTCCATTTCCTTGGAACATTTGCCTTCACCTCACAGCTGGAGGACTCTGGAAAGGACTGCTCTCCCAGCAGACTCCAACAAAATCTTCCCAAGTGATGATCCGAGGATGCTTCAAGAGGATTCCATGAAGTGGTGTGGAGCCACTTCTTTTAAGGGCAAAAGCCCACAGGCATTTGGACTGAAGCTAGCCCGCTTTAGGAGTCCAATCCCCGCTCTTGAAATGATTGGACAATGCCCTTCTGACATCTCACCCAAAGTGATTTGTGCTACAGGAAGTGGAAGGGACAGGAAAGAGATAGAGAGGCAGAGAGAAACAAAATGGCAGAATTCTCCCAAACGGTACAGATCTCTCCCTCGCTCCACTAACCCGCCCCATTCCCTTTTCAATACAATCAATGGACTTTAGAAATGCAATCCCATGGTGTGAGACCTGGCTCTTTTTGAATCTATGTTCCCTTTGGGCCACTGTCCTGTAAAGTGGCTGTGCCTGGGAGAAGGGTGTTACCTGCCCTTACAAAGGAACAACAAGAGGGAATCCCACCAAGCTACATTCCTGCCAGTAGGGCAGGGTCAAGCATGTCTGGGGGAATACACATAACCCTTCCACAGCTAACTGGGCCCGCAGGGCTGACACATGTGCAATATCTATTTAATGTGGGATAACTGTGAATGATGCTGGGCACCATACTTTAACTCAGGTATTTATTTATTTATTGGACATTTGTATGGCACCTATACACAAGTGTTTCCAGGTGCCACAATGCAAAAGGGGGCATAGGGAAAACAATAATAACGGACGTACTAGGCCTTGTGAGGTTCTTACTGAGTAAGTGCAGAGAACAAAGTGTGAGGGAGGGAAATGAGGTAGGGGAGGGGTGGAGGGAGAAGTGCAGAAATGGGCGGTGCAGGGGGCTGAGCAAGTGCATGGGGGAGCCACAAGGGGCAAGTGCAAGGGAAGTGTGAAAGATGGGGTGGACCAGGATCAGGATATTCTGGGAAGGGTGCCGGAGGGCAGGAGCTTTAGCGACACTGAGGGGGGACTGGTCAAGGAGGGCCTGGCCCTGTAGAAGGTTTTGTCTTCTGAGGCAAACTCTGGATTTGGTGGTATTTTCTTACTGTGGTATTTTTGGCTGTATTTTGGTGGTAAACTGGCTTTACCATTAGAGGTAGTTCAGTATTACCCTATTTTGGTGATAATGTAGTGTTAGCTTATATTGGCGGTCATTTTTAGTGGTATCTTATTTTTGTGGTATAGTGATGAGCATGTCCTTTGTACTACCGCCCCATAATACTACAAACTTCGCTTGCTTGCCGTAATTGGAATACCCTTTGGCTGACTATGAAGAACCCCTGGACCTAGCACACCTTCAGGGAACCCAGTGAGTTTATTCAGAATGCAACTTATTGCATGTAGCCCATGTCACTGACTTATTTACATCCAGTAACCTATGTGCCTTAGAGGACACTGCTTTCTCTTCAGCATGCTGATAAAAGCCCATTCAAACACACTTTATCTGTCTCATCTGCATGTATTTACTCTTTTCACTAACATTGTCCAAAATGGTAAATGAGGTAGCACATTTTTTTTACCAGAGTGGTATGAACCTAGGATAACCTACTAACTTTTTCCCCTATCACAGCGATCGTCAGAGGCAATAATAAAACACAAAAACCAAGCAACAGCCATGTTCTGTTTTCTTTTTTTTAATGCTATTATGGTTTGATTACCACTATTATGTTGCACTAATAGAAAGATACAACAATACAACACATAATCTCAGAGTTACATGTTCTTACAAACAGTGAGCCCAACTCCAATTCTCTGACAAATAGCAAGAAAACAACACATGGCAACATGGAAGAAATAAAAACAGTGGATGCAATTTTTCTGAAAGAAATTCAGCAAGAAAGAGATAAAAATAAAACACATCGCAAAATGAACTTAGTGTGCATAACTTTCTTGCCCAGTGCAGAAATGCAGAGAGAAACACAACATATTTCTTTTAAACCTAACTTACTACAGTGTCTGCTAATAAGTACATCCTCTTTCATTCATTTGGTTTTACGCACACCTCAATTATGACCTAACTCACCGTAGTATGCGAACCCTGAATCTCTTGCTGGCAGAGCTTTATCTATGTGAACCTCCCTCACACAACCCCCGGGTTGCAGCCTTCGGAATTCCTTCTACTTCAATGCCAGCAGCCTAACACCCCTTCTGCATGGCCTGCTAGCTGTCTTCAAAACTGCATTCACGGAGCCCACGTTCAGAAAGGCACCAACAGCATTCGAATCTCTGGAAGCACTCCCCAGTCCAGCTGATTAAATTACCTCTCCCTGTCTGTCAAACTTAGATCAGCCTTCTCTGACATCAGCTCTTCCACCTCTTGATTTCTACCAATCATATTACAAGGGTTTTCATGTAACAAGTTATTTCCTGCGAGGACAATGGAAGTTCTCCGCTTCCAAAAAAAAATACCTTGCTCAAAACAAACAGCCCTTCCGCTTTTTTTTCTATTGTGCATCTCCCCATGGAAAAACACAAAATGAAATGACTTTTAAACTGTGCCTACCGAACTGCATTATAAAGTTAATTGGGACAGTTAGTTGGTTAGTGGACTTTTTGTTAGTTGTTAGTTGGTTACATATTTCCAATGCAGTTCCACACAGATATAAAAGCATTCAATTTGTAAATATGCATGTTTCTGCATTTTAAAATGAATGCCCCCTTTACTGAATGCTTTTGAAACTAAACCCATTTTACTGGCTTGCTGCTAAAAACGTTTAGATAAATGCTTTTATGAATAATACTCATTTTACTGGCTTGTTGCTGAGAAAAGCTGTCCCTTGCACCCATTTCAAAATAGCTGCTTTGACATACTGCCAATGAAAATCCCATTTGCTTCCCTTGGAATGTGTACACATGTACTTTTGTTTACATTACTATTTGCATGAATACATCCCTACATACCACTCCTTTTTCTGACAATTATGACTGCTAGCAAAGTCATAATTGGAAGAAACACATCAATTTCTAAAATGCATGTATGTATCACAGGATATATCCCATTCCCCATTGTCGCTAGCTGAATAATGGTTGAACCAATAACATCTTAATAAAATGGAAATATAACCGCATTTCACAATAAACAATTGTTTAACTGTAACATAAAAATGAAATAGAACCCGAATTGGGCATATCAGTCCTCACAAGCATGTGCACGTGTGATCTAATTACATGTGCATACCCCTGACTGAAGCATACCCCTCCATGTGTATTTTTGAATCACAATCATTGTCTATGTGCTTTATGGAGTACACAGTTCTCATCAATGTGTATGCACCACAATAAAACAATACAATAAAATAATAAAATAAAATAACTGAATAAAGTAACAAAATGGCTTAAAATTAAAAATATACAATTTGCACTGTCTCCAGTTCAAGTCTCAATTGCTAAAGCACAACACAATACCATGCCCCACCAGCAACGCTGTGGAATTAAGTTCGTCTGACCACTGTTCCATTGATGGCATTAACCATCTTCAGGGCCACACCTCTGAGATGTCCTGATCACCAAACTTTCATAACAGCATCCTTTGCAGTGGAACCTCTCCGGCCTGGCGCTCACAAACTTTTCTACATCTCTTTTGGCATCGTGGGATGTTTATCTTCACCTCCATACTTCTGGAGGCTTTTGGTCCTTGGTCCTGCGGTCTCCGGTCCAGCGGTCTATGGTCCCTGCCTGGACATATAGTTAATGGATTATAAATCGAATAGAAAAGAAACAGTTTAAATACATAGCACAAAACTAATTTATATCCCTTTCACCAATTGGCTTAAGAGAAAAATGTATTCCAAAATATCATGACTCTTTGGACTTGTCAATTTTGGATATCTACAAGTAAACACACATTATAGAGAGACCATCAACATTTTAAATCTTGCATCACAACATATCACAACAATTTTCATGCAGAATAATTTTACCACACTGTACTAGAATAGGTTAATCTGATTCAGCGCCCTCCATGAATGCATACCACCACCCTTTTTTATGTGTAATGTGGCAATTTCATTTGCTTTTGCTTTTGCACTAAACTATATCTCTGGTTTGCCATGGAGTGAAACATACACCATCTTGTCATTAGATTACATGCATTATGAAATAGTCAACAGTTCTTCAATGTGTCTGTCAATATACAAACTTACTGTGCCTATATCATTTATCTTACTGTCAGCTTTCTTTTCCATGTAATCAGTACACTTAACCCCTCTCTACCTGCTCAAGTCTCTAGATTTCATGCTTTGGATGCCAAGGCTTAATTTGGTTAACATCGACAAATTACTCTGTCACCATTTCACCCTCTGTCTTTAACATTTTATACACTACAGGAGATATTTTATCTACAATCTCAAATGGCCCTTGCCATGCTGCGAGGAATTTAGAATTTTTATGTTTATTCATACCAAAATGGTATTTGTATACCCGATCACCTATTTTATGATCTCTCACAGATGTCGTTTTATCCTAATAGAACTTTGCACTTTCAGCAGCCCTTTCCAAATTTCACTGTGCAAACGCAAATGCATGTTGTAAATGCTTCCTCAATTCTTCCACATATTTGTGAACTGTAGATGCACTCACAAGTGTTTGTTCATGTGTCCTGTACAATAAATGTTGTGGCAGTACCATTTTTCTTCCTGTCAACACCTCATGAGGACTGATACCTGTTGCTTTAGCAGGAGTCAACCACATGGCCATTAATACTAAAGGTAAGCGTAAATCCCAACTGGAACCTGCCTCTGCTACAAACGTCTTTAGTATCTCCATGACAGATCTATTGCTTCTCTCCACATTCCCCGAAGAGGCGGGCCAATATGCGAGATGCAATTTCCTTTTTACCCCCAATATCTGCCACACCTTGCTGATCAAGGTGCTTGTGAAATGACTTCCTCTGTCTGACTCAATTCTATGGGGTAACCGGAATCTTGAAAATATGTGATTTACCAGCAATGTAGCTGCTGTCTGTGCACTACAATCTGGCGCAGGAATGCATTCCACCCATTTCGACATTAGACATACCACCGTCAATAAATATTGGTTTCCTCTACCTGATTTCTTTACAGACCCTACATAATCGATTTGTAAAGCCGACCATGGAAGCGTTAAACCTCTTTTCATTAATGGAGCTCTATGCATTGGTGAAGGAGGTTGAAATTGTGCACATACCAGACACCCCCTGCAGTATAATTCCACATCCTGGGACATATGTTGCCAGTAAGCATAGTCTTTCAGTATCCTGCAGTTACCGCATCATGTACATGATGTAACATTAGCCCTCAGAGTGAAAGAGGTACCACCCATTGTATCTACCTGGTTACAGATTCCCTGATCCTCAGACCGTCCTGTAGTTTAATTCATTTTTTGTTCTTTAAGAACACTCTCAGCTCTTTTTTTCCTGTACAATCATTTTCAGTTAAGGGATTTTGTTCGGGGTATATCAAATGATTATAATAAACCCAAACATAGGGTCTTTTTTTGTGCCTTAATCAGATCCTGATCTGTCATATCATAACTCCATTGTACTACAGGTTGTTCAACTTCTTTTGGAGATTTGGAGCACGTAACTGCATCTACTTGTATTTCACCAATTAGGTGTTCAATGGACAACAATTCTCTCATAACAGCCCCAACCTTGGCTAATTGATCTGCTCTATCATTTCCCTCCTTATCCTCTCCTGGTGTTTTCAAATGTCCACGAATCTTCCTCCAGTGTATTGTTAAACCATTCTCTGACACAAATGTGTCTATAGCCTGAATAATTTTCCCATGTTTAAGGGGCTTTTTGTTATATGTGAGCATGCCTCTTGCTTTCCAGCCAGGTAAATATTCTACAAAGCTATTTCGTGCATAATCAGAATCAGTCACCAGGACAATTTCACTGAATTTGTTATCAACTGTGGTAGTAATTGCTTTATAAATAGCATCTAACTCTGCTATCTGGCTTCTCCTTGCCCCAATTCTAATTCCTACACTAGGAATGTCCTCACACTTCAACCAGACATTTTCTATCCCTGACACCAGCTGTTTATTGCTGTCATTTTCAATGTGAAAAGCAAACCAGTCGACATACAGAATTGGCAATCCTTACACATATTTTCATCAAAAGCTTTGAGTGGTGATTGTTCAAACTCCTGCAAACTGGGCTCCACCTCTACCTCATCTGAAACACACTCAGCTGCACAGTCATGTAGATCTTCTATCCCTTGAGCAATTGGGCTCTTTTCATTCTGTCCATATCTTCTACAGGAAAACCCTGCAATGCCAATGTCCAGGAAGTAATTCTGGATTGCACTAGGTTGCCTGATCTAATCCGTTTACTTTGTAAAAACTGCAACAGTTGATGATTTGTCTCAATGATCACATTCTCCCCTTGAATAATGGGACAAAAATGGTGCAATGACCATAGAGTGGTCATAAGGGCCTTTTCACATTCACTGAATTTAGTTTCAACCTGAGAAAATGCCTTACTTGCATAGGCAATAGTTTTATGATTCAAATCATGTTTTTGAGATAACACTGCTGACATACACTGCTCAGTGAATTCTATTTCTACAAAGAAATCTTTATTCTTTATGGGATAGGCCAATCATGGTGCCTTTTCAAGACATTCCTTCAATTTAGCAACTGCCTCAGAATTATCTTTTTCCCATTTCCAGGGCACATTCTGCTTCAATAACTTAGTTAAGGGTTGAGTGATTTCAGCGTCATTTTCAATACATTTCCTGTTATATCCTGTTATCCCTAATAGACTTTTCAAACCTTTCATATTTTTTGGATTTTTCAATTTCAGTATCACCTCCACCTTTTTCTTTGGTGGATTTAATCTGTGTTCAGTTACTTCGTGGCCTAAGAAATTCACTCTCTTTTTGCACCATTGTGCTTTCTGTAAAGAAAGCCTTCTGCAATTGGCCAAGAACATGTCTAATTTCATCAACATTACTTTTTAGGCTTTCATTTTGTATCAGTACATCATCTACATAAACTATGGTCCCGCTTTCTGCCGCATCTGGCATAGCTTTTCTCTAAAATATGCCAAATTCGCTCCCACTAGTGACATACTCAAATGGTGTTCTGGACCAAGTGTATTGCGTTTTATCAAATGAAAATGCAAACAAATTCTGAATGTCCTCTGCCAATGGCCCACACCAGTACCCAGATGTAAGATCTAATGTGGTAAAACCTTTAACCCATGCACCTGAGCAAGGCCTTGATCAATGAATGGCAGTGGCCATCTAGACACTGGCACCCTTTTATTTAGTTCCCTCAGGTCTGCACACAGACGCCATTGACCATTTGGCTTTAATACACCCAAAATGGGAGTGTTGGAGATGCTATGAATGGGTCGAATAATTCCTCTAGACTCTAAATTCTTAATCATCTCTGCCAATGACGCCAAGCACGCCAATGGCAATCGATATTTGTGCACAAATACTGGATTTCTACCACATCCCTCTGGTAATGTGGCGACATGTAAATTAGTTAGGCCGTAATCATATGCATCCTTGGCAAAAACCTCCTTAAACTCCATAAATATTTTTCTTAATTCGTTCCTGTCCTCTTCACTAACACAGGTATCTGCTAACAGAATCTGCTCCTTTACCATTTTTGAAAATTCTTGGAAATCCTCTAATGACGGAACCTCGGTGCTTTCTTCCAACTGTGTGGCTGTATCTCTTTGCAGAGTTGCCACTCTTGGTGGCAACACACGGGATACACAGACTGAGTTTTGAACATCCATTTGGGTTGAGAATCCAGAAACTCAGGCATCATACCCTGTGCATCTACATACCTCTCAAGGATATTCCCAATCACCATATCATTGAAATCTTCAGTATAATGCGATTTTTGTATTGCCATTCTTAGCACGGAATTCTCTTCTATATGAACATCTTGACATCCTTTACTATCCACCATTATTTTGACGGGCCCATCCCCAATATCTACCAATGGGGTATATTCACAGTTCAGCCCTTGCTGCTTCATAGATTGATTTAAACACATAAATGCATCAGAATCCTTAATTTGCTGTCCGTTTTTACTTTTTAGCGTTACAGCACCTTGTCTGGTGAATGCAGGAATGGTAATATCCTTCTTCACCTGTAGCTCAATTGCATATGGCACCGACTGCGCACTATGATAAGCCTGTCTTTTATCTTCAAATTCAGGGGCAGGCCCACCATACTTTTTGGTTAAGGAAATCTAACACGATACACATACTGTGCATTATGTCATTGCCCAAATAAAAATCACTTTGTGTTCCACTCACTATCCACACATTGTGGTATATGGTTTTCTGACCAACAGTAATTTTTATCATGCACCTTCCTGCAATTCTATTTTCAAAATCTGGATTGTCCAACCCAGCAACGCATTGGTTTTTAATTCTGAATTTTGTGATCTCCTCCCTTTGCTTTATTTTCTGAAATAACTACTCACTAATAAAACTCCTTTCTTGTTCAAGTCTTAAAACGGCTTTTATCTTTTCAGAATGCCCATTTATACCAATATGAATCCATGGCTGCTCATCTTCCATGTGTATTTCTGGAAGGGTTGTGATATGTTTTTCTGTGGTTGCCTCAGGAATAGTATTCTGCTTGAAATGTTCCTCCCTTAGATAAAACCGTAACGTATTTTCATCTATTTCAGTTTGCCATTCTTTCCTACGATCCAAATAAATTTGCATGGATTGATTTTCCTTTTCAGTTTGCTTTTCACCCTGACACATCAGGATGACAGTGCTGCTAGGTATACAGCTATTTTGAAGATATACCTCCACTGAATCATTTGATTTGGCAACAGTATGGCATTCCTTTACACTACTGTTTTGTGACTTTATTTTCTTAGGCCTTAATGGTTTCTTTGTCAGACACCACAGGATCCCATTCACTCCATCAATGAGGGGCGACAACCTTTTCAGGCAATCTGTTCCCATCAGGAATGGAATTTCACTAATAGATGTGATCAATACTTCCTGTCTCATTCTGTGTTTTCCTATCTTTACGTCAACCTCAGTGACACCTTCGATAGGTACCTCTTACCGTTAAAATGATGTAGTGGACCTTCATTTTGTCTCACTTTGATTTGATTTTGTGGGGATCTTCATTCATTAATACTTTTTACCAACTCTTTAGACATAATCGTGGCCTGTGCACCTGTGTCAATCATTGCAAATGTATTGCACTTTTCTTCCACAGTATTGGGCGCATAATACCTGTCCTCAACTTCTTCTAATACACATAAAAGGTGTGAATTTCTACTGATTTCAGGACTCACTTTTCTCAAGCCCTTCTCACTTCTTACCATGCACAGGGGCAAATTAAATGGTATTTTTATCTCTCTTTTTCCCATCTCATCTCAGGAATCTTGGTTTGTCTTTTCATGCTCACAAGTCATCTGGAGTGTAGCCACTGTGCGCCCCTCTGCCCGGGACCATCAGTGTTTACACTGCAGTTCTTCAACTGAATATGTTCATAAACATCACATAGTAAGTTGTCACTTTTTAATTCTGAGCGCATATTGGTGTTTGGCACAGTATCAACATTTTTAATTTCTTCAAAAATATGTGGTTCAAAGAACTCTTCAGGTGATTGAACTATACCCTCCTTTGTAATACATATTTTCCTGTCTGCATTTTATCAGCATCTTGATTGTCTAGGGAGAATCTTTTAACAGTCACATCTACTCCCCCATCAGTTATTTTATCAGTGCATAGAATATCCTTTTTGAATCTGTCTCTTTGCTCTTTTGGAACTTCATGTTTATTTTCTCTTTTCTCTTTTCTATTTGCACAGACTTCCATAGTCTGATTTAACGCTAGGTTAAACCAAACCTCTTTTTTAGATGTGTTTGTGGGTATCTTCATGTTTAAATCAGTAAGCAATTCAGGAATGTTAAACAAACATATTTTATGTGATTCTGTATTTTCATTAGTGCAGGTACCATTAGCATTTAGTCACTTATTGTTAGGGGTCCCCAGATCGCTTCTGCGACCTGCTGCCCCTTCATTTGATGACTGTTTTTGAACTGCACAGAGTTTCCCTAACAGTTCAGACCACATTTTTACTTTGGACTCAAGACATTGCAATCTGTCCATTTCTCTAGAATCTTCCTTTTGTGGCCTAGGCCTCTATTGGTTACTTTCACCCTGGTTAAATCTGTTCTGGGATCTCTCAGGAGATTGATTTTTATTTGAATTGTTTCTGAACTCTTGATTCATGGAGGGTGGGGAACGTGGTGCGCTCATTCTATGGTTATGATCCATTGGTGTTGGTGATTGATTATAGTGGTGCAGGTCATAGTCCACATTTTGTCTTTCATTTTGTGAGTACTGTCCCCTATGCTGATTTCCATTTTCAATGAATCTATCCACATATCGTGATCTTTCCTGGTTGCCATACACAATAGTGTTGGAGTAAAATCTGCTCTGTGCCTCCAATATCTGGTAGGGACTATTATTTATTTGATCCTGGTATTTCCTAGGATTGCTATTTCTACCTGACATATCGGTCCGGTATCCCACCTGGGGTCTGTCTCCCACATACCTAGGACTAATGTAACTCCCTCTATTGCTGGGATCATGTGATTGAAACATCGGCACCTGTGGTGGCAGCCTTTGTGGTGTACCCCTCTGATCGGATGTTACATTATTTCTAGTGGGAGTCTGAGCTGATTCAAGCGACATTTGACAGTCCTTATCTCCATAACTGTTGCTGAGGAGTCTTTAGATTTTGGTTTTGTTTCCTTTAGCTTATCTCCCACTCCACTCTGGCAATAGAGCACCTCATATAGTTTAGTACCTTGGTCTACAATCCATTCAAGGGGTTTCTCATGTTCAAACTTGCGAATCAATTGCGATATAATGTCTTTTTGCAAGCCATAGAAATAAGCAGTCTTAAACTCAATCGAGTTAGGATTGAAAGATACATCAAAGCGAGTGAAAGCTCTCTTGACCTCTTGGAGAAATTGTCGAGGTGACTCATTTCACCCAGCTGTCATCGTGTATGCAGCTTTCTTTGCATCCTGCAATGACTGAAATGGTGAAAAATGGTGCCTAACTTCCTTTTCAAATTCTGCCCAGGACATGTTTTCCTGTTCATTCAAACCTCTGATGATACTCGCTGTGGCAGCATCAAGAGTTAAATGAAAGTACTGTCTATATTGTTCCTTGGTTATATGTAAGGCTTTAAATATATCATGCACTGTTTCTAGATGATCTTCTATACAGCACTCCACTCCTTTCTTGAACGGTTTAATTAGGGCCTTCATTGATTTCATTATCTTGATAGGGCTACTTGATGCTATGTTTGGACTTTTATTATTCCGTGGTTCAACCCTTTTCTCAGGTGTGTGGGATTGGTGGCATCCCCCAATGGGTGAGTCAAATCCCCCAAAGGCGATGCAACCAGGCCCAGACACCGGCACAGCCATGGGGACACTATTTCCCCATTTAGAAATGGAATTAACCTCAATCCCATTGAATGTGGTGTCTTGTCGCTTGTCCTGAGACCTGAAATTGCATATCTGCTGTTCCAAATCTTTGCACTTTTTAAGTAGCCGGTCTGCCTCCTGACACAGGTAAGTGTTTTCATCGCCCATTTTATTAATCATATTCTGCATCTCTCTCATCTGTATTTGGCATTCATTAAACTCTTTGTCCTGCGTGTCCCTTTCTTGAAACATTTTAGCTATCTCTTGTTCAACTGCTTGGAGCTCGCCTTCTTTCTCTATATTCTCTCTATGTAAATCTTGCATCTCTAAAATAGCCTCCTCTTTGCCTTGTCTAATGTGGCTTACCAACCCTTTTATGTGTTTCAACTCTTGCTCACTGTTTTCAAATAGTTTTCTTCTTTGAGACAATTGGGTGTCAAATTCACTGCATTTTGATTGCATGTCTTTTTGCCATACCTCCAGTTCTGCTTTTAACTTTTCCTCATGTTCACTAGCTCATCTAACTTGACTTTTAGTCTGCTAATTAGCTTAGCATAATTTTCTTGCGTTCGCAGAGAACTATTTAAAATGAACCACATTTTGACACAGAGCTGTATCAAACAGTCTCTTTCAGAATTGTTGTCAGCAGCATTAAATAATCTCAGAGACAGACCTGAATTATGCTGTCATCTTCAAAAATTCTGGCCATTGGTTCTTTCTGAACTTCCCCACATATACGGTCATGCCATTCTAAGGCATTATTTGATGACCATATCCCATGCGCATATAATTTTGACTCTAAGAACTTCACCTATTCTGGGAATGTTTCTTCAATTTGAGACATCCTGAGATCCAATTTCGAGTGTTACACTGATCTCACAAAATGAGTTCCCTTTAATGCACATATGGCGGTGTGGGACACACTTTCCATGCCCAGTAGTTGCTATACAGTCTGTTCCCGGCCAATGCACCATATATGTAGGAGGTTTTGTCTTCTGGGGCAAATTCTGGATTTGGCCGTATTTTCTTACTGTGGTATTTTGGCGATATGCTGGCCTTCCCATTAGAGGTAGTTCAGTATTAACCTATTTTGGTGATAATAGTGTTAGCTTATATTGGTGGTAATCTTTAGCGGTATCTTATTTTTGTGGTATAGTGATGAGCATGTCCTTAATACTACCGCCCCATAATACTACAAACTTTCCTTGCCATAATTGGGATACCCCTTGGCTGACTATGAAGAACCCCTGGACCTAGCACACATTCAGAGAACCCAGTGAGTAGAACCCAGTGAGTTTATTCAGAATGCACCTTATTGCATGTAGCTCATGTAACTGACTTATTTACATACAGTAACCTATGTGCCTTAGATGACACTGCTTTCTCTTCAGCATGCAGAGAAAAAACCCATTCACACACAATCTATCTGTCTCATCTGCATGTATTTACTTTTGTCACTAATATTGTCCCAGATGATAAATGAGGTAGCAAATCTTTTTACCACAGTGGTATGACACTAGGATCACCTACTTACTTTTTCCCCTAACACAGCGATCATCAGAGGCAATAATAAAACACAAAAACCAAGCAACAGCCTTGTTCTGTTTTCTTTTTTTTAATGCTATTATGGTTTGATTACCACTATTATGTTGCACTAATAGAAAGATAAAACAATAAATCACATAATCTCAGACTCACATGTTCTTACCAACAGCGAGCCCAACTCCGACTCTCTGAGAGATGGAAAGAAAACAACACATCGCAACATGGAAGATATAAAAACAGTGGATGCAATTTTTCTGAAACAAATGCAGCAAGAAAGAGATCAAAATAAAAGACATTGCAAAATGAACTTAGTGTGCATCACTTTCTTACCCAGTGCAGAAATGCAGAGAAAACCATGACACATTTCTTTTAAGCCTACCTCATTACATTGACTGCCAATAAGTACAGCGTCTTTCATTCATTTGGTTTTACTCACACCTCAATTATGACCTAACTCACCGGAGCATGCGAAGTCTGAATCTCTTGCTGCCGGAGCTTTATCTGTGCGAACCTCCCTCACAAAGCCCCCGGTTGCAGCCTTCGGAATTCCTTCTACTTCAATGCCAGCAGCCCAACACCCCTTCTGCATGGCCTGCCAGCTGTCTTCAAAACTGCATTCACGAAGCCCATGTCCAGAGAGGCACGGACAGCATTTGAATCTCTGGAAGCACTCCCCAGTCCAGCTGATTAAATTACCTCTCTCTGTGTGTCAAACTTAGATCAGCCTTCTCTGACATCAGCTCTCCCACCTCTTGATTTCTACCAATCACATTGCAAGGGATTTCATGTAACAAGTTATTTCCTGCGAGGACAATGGAAGTTCTCAGCTTGCAACAAAAAAATAAAACTTGCACAAAACAAACAGCCCTTCTGCTTTTTTTTCTATTGTGCATCTCCCCATGGAAAAACACAAAATGAAATGACTTTTAAACTGTGCCTACCGAGCTGCATTATGAAGTTAATTGGGACAGTTAATTGGTTAGTGGACTTTTCATTAGTTGTTAGTTGTTTACATATTTCCAATGCAGTTCCACACAGATATAAAAGCATTCAATTTGTAATTATGCACGCTTCTGCATTTTAAAATGACTGCCCCCTTTACTGAATGCTTTTGAAACTAAAGCCCATTTTACTAGCTTGCAGCTAAAAACGTTTTGCTAAATGCTTTTAAAAATAATACTCATTTTACTGGCTTGCTTCTGAGAAAAGCTATCCCTTTAACCCATTTTGAAATAGCTGCTTTCACATACTGCCAATGAAACACCCATTTTTGCTTCCCTTGGAATCTGTACACATGTACTGTTGTTTACATTACCATTTGCGTGAATACATCCCTACAGCCCACTGTAAGCTCATTAGGGGTCAGGCACCATTTGCAGCAGCAGAGTGACATTAGCACGGGTGGGGAGGAGGAGAAAAGGAAAGTCTAGAGCAGTTTCCAGAGCTTGAGAAGATCCGGCTCAAGTCTGAGGGGGGCAGGGAGGCTATTCCAGACCGAGGATCCTGCTGAGGAAAGGGATCTATCTCCTACTTTCTGCTTGGAGAAGTGTCTGACCAGCAGAGAGTTGGAGCTAGAGAACAACTCTATCAGGGAGGTATTTAGGGAGAAAAAGCTGGATGTAGATAGGTCCCAGTCCCCAGACGGTTCCATGTAATAATGTCCCCTCAAAAATATCGCCATGCAAAAATGTCACAGAAAAATGGCCGTTTTTTGTGGGGACATTATTGCATGGAACATGTGGGGGACACCCCCGCAACCCCCAAATCCTTTATTTTTCTTTATTTTTTAATTTAATTTTTTTTTTTTTGCTGCCCCTGTCCCCATATATATGGTCACCCATATAATATCGCCACAACCTTTTCCCAGCGATATTATATACGGCAACCATATATATGGGGATAATATTACCTGATACCCCCCAGACAGCCTTGTGGATGATGCACAGGGTCTTGAATTTGATCCTTGTGGTCACTGAGAGTCAGTGGAGAGATTTTAGGGCTGGATGCAGTCCCTGGGCTTGAGGCCAAGAATAAATCTTGCAGCCCTGCTCTGGATTAGTTGCAGAGGGTGAAGGAAAGAAAGAGGCAGATTGAGGAAGAGACTGTTGCAGTAGTCCAGTCTGGAGAGAAAAAGAGCTCTGGAGACATTGAGTTTGCCTCTGAGGAGGTGGAGTTGAAAGTTGGACTTCTTGGCAATATCTGTGGTGTGCGGAGAGAAGAAGAGAGAGGAGTCAAAGAAAACGTCAAGATTCTTAGACTCACAAGAGGGTGCAGGGAGGGGATCCAAGGAGGGTGGTCAGAGAGTGGTGGGGAAACTGGGAGCAGGTATCCCAATGAGAAGGATCACTGTCTTAGTGGTATTAAGGCAGAGATCGTTAGCAGAGCACCATGCTTGAATAGCAGTCAGGTATGAGAGAGGAAGGGGAGGAAGTAGAGGATGGAAGGTTAAAGGAAAGCTGAGTGTCGTGAGCATAGCACTGAAAGTGAGGAGAAAAGGTGGCGATCAAGTTGACTAGTGGGCAAGGTAGATGTTGAAAACCCAAGGTGATAGGATAGAGCCCTGAGAGACGCCAAAGGTAGAGAGTGAGGTGAGGAAAGGAAAAGGCCCAATTGCACTTTGGAGGGTCTGTTTTAAAGGAAGGAGGTCAGCCATGCCAGTGCCCGGTACTTAATGCCAAGGTTATCACAGAGAGGATTTAAGAGGAGGCAGATGAAAGATCGAGAAGGATCAGAACTCAGAGAGAGTTCGAGTCCAGGTTTAGGAGCACGCCTTCATGAGTGTTCAGGAGAGCAGTTTCCATGCCCTTGGATGCTATGAAGCCAGACTGGTGGTCGTGGAGACAGCTAGCCGATTTGGTGTAGAGGATCAGATGGGGGATGAACAGCTTCTTCATGAGTTTGTCCAAGAAGGGGGTGCTAGAGATAGGGTTATAGCCGGGCAAGAAGGGTCTGAAGTTGGATTTATTTAGTATAGGGTGCACGAGGGAGTGCTTGAGGGGTTGAGGGAAAGAGCCAGTAGAAAGGGAGTGGTTACAGAGGTCAGCCAAGGAAGGGGAGACAGAGGAGATTAAGGGGATAATTCATAGAATATCGCACACAAGTGGCGCATGTGGCTGGCGCACAGTGTGCGCGTGCGAATCTCTGCGCCAGCGGTGTGCGCTAAAATCCATTTCCGCACACAGCGTATTCATGGACTTTAGCTACCAAAACCAGCCATGGTGCACATTGGCGCAGCGACCCTGCAGCAGCGCCAGTTACGCCCCCAAGAACGCCCCTAGCGCAAGGAAAAGCCATCAAAATCCCCAATCCAGCACAAAGGGCTGCTCTAACCCTGGACCAGTTTACAGGGCTGCCAAACAGAAAACGCCAAGCGGGGAACGTGTATTACTGGGGTTCGTGTGAAGTTTCACACGCGATAGGCCCTGTGCGAGCGGGGTACGTGTATTACTGGGGTTCGCGTGAAGTCTGACACGCGATTGGATCCGGGTATGTGTATTTTGGGGGTGCGCGGGAAGTTTCACATGCGATTGGCCCAGTGCGAGTGGGGGACGTGTATAACTGGGGTTCACGTGAAGACTCAAACGCGATTTGAGCATGCTACGTGTATTTCGGGGGTGCGCGGGAAGTATCACACGTGAATGGCCCTGTGCGAGTGGGGTCCGTGTATAACTGGGGTTTGCGGGAAGTTTCACATGCGATTGTCCCTGTGCGAGTGGGGTACGTGTATAACTGGGGTTCGTGGGAAGTTTCACGCATGATTGGCCCTGTGCGAGCGGGGTACGTGTATAACTGGGGTTCGCGTGAAGTCGCACACGCGATTTGAGCAGGGTACGTGTATTTCTGGGGTGCACGGTGAGTCCTTCACATGAATTGGCAGTGTGGGTCCTCCCAGGTGTTCCCTCTACACCCTCCACGGCCCCTGCAGGCAGCCCACACCACAGGGGACTACCCTGCACCCCTGGTCATGTCCCGCAGGCAGCCAATCCACCATGGGCATGCCCCACAGCCAAGCCACATGTCAGCTTGCACTACTGATCACCAACTCATGTCCCCCAGCACCCCCACCCCCAGCGGTGCGTGGCACCTGCCAGCAGGGCCCCACTCATGTCCCCTGCAGCCCCACCCCCCAGCAGTGCAGGGCACCTGCCAGCAGGCCCCCACTCATGTCCCCCTGCACACCCCCACCCCCCAGCAGTGCAGGGCACCTGCCAGCAGGCCCCCCACTAATGTCCCCCTGCACCCCCACCCCCCAGTAGTGCAGGGCACCTGCCAGCAGGCCCCCACTCATGTCCCTTTGCACCCCCACCCCCCAGCAGTGCAGGGCACCTGCCAGCAGGCCCCCACTCATGTCCCCCTGCACCCCCACCCCCATCAGTGCAGGGCACCTGCCAGCAGGCCCCCACTCATGTCCCCGTGCACCCCCACCCCCCAGCAGTGCAGGGCACCTGCCAGCAGGCCCCAACTCATGTCCCCCTGCACCCCCAACCACCAGCAGTGCAGGGCACCTGCCAGCAGGCCCCCACTCATGTCCCCCTGCACCCCCACCCCCCAGCAGTGCAGGGCACCTGCCAGCATGCCCCCACTCATGTCCGACTCATGTCCCCCTGCCCCCACTTTATGACGATCCTCAATCATGGCCCTTATGGCCAGCCTCCCCAGCCCAAAGACCCAACCAAGTATTGCATCCACCCAAATAGAAAAGCCAATTACACAGAGGAGGGGAGGTCCACCAGAGTGCGCGTCACATGTAGGAACCCACCAACCAGGGCCCCTCTCAACAGTGCCACGTCGCGATGCTGCTCTTCGTGATGGCATGCGTTCTCTGCCCAGGAAGAATGCACCTCATCACGAATGTCACGCGTGCGCAATGCGACACCAATCAGGACGGAGCCCATACATTCATGGGACCCCTCGTTCGCAGGTAGTGGAGAGGCAGATGACATGGCATTCTCCCCTACCTGCGGACGGGCCTGGGACGGGGCCTCCCTGCTGGTGCATGGTGGTGCAGTCACAGGGTCAAGGGCAGGTACATGCACAGGCCCCTCCGCGGTGACCTGTGCTGCCTCCTGACCCTGGCCCTGGACTGCACCAATTGCACCAGTGGTACTACCCCCACCAGGCCCCATGTGCGGCTCAGTAGCGGGCTCCTTCTCTTCTGTGGAGACCACCAACCTGGATGTCTCCGTACTGTCTTCCGCCATTGCAAGCCCCTGTGGGGGCTCACTCGGCCCTTCTGCCACAGCCGTTGTCGCAGACGCGGCATCAGCCCCCTCGCTCCCGGATGATGGCAAGTCCTGGGATGGTGGCTGGGCCTTGCGTCGCAACCCAGTGGAGGCATCCCCGCTGCTTGGCTCCACAGCGCCGTCTCCGCCCTCTTCTTCACTTGACGCTGCGTAGAGGGAGACATAGTACACAAGCATCAGGGTACAGTACAATATTCCCCTAGACAGGAAGCAATAACACATGAGTGGCAGTGTCTAACGGCACTTCCATCCTGTCCCTCCACAAGACATGGGTGAATGCACGCAACACACATGCATAAACAGGCATGGTGCCTGCAATCAACATCAGCATCCATGTACAAGGGCCTCTATTAATCAAAATGTTGCCTTCAAACTCATGCATCCTGGCTCACACTGATCCCATGCACACACATCACCGGAGGGTCATGCATCATACCTTGAACACCACAGACACAGTGGATAGACACAGTGCATACAACGGTGACCGCACTGCATGAGTGAATCTACACATCATCACGGACATGTGTCATGAATCTATGGCGTATCGAAGTCACAGACATAATTCTCAGACACATATACATGTGCACCATACATGTACATGACAGCAGCACCCAACCCTCACACCCCCACCATGTGCAAGAACAGACACTGGCATGCTTTCATGTGTGCATTTGCCATACAGCTTCCCATGTAGCATTGGAACTCATGCACCAACCATGTGGTTCGCACATTACTGGTCTCACATGCATGACCATGATGTCCCTGCACACACACATCCATACATGGCCCATGTCACACATACAGGCATGTATCAGACTACCAGCACACTGCAACATGCTCTGTCTCGCACACCAATGCTGGGCCACTTACCGCTCAACTCCAGACAGGTGTTCCTCTGAAGGATCTGGGCGTGGAGCACTGGGCATACGTGTTCCAGGACCCTCATCTGGATGTCACTCATGCTGACCCAGCTGTAAAGACTGGTAGGGGGTGTCTGTACTTCTGCTCTCTATATGGTAGAGGAGAGGCACAGAAGACCCCAGCCAAGATTCTCTATAAGGTAGCAATGGACGAGCAATCAAGGCCTAGCTTCTCAGGAGGTGATGCAGGCTGGTTCTTAAGTACAGTGTAGTCCCCGAACCCCCACAAAGGAATGTCCACACACTGTATTACTGAAAACACAGTCTTTATATAATTAATATTCAAAGGTATGTACACAATCACAATAACGCACTTTGTACTCGGAAGTCAATAATGATAAATATATACAATTCTAAAGTGGTACAACTAATGTTATCGAATCTCATTAAAGTGCATCAACTGTACGGTTGAAATGTCACACAGATTAATAACGAGGAAATCAGCAATAAAGATAGGAAGGAACGCAAGATGGTTGAAACAATAGGCAGAATACTGACCCCTACCACTAGGCACAGTACTGTGTGGAGATCCCCCCACCTGGGCAACCTGTAAATAAAGATATATAGCACAAGCCCAGTCCATATAATGTTCGATTGTCTTACTTCTTCCTATTAAGGTTTTACCCCCCCAATGTACCTGGTGGAGTAGAGTTCTCCGATGATGCGTCAACCGATCCTTCTTGAGTGCCTCCCTTTCAGGCGGGAGCCACGGATCATCGAGAGGTGTCGGGGAACTTGGCGTTCAGTGTCGGGGAATTGACAGCCCTTCTTGAGTGCCCTCCCTTTAAGGCAGGAGTCACGGGTCGTCGAATGTCCGACGGTGAACAGGGTGAACTACGGCAGGGAAGTGGCACCTTCATTCCTAGCAGTGCTCGTCGACGACAGAGCATTGGCGCCCTGCAAGGAAGAGGCGTGCGGGGCACCTCGGTGACGATAGTTCTGGACCGCAAAGAGATGATGAAGAACTGTGGCCCAGCAAGGGCGTCGAGTCGTCGGCGTCTCTGTGGTCTTTAGGTGGCGGGAAAACCCACCGGTGGATGCTCCTCGGCGCGTCGACGGTCGGCCTTCTCCAGCGGGAGACAAGCGGATGACGATGCAGACGAGAGCATTCGATGATCAATTGAAGTTCTTGAGCAAACTAAGCACAGCGGCTCCGGTCGGCGACGGCGGTCATCGACAGTGGCGGACAACAGTCCGGGTGCTTCTCCTTGGAGTTCCGCAGCAGTCCCTGTATCGGGTCGGCAGCCTGTCGAAGGTCTGTCTACCAGGGAGCGTTGGCAAAGGTCAGCTGTGCACGATGGTCCCTCGTAGCTCGGGAAGTGGGCGCCTTACCAGGTCCTCTCTGGGTCAGTCCTTGGAAACACAGCAGCTTTCAGATTGCGAAGAAGAGCAACAGCAATTCTTCTTGTCCAGCAGGGTTTCAAGGTCAAGCGTCAGTTACTCCAGTTACTCGTCGTAGTGGACTTCAGCTTCTGAACACGATTCCTAGCAGTGAGAGGTCCCCAGATATACTGTTGATCTCCCATTCATTCCGCTGGGTCACACCCAAGCATCCAATCAGACTATGGGCATTCATGCAGGCAGGCAGCCAATCAGGCACACAAGGTATTCAGGCCATTCACTTCTCTCCAGGCACTCCCAACAAGTTATGTGTATTGGGACAAGTACCGAGCCATTCAACACTCCAAGCCGCATTCATACCGGTTTCGGGCAGGGTTGTCTCAGTCATTGTGTCAACCACCAGATACTAGACACCCACAACACAGAATACATATTCGTCACACACTCCATTCACCCAGGTCCCACCCACAGGAGGTACCCACAACATACATCACCGGGAAGGCTCCAGCTAGTCTGGCCGGGCCTTCACAACAACACAATATATATGGCACTTCCACCCAACAGCCAGTCAGGGGGAAGGGACAGAGTCAGGGCTTCCCAGGACTTTGGGAAAACAAGGTAATCGGGAATAGAAAGCAAGAGGCCACAGGGGCCATCTTGTTTTCCATCAGGAATCAACGGATCCTAATGGCAGGGCCGGGGTATCCCAAAATGGAGGATACTCCGCGCACCTGTCAATTTCAGCATGGAGCTGCCACCAGCCCATACCCTGCTGTGCGGGCCACCCACAGGTGCCCAAAAACATACACTAGGGGCACAGGGTTGTACCCCACCCATGGGTGCCATAAGGGTATCCCACGGGTCCCATAAGGGTATCCCACGGGTCCGTTCACCAAACCAAAAGAGAGAGAGCTGCACCGCCAGAAGTTCCACATGAACTCCTGAGCAGAAAACATGACAGAACACATGATAAAAAGCAGTAAAGGAAAAGGATACAGAGGCTCTGTCCCTCCGATGCATTTCCAGCATCACACCGGCCCCCCTCTGTGAGGTGCCAGGCCTTGTGGAGGGTCCTGGACCTGAAGTCCCCCCAGCGCTTCTTGACGTGCTTGATGTCACGGGTTGCCACCCCCTCCGTGTTGATGGCAACCACTACGTCGTCCCAGATCCTCTCACGTCCTTCCTTGTTGGCGCGTGATGTTCCGAAGAGGGCATCATAATGCCCCAGGACATGCTTCACCAGGACACCAACTTCCTTCACACTGAAGCTGGTGGCCCTCTGCCTCTCTGGCTAGGGGTCGCCAGTGGTCTCAGATGGTGTTTGCCCCGACATGGCGACCCCCGAGGCAGGCGTTGGTGGGCAACTGGGTCCTGGGGCTGGGCTGTGGAGCAATGCTATCCCAGTCGGGAGTCTTCTGTTCCAGCAGGGGTGGACACAGCAAATGGAACCCTGGCTGACGTGCAGGCACCAAATAGCAGGGCACGTGGGCAGCAGGCAGTCAGGCAGCAGCAGATGGCAAGTGGGAGCGTGGTCAGGGTTCTGGGGGGCAGGAAAATGGCCTTCAGGGCAGGAGCGTGGTCTTCCGTGTGTGTACGCGTGGCCAACTTGATACGGAGTGAATTGGCACTTGAAAAAAGTGCACGTCAGTGTGAAAACCGAGGAAAGGCCCTTAGCGCGTAAGCGTGTCAGCACACGTATGCGATTTCATTGGACCAAAGGCCCTTAGCGCGTAAGCGCGTGTGTGACGTATCGCGCATGGTTGTTGCCCTGGCACGGGTTGAAGATCCCACGTGGCTTTCCATTGCTCTGTATGTGTTTTTCGTGGGGTGTGGGTGTGTGTTTTCCAGCCGTTGGGGTTCACACGCTATTACTTCACAGTGGGTGGGTGTTGGCTACGCGTTCTTTTACACACAAGGCAGACCGTGAGTGGTACCCCACTCGCACAGGGCCAATCGCGTGTCAAACTACCCACGCATCTCAGTAATACACGTACCCCACTCGGACAGGGCCCTTTTGTGTGTAAAACTTCCCGCGGACCCCAGTGATACACGTACCCCATTCGCACAGGGCCAATTGCGTGTGAAACTTCCCGGGAACCCCAGGAATACACGTACCCCACTCGCAAAGGGCCAATCGTGTGTGAAACTTCCAGCGCACCCCAGTAATACACGTACCCCACTCACACAGGGCCCTTTCGTGTGTAAATCTTCCTGCGAACCCCAGTAATACACGTACCTCACTCGCACAGGGCCAATCGCGTGTGAAACTTCCCGCGAACCCCAGGAATACACATACCCCACTCGCACAGGGCCAATCGCGTGTAAAACTTCCCGCGCACCCCAGTAATACATGTACCCCACTCGCAAAGGGCCCTTTCGCGTGTAAAACTTCCTGTGAACCCCAATAATGCAAGTACCCCACTCGCACAGGGCCAATCGCGTGTGAAACTTCCTGCGAACCCCAGGAATACACGTACCCCACTCGCACAGGGCCAATCGTGTGTAAAACTTCCTGCGCACCCCAGTAATACACTCACCCCACTCACACAGGGCCTATAGCATGTGAAACTTCCCGCACACCCCCGAAATACACGCACCCGCTATTTTTCACACAGCGGGTGTCCGTGTTTGTCGCGTACCCCTTTTTTTTACGGCCATACTGGCCTGCCTGGTGATCGCGTCTGTTTTTTTTGGGCTCCTGACTGCCACACCGTACTATGTGTGTCATTTTTGCACGCACGTGGGCTACTGGGGGGCGCTTGTCTCTTTTTCTTCTTTTTATGGGGGGCCTGTGTGTTTTGCGTGCACGTCATTTATCCTAGGGGGCCACAGTATGGGACATTCATCATAGCTGTATCTACGTGCTTTTTGTTTGCGCACACTTTTGTAATGCGCAGGGGCTACCGCCTGCCTTCGTGTGGTGGACGTGTTTAGGCCTGTGCGTGTCTTTGCCTGTGCGCGGGTTTGCCCTATTCGATTCCATGAATACGTGTGGTTCGCGTGTGTGTGGGCGTTCCGTGTACTTCCCAGCAGTACTTCCCCAGTTACGCCTTCTTTTTCACGCGTTGTTCCCCATTCCGCGTGTTACGCCCCGTGTCCCGCCACCTTTTTGGTGTGTGCGCGGACGTTGTGCGCTTTCCCTGTGCGCGTCGCGCACAGCTTTTGAGCTGTTGCAATGACGTGTGCGCCCGTGTGCGCCACTCTCGGGTTTGGCGCACATCTCAAGGAAAACACGCACAGGGACTTCCATGAATCGCACGCGTGCACGTGCGCCTGTTTTTTCATGCTTGCGCCTGCTTGCGCCAAGATTTTCGGTGCACGTTTGTTCCATGAATCGGCCCCTAAGGGAGGCAGGGGGGAGGGGGCTTATTTTTACAGTTTAGCATAATACCGGAACAGGATAATCAGAGTTATGCAGTATGGCATCAGCCAATTTCAAACCTTCTCTAAGGATCACATTACCTCTTCCCCTACTCTCCTTTTCAGTACTTTTGCCGTCACCTTGACAGTGGAAACGTGCTTCTCACTGAAAAACTCATTTCCAGCCTCCCTACAAAATAACTGGTTTAACAATGTGCTCATACACCTCAAAAAGATTTGGCACAGCTGAAAGACTGCATGGCACAAGCTACAGTAGCCTCCATTTAAAAGCCCCAACAGAAGAATGCAACATTTCCCAGAAATCCCTTTTTAGCTTAAGATTCCTGTGGTACAATCAGACAAGCCATTCAAAATGGTGCAGTCGTACACACCACGTAATAGTTCTGCCTGAATATGTCTTGCAGAATCAGGATCTCACCTATAGCCTCTCCACATTTCTGTCATCATGGATATGATAAAAAAGGGAAGTCCTCTGTGAAACTTTCTTTTTTAAGCGCGGTGCAAGCTAAAACACCCAGTTAGCACTCTTTATTCATTTATTGTATTTTTATTTTTTATTTTGGTTTAATGCAAACCTTTATGAAAAGAAACATGTTACATCTCTTATCCTTCTTCAATTACACATAAAACCATCATATATCATTAGAATACCACTAATCACGACTTCATTGCTTAGTGAAGATTGCCCATTCCTCATATCAATTATTTATTTTGGAATTTGTAGAGCGCTCCCAGCCTGGGGACATCTGTGCGCTATTTACATTCAGGACAAAATCACAAGCAAAACGGAAGGTTGAGGTACATAGGAAGTACATCTGGTTGCTGGTTACAGAAGTGCACAGACCAGGCGTGTAGCATTGAAAGTTATACTGGGACATACTCACAACTTTTACAGATTAACATTCGTGAGTTTTTACTTCGGGTCATTTTGACAAGTTATGTTTGTGTAATTACAGATATTGCCTGTTTCCGGCATGTTTGGATAATTTTCTCCTCTGTCTCAATTACATTCAGTTCACTGCAGCTAGTTAAAGTGGCCAGCTTATATCATCAAGTAAGACTACGTTGAGCCTTTTTACTTAAGCAATATGACACCAGGGCAAAAGTTAGAAGCTGGAGCAAAGCCACAGGGCTTTATCATTAGCCCCTGAGTGGTAATGCCCTCCCTACATGGGTTGTATTGCTATTTATACCCCAGGAAGGGGTACTAATAGTGTTTTTCTCAAGCTGAGAAACAGCGTGTTTGCGGTTTTTCATCTTGAGAAAAAATCAACGTAGCTAACATGGATCGGGGAGAAGGGAACCACATGTAGTCCCTTTTATCTTTTCATCTTTCCATGGCAGCCATTGCAGTGACATAGACGTGGTGAGGGACAAGGCAGCGACAGGGGGCGCTAGGGTGTGGGGATTGTAGATGTGAAAATTGGGGATGAGGGAAGGGGATTCAGGGGAGTGTACTTACCTGATTCCCGGCGAGGTTAGATGTTGGACTCCAGCTCCGAGGAGGCTGCGAGCTGTGGTTTTACTATGATATGATATGGCATTTATAACGCGCCTATACACAAGTGTTTCAAGGCGCGATAAGCCAAGGGAGGGGGAACAGAGGGAAGACAGACAAAAATCCTACTAAGCCAGGTGTCATTCAGATCGCGCAAGTGCAAGGGAAGGGGGAAGGAGGAGAAGTGCGGGGGAAGGGGGAGAGTACAGTGCAGAACATGGAATAAGACAATAAATAAATAATAATTAAAGGTACAGCCAGCAGGTGGCAAGGTACTGTGTGGTAAAGCCCCCATTCTTAGCCTCCTGATTTGGTGGGAGGCCGCCACCCCTCCCCTAGCCGGGTTCTAATTGGCTGTGTACATGTGTAGAAAA
This sequence comes from Ambystoma mexicanum, assembly GCF_040938575.1. NCBI lineage: Eukaryota > Metazoa > Chordata > Amphibia > Caudata > Ambystomatidae > Ambystoma > Ambystoma mexicanum. Next base: position 186,655,904 of record NC_090936.1, read on the forward strand.
ATAAGACAGCACTCTATACATTATCTACAAACAGGTCTTCTATTGTGAAGTGTTCCTATGTTTAGTGACAGTTGCAGAAAATGTTACCTATATTTTGAGTTTCATGTTGACGAATCTATACACTATAAGATATTGGGCCTCATTACGAGTCCGGCGGTAACTGAGGCGGTAAAACCGCATGGTTACCGCCGGACTCGTATTACCATTCCACCTCCGTGATTCCCGGAATTACCGGGGCATTACAACCCCGGTTTTCCGGGAATCACCGAGGCGGAATGGTGTTAATCCCCATTCCCATTGAGTCCTATCGGACTCAATGGGAATGGGGATCATGGAAACACCGGCAGCATCTCGTAATGCTGCCGGTGTTTCCTCGTCCGGGTGCAGGCGGGCGTTGCTAAACCCGCCAGGTCAAACCTGGCGGGAACATCACCTCCCGCCTGCAGGAGTCGGGATCAGGCGGTCCGGAAACAACGGTGGCGACGGGTTTACTGCCACCGTTATTTCTGGACCGCCTGATTTGTAATGAGGCCCATTGTTTCTAGCAGGCTTGTGTTGGCTATTGTCCATTATTACTCTTTAATGTACCGTTTGTTCTTATTTCTGTCATTAGTGTTAAATTTGGTGTTTTACATTTTTGACCTTAGGTTCCTGAAGAAAGGCATGTGCCCACAACGTATTGTGTCTCATGTAAAAGACCATTTGGTTGAATGTTACAATTGTTCAATTATGTTCATGAATATCAATATTTATAGCACTATAATGTCATAATATATCTTCATCATTTTACGAACCACATTTTTTAAATTGCTACATTGTTTGTGTTCTCCAGTTCTTTTCTTTTTACACTTTCTTAAAAATTAAATTATACTTAATGGTCCATGTCATGAATTGTGTAGTCCATGTTTTGAGTGGACACACCTGGAGCATGTGTAGTGGAGCGACCATTGATGATTGTCATTGGCATTTGTATTTTGACACAACTTTAGAAGTTGGGCAGAGATTTAGCTAAACAGGCCAGGGGAAAGAGCAGATAAAAGGTGGTTATTGATCATCAAGGTTGCATGTGTTTGAGGGCTGCCATCTTATCAAAGAAAAATAAATATACAAAATGACTGGAGAAGCATCAGGAAGCCATGAGTCATGGGTGTGCAGGGAGGGAATTGCAGAGCGTTGGGAAACCCAGGAGATGGAGGGTTCTGTCACCAAATCTTTAGTATTTTGTCATGGAAAGGTTAATCGGTTGTAGGGGGTTGATCTTTGGTGTCATTACTTTTTGTAGCTCTGGAAATACTTTCAGGCACTCCCTATGGTTTTTGAGGTTCGCTGAAAAAAATGGGGCAATTAATTACCACACATTTTCTCATTTTCCCGCCATATTTCTTCAAACTGAAATATTGTGTAAAACATGTGGTTTTTATGCTCCCTCATTAGTTTACCACTTCCCGCAAAACTCAATATAATAGCCAAAATATCACGCACAGAGATTAAACAGCAAGGTGTCGTATCCAAACGCAAAAGTGTTGCAAAGGCATTCACGGAGGCTATTGTGAGTTCAAGACCCACCATTCTCTTTCGCAAAGGTTCTCCTTGCAAGTAAAACAAAACAAAAAATTGCCTCTTGTGCGATAAAAACATAGCCTAAACATGGAGGCCTGTTCCTGTAGCCACATCCTATTGGGTTAATGTTTGCTTTTGCCTTAATACATAACGACTTCACCCTCCTTTCATAATGTTCTGCTTTGATTCAAATAGCTTCCGGAGAGCGCTCAGGAGAAACACTAATGGGCGTATCAGAATATTCCAGAAGCAGCAGTCGGTTCATTATTTGCCTGTCGACATTGCGCACGTGCGCCTCGGCATCTGATGACAATAAGCGCTCTGGAATGTTGGCTATATATTCGAACAAAGGCAAACCCAGCGATGGCTCCAGGGACCACAGAAACCGCTGTTCGTTTATTGAACCTGACAAAAATATGACTAACTCAAGAGGGCAGAAGAAGAGTAAGATTAATGCAGAAAGGAAAGGCAGGCTTCGGATAGGCGTTTATTCTCTAAAATTGTTTTCCTTTGCAGTTATTGCATTTCCGAACTTGTCAGAGTTTTTTTGTTTTTACAAAAAGCGCAGTGGATACTTCATTCTGTTTGCAAATACTGCACTTCTCCCTGCCTTGAACAATAGCCCATGGTGATGTCCATACATTGCACTCCTGTCTTTAAATCCCATACCGATATATTTCAGAATATAGCGCTCTCTCTTTGGGCAAAAATGTGCAAAACGCCAAGCTCTTTTAAGTGGAAAAGGTCACTTTTATGTGGTAGGCCTAAATTTACAACCCACTGGTAATCTGGCTCAAATTGCCCAGCAGACTTCAACGGTACACCTTATTAAAAAAATTATGTAATTTTGGTGGTTATTGTTAAACTGCATAGAGCTTAAAAGCCAAGTGTAAAACCAAGGTATCCACTTATGTTAACGAAAGAAAAATAACGAATAACGTTTTAACGAAACTTGAAAACCGAAATCCACAGGATTTTTAAATTAAATATATATATGGGGTGTGGGGTAAGGGATTATAAAGAGTGAGGAGCGGGTGGGGCTGGGGTTATAATCAATGCAAAAAGGGGATAGAGGGGGACCCCCCCAAACAATTTTTTTTTTAAAATCAGTATTTTTTTACGGCTGTAAAATGTTTCGTTATGACAACCATCACAAGGAACCAAACCGGACATGGTCAATTCATGGCTTGGTTTTACTCTCCACCTGATGGTCGATCATGTGGTCATAAATGCAAGAGAAGAGGGTTTCCTTGACAGTAAATCGCTAGATTATGCAATGATGTAAATGAGTAACACAAGAGGATGCAACCGAGTTCAGGCTGATTGGTGGGATCGATTTTGTAGAGGTTATAGACACCCATAAGTACTATTGGCGCTCCAGTAGGAACGGAGCTGCGGATGAGGTCTAGGTCCAAGAGGAAGGCATTGAGAAGGGCTGGAATATTAGGGGATGGCAAGAAAAGTGGGTTGAAGTAGTTGGGGGGGCAGTGGATTTGAAGGTGAGTGGTAGACATTGAGACGGCAGAAGGAGGCAGAGGGATGAGACTTGTTGATCATTAGACACAATCCTGCACTAACTTTTTACTGGAGCGGAAGGAGTGGGGGAAGGCAGAAGAACTAGTGGTGTTCAAGGGAGCAGACATAGCAGAGCCCAGGGAGATGATCCTAGTCTCAGTAATGCCCATGGTTGCCCGGGGCGTGGGGGCTCATGGGGAAATTGATTGGTGATGATGGAGGCTTGATTACTTATATATATTGGGCATCGTGGAGCGCGAGTCTAAGAGTAGTGTAAAATGGTCCACTAAAAGGTCTGGGAGTCCCTCTATCAAGATCGAACAAGGCCAAATACCCGCTTCTATGTGAAGGTGTCCCATTGGGAGGGTGTACAACCACGTTTTAGCTCACTGTACCTTTCACAGAGGAGAAATACTCATTTGCATATCAGTCTGGCCCCACCCACTTAGGCAGTTCAGCACAGAAATGCTAGGCAATTCTCCTCTGAACAAGAGTACTAACAGTGTCCCCAACACGTGTTTAGGCCTAGTCGGGCCTCATCAGTGAGGTGAAGCTTTTTCTCTCTAAGCACAGCGAGGAAGGGGTCCACATATGGATTACACTGGATAATTTAGGGTGAACCCCCAAGTTCCAAAAAATTCACAAAAAGTTCTGGAAGCCCCTCTACCAAGAAATTCCATACAAAAGGGTATTTTACTCACATTTGTTCTCAGTAGAAGGGCTCCCACATCCTTGCTTAATTTGTAACCCAGGGTAATCCAGACATGGTCCCCTTGCTCGCTGTGCCTTAGAGATGTTCAGCTTCACATCACTGGGAGGCCCATCAAGTCTGAAACATGTGTCTGGGGTTGCTGAGGGTACCCTTGGTCAGGAATAACAGTTGGAGAATTAGAGAGGGGGCAGTTAAACCCCGGGTCTCTGGAGGAGGTCGAACATGCTCCTTAATTCCCTGCGGGAGAGACTGATCCAAAGGAGTGGTCGTGCTCACCAAGACCTTCAGGATGTGCCCTCAACCCTCAGCTGCTGGTTCTCCTGTGCAGCCCTCGAGACCATGTGTGTAGATGTATCAGAGGCAAAAGTGTCTTGGTCACTGTAGTTGTGCCACTGCCATCACCTGCTAGAAGAGTGCTGGGGCTTAATGTGGCTGGTGGGGGGAGGGAATATGTGCCATAGAGCATCCTATTCTTCCAAGTCCAGGCCACGATTGCTTGCATCTTCCATTGGTTCACCACCATAACCACCTTCTTCCTTGATATCATATCCCTCCTTGAGAGTACCTTCATTGTCCTGTGGGGTGCAGTTAAAAGCCCCAAACAGAAGTCCCTTTATCATGAATAGCAAGATTTTAAACACTGAAACAAAAACAGCCTTGCTTTTGTTTTTGTTTTTCAAGTAAAGTTAAAGATCCGTATGGAAAGGGGCATACCTGTCATTACCAATGCACAAGCAGCATTTTAATTTACAAAAGAAGGAGGAATCAAAGATCCCGGTCACATGTAAATCAGGATTTTTAAATATTGAAAACAAAAACGCCCTGCACTTGTGTGTGTAAATAAAAATGGCTTTCAAAAGCACAACTGAAAAAAAACAAATCACTGCTCACAGAACAATGTCAGGAAAACAAAAAATTATGTGTGAGTTGACAAAAGAAATGTATATTATGTTTCACCTACAAAACTCCAGTGACATTTGAAGAGGCACTTTGTCTTCATGGAAAATGTCAGCCCAAGGCAGACCCTGATTCTGGCTGTGGCCAAAACTTCACAAAGGAACACTTGCATTCCAGCCTGGATGTCAGAACTCCCATCTAAAGACCACCCGCAGTAGAAATGTGCTGCTAAAGGCGTCGAAATTCAGTGTTCTCCAGACCTGCTGGCTCTAAATGCAGGGACTTCAAGGAAAATCACCCTTGGCTGGAGCACGACTAATATGTGTGAAAATGGGGTCACCCACTTAAAAAGCAAGCTTCCAACACAAAGGAGACTGATGACGGTACAGGCTAACCCAGTCAAAACAAATGTCCCGAAGCCGAAATTGCCATTTGTCCCACACGAAGATTCACAATTAAGTTAAAATGGCTATTGTCATTTAGTCCTTTTTCTCAGTAACCATGATGTTGATTCATTTCATTTTTGTAAAATTTTGTATGTAATTTATAGGCGACTGAGGGGATATAAAATGCATCTACCTGTGACTCGGGGAACTGTAATGGACAGTTAGAATAGGTTTCTGGGTGATCTGAACATGTTCCAAATGTGAGCATTGATGAGTGGGTGGAAAATGAAATCATGGGTATGCCTAATAACTTACATATTCATAACTGTTATGCTTTTTATGGAAACAGATTTGGTGATCGGCTTATCTGATTCTCTATGATCAGCTCAAAAAGAAAATATGTTTATTATGGCAGCTACTTGTGAAATTATGAAGTTGTGATACATAAATAGTTTTTGCTAAAAAGTTGAAAGGAGAACAAAGGGGTGTTTACAAATAGCAATTGCCACATGTTGCTCCAGACCCCTAACTAATCCTGACTTGGAAGCTGGGTTGGGAGGAGAGAGAGAGAGGTAACTGTCCAATCCTAGTGACAGGGATTATTACAGGGTACTTCCCCAATATTGTAAAATTGGTGATGTAATTGCTGCTATATAAGGGGGACTACACTAGGATAGAGGACATACAACAAACTCGGGAGACAGAAAAAGGAGAAAGACAGGAGGACAGAGAGAAGAAACAGACCATCTGGAAGGCTGATGAAACTTACCATCTGACAGTTGTAAGGAGTGCTGAGAGATCATATGGGTGGAGCTGTCTATTTCTAGGAAGGCCTCAAACCTGACTGGATCCTGTGGTGGAGAGCGGGAGGCCATCTTTGAGAGTGGAGTGACCAGAACCCTGCCCTATCTTTCCAGAGTGTCCTGAGATGCAGCTGGATTTCCTGAACCTTAAATAGAGGCTTGCTATGTAGGTAGAACAAAGCCCTGGATAACCAAAAGGTGTGGAGAGTCTGCTTGCCTTGAATTCTTTCCTTTTATAGTGGGCTGGGGCCGAGGGGGGAAACTGTGTAGATCCTTAGTATATGTAACCATACATATTAATTTAATAAATTCCACATTTGAAAGAACACTACGGGGTGAATGTTGTTAAAATTCAAAATTAACAAAGCTCACTTCCCAGTGTGCGCTGAAAACTATAGCCCATCATTGAATTGGGTAATCCTTGTTGTCCAACTGACCCCGACTTCTTTAAGGAACAGGGGTATATTTGTTCATAAATCAGTCCTACCTTTTTATCCAGCTTCCCCAACACAGGCCTTTCAGTAAGGGGGCTCTGAAATCCAAAATCCCCCAAAGTATATACATTTTTCTGTCTGACTTCCCAACATAGACCAAAACAAGAAGGGGTCTGAAAAACAAACTGATAAATCATCCTGTTTTTGTTTTAACCAAAAATGTGGGCAACATTATATTATTGATCAGTGTAATTATTACGTGAAATGAAATTGGCAGAAACTCTACAATTGTGATTGTGTTCCTTTTAACTAACTTATGTGCTTTATGTATGCTTAGAGAAGTTGATTGCGTTGTGCCACGGATAAAGTGGCGTTTTTGATATTTTGTGCTCCTTTCTATTACTGTTAATTTAAATAAATACCAATATATTTCCCATAGACCGGCCTGGTTCTTGGCTCATCGTTAGCTCAGGGGAGAGCGATCCAAGTGGCATGATATGTGTCTGAAATAGGGCTAAAAAAAAGAATCTGTTAAACAGTGTGTTGAATAACTACTTGAGTGGGGAGGGAAGGGACTCCCTGTGTTGAGGATGGTTCCTCAAAAAAAGTTACAAAGTGGGGGCTCATCCAGGATTTAGCTTCCTTTTCCTGACCCATGACAAGTACATTGTGACAGTCTATTCATTTTGATGCAATTGCATTAAGTTGGAGGGAAAGCCATCTTTGTTTTGTTAAAGTGCCGCTAGGACTTGACTCCTGAGATCCAGAGATCCAGAGAGGTGTATACATAGAAAAATTAAGAGTCTGTAAGAATTTATTTGTCACTGTTTTCCCCCTTTGCCACCTGTTTTCGCTGCTTGATGGACTCTTTAGGAGGAGGAGTTTTCATCCGTACAGTACGGGTCTTGTGCAAGCCCGTTCGGCCGTCTTCAGCTTCCAGTGTTCGTTCAGCTTCAATGTCCGGGATCAATAGGAAACTCCAGGAAGTCCAGGATAAGGAGAAGGTGCACTCGGAGGCGGGTGCACGGAATCCGGGAAGAAGGCTGAATAAGAAGGAGAAAGGATAGTAGTGGAAAACGAAGGATCCGGGAACCAGGAAACAACAGAGTTCCGCGAAGGCGAACTACGCAGCACACGTCTAGCCACAGCTAACAGTAGCGTTGAGACGCGCGGGGCCGCAGGTGTGTGGCTAATTTGTAGAACGTGCTGCATCGGACGTGAAGGCTGGTAAGCAGCATTCTGTGCTTACGGCCATGTTGGAAGTACAACAGAGTGTAAGCCCCGACGTGTCAAGGACCAGGAGGCCCAGTAGGTGTGTGTCCGATGGTTCATTCATGACATTATTGGAGTGAGAAAATCAAGCAGGAACACAGTGATTTTGCCCCTGCATAAAGAAAGTTTTATTCAAGTGAAAAAAGCCTATTGTGAAAATGACTACTGTACAAATTGGGGAAGCCAGGGATGCATCACCTCATTAAATTATTTCTCAAAGGAGAATGGGTTGAGGATGATGCAGGAAACTGGCAAACCAGAATTATATGGGAGGTTACATCTGAAAGCAATGGTATTTGGCTTGAAGCTGGGATATTGCGCTAGCACTTGAAGCATTTTATATGACCACAACTGCTCGGGATGAACAGAACAAATGGCTCAGCTAAATGCTCAGTTATATTTTCATTTGCTTTCAGTAGAAGAGCGTTATCAAAATAGTGAGGCTAGTAGGATGAATCGGGTTGGAGACCTGTCACAGGCCCAGGATCTTGTTCAGCAACTCAAAGCAGAGTTAAAAACATTGCAGCAACAGAGTGCAGAGCGTGAAACACAATTTTTTGCACTGAAAAATGCACAGAATGTGTAGAAAATCTGAACACACTGCAACATAAGCTAAATAACAAAGATGCTCATAATAGTCGTTTTGGATGACATTTTCGCATTCCAATAAGAAATAAAACAATTGAAAACTGAAAATAGTCAATTAATTATCAAAGGGGTTGATTCCCAAAATGACTTTGATCAGATGCATCAGCAGGTAAGTACTCTGAAACAACAGAGGATGCAGTTGGCTCACGAAAAAGACATCTTTAATCAGGATAACAGTGTCCTGTTACAGAGGATAAATCAGTTGGAAATGGAGGTAGAAAAGGAACAGTCCGGTTCTCAGGAACAGACCAGAATTAGAGAAGAAAGGAATGAGCTTGTAGAGTGAGTGAGGCAAATAGAAGCTGAACTATAAGAGGTAGAAAAATGCAGGGATGAACAAGAGAAAGAGACAAGTCTCCTGAAGGAAAAGCACCTTGAATATGCACGTAGCATTTAAGGCTCACACAGGGGAAATGAATCACTTTAGCAGGAGGTGCAGCAAACAAAGGATCGGTTGGTAGCTCACAGCAGGGTGTATGATATTAGTCAGGCCTTAGTGTCAGAATTAAAAAGCCATGTCTCTGACTAACAACAGCAAATAAATAGAGACACAGGTGTGAGAGCCTCATCAAGGAAATCAAAAATTATACACAGGAACTGAGGCAATCAGGATATGGAACAAGGCCCACTGATAAAGGTGTGGTGTCCTTCCCAACAGGGCTCTCATGCCAGTAATTTACATCCCCTTGTGCACAAATGGGATTTGACCTCATGCATGCCACCTATCATGAACAGGGTGACATGAGGCAGTTAGACATACCCGGACCTAGCCCAACTGATCAAGAAGGCCAGTCCCTGTCTGATATTGATGAGTATTCATCTCTTCCACACAGAATGGTAAGTGGCCAGACCAGTGTGTCCTAGGAAGTAAGGAATAATACAGTAAGTATTTCAGACCATGAAAACTCTTATGAGGAGAAGGTTAGAGAGTTAGATTGGCTGAATATGTGACTACAAAGAGACCCCCTTGCCCACTTTGCTGAAGGAGAAATGCCAGAGCCTCACCCTAGGAAGGGCATTCTAAAAACCTTTGCATATTCATGGGAAGGGGGAAATTCCCCAGACTCCTTGGTAGGAGGGATGAGGAAACTTGGTTCTCTCCTGGACCTGAAAGGAACTCCAGGGAGAGTAACCCTGAGAGTTCACTTTGGTCCAGGCGAGAGGAGTCCAGACCCCATGGTTCTGGGATATATTCCCAGTCTCATAGAGATATGGAGTGCCTGGAAGACAGGGAAGGGAGTACCAAAAGCATCTCTGAGTCAGAAGGTGAATTGACTCAGGTGCATAGGAAGAAAGTGACAGGGAAGCAGAGCAAGGGTTTTGTGAAAGACCCATTAAGACAAAACAAAGCCATAAAGAGATTCCTGACCCCATACCACAAAAATTCCAAGTATTCAGTATGGGAGCACCTGGAACTTTATGAGCAGATGATGGCATCATTCCAGATCAGGAATGATGTGAATTTTATAGCATTTGCTAAATGGACATTCTCATCGGAGTACTCCAGTTTCTTTGCAGGACTGGAGGACCACGATCATCATAAATGGTTCACTTATAAGGTGGCCATATTGCATGCATGGGAAGACTTGCACGATTTCCTATGCATAGAAAACCGAAATAAAGCAGGAATAGACATGAAAATACCAGGAGAACTCAGCTCTCTTTATCCTGTAAATGTACCGAGGAACTTCCATCATTGCTTTAGTGACATGCTGCACTTCATTTGTAATAAAACAATTCCTCCCCTCAGAGCAGTGGAACCCTTCTTTTGGAGCAAAGAATATCAAGCCAGAGGAGCACCACACATCCCCATGCTTTTGTGGATTAAAGGTGCTCCTAAATTTGGTTAGGACAGTGATTCCACTGTTTTTCCGTTCATTCGCAAATATGTCACTTGAGAAATCCCTTCAGAAAGTACACATAGTGACCTACATGCCCAAATTCTGCAGTTTCAAAGCACTATTGTGGCAAGTATTGTTTATGCACATATAAAAACAAAGGCAAATACTACACCAAGTGCCGCTTTGGTTTCCCTAGACCAGTTTCAGCTACAGGACAAGTAAACAGCTTCATGTCTTCTGTTAGACACAGCATGCAAAGCATATCACCTAAGAACACATACTACATAAAAATACCCGAAGCATCAACGTACATCAATGATTACAATGCAATCATTGCCCTCCTATGGAATGCAAACATGGATGTACTGTACAATTCCACTGCAGTTGCAGGATATGTCACAGCCTACCTAACCAAAGCAGGGAAAACAGAGCTGAAGGACCTCTGAGATAACATATCATCTGACAAAACACTTTCACAAAAATTGTACAGCTTTGGAATAAAAATGCTCTCCCATAGAGAATGTGGCTGCTAGGAAGCCGTAGACTGTTTAACCAGCACCGCTTAGTATGGGAAATCTGAAAACAGTGTCTGGCTAAGACTTGGTCCTGCTGCATCCAGAGAAAGACTTCTCAAATCATACCAAGAAATAGAAACAATAGCCAAAACCGATCCCAACAGCCAAGACATTTTGAAAAACAACATATTGGACACATACTACCCAAACAGGAGTACTGCTTTAGAAACCATGTGCCTATACCACATAGCCCAAAACTTCTCAAACAAAAATAATATTAAACCAGATGAGAAAAAAAGGTAAATACATAGTCAAAAGTTGTGAGGGCAGCTTGGTTAAACTTACCAAATGGAGCCTGATTAATCATATGAAGCTATCATTAAAAACTCCTCAACATATAGAACTGTACTACATGTCCCTACTCCAACTTTGGAACCATGGAGAAAAGAAGATTTATTGGACACCCATGCCTCCCATGAAGATGCTTACAATTCAAATGAAAGCACTATAACAGATATCAACTTTACGCAATACAAAAACATGTTGGACAATGAACGCCAACAAGAAGAAGAACTTCAAGCACAACTAAATATTGACACTCCGGAGAGCAGTCAACCTTCTCTTACAGGAAGCCAAGAACCACTTGGACAGCCACTCATACCAAATGAGGCAGAATTAGCCATGACTGAAGTAGAAAACACCATGTGTCAGCATGAGCAATCTGTAGACAACTTTGCTCTACTGAAATCACAATTAAACAATGAGCTGCATAGCATTTTCCTAGAAGTAACTAAAGAAATTGAATATGGTGTGCAGCACGAAACTAAAACTTGTACCTGTCAAAACTCTAAACCTATAATCCTTTTTGTAAGTGGTCAAGCTGATTCAGGCAAAACATTCTTGATAAAATCAGCAAGTTCCTCCAACAATTGACTAACAACAAGCTTTCAGCTGCTGTACCTGCCCCAACAGGGTTAGCTGCCTATAATACAGGTGGTGTTACTTCACACTGATTGCTATTCCTTCCTGTAGGACACCAAAACAAATTAGACTACTAGAAACTTTCAACAGAAGCTACTATGGAGCTACGCAAAGTTTTGAAACATATGAAAATGCTCCTAATATATGAGGTGAGCATGGTCGACAACCTAATGTTGGCTTTGATTCATCTCAGATTGCAAGAGGTCCTTAAAAGAGACTACGAAGAACTCTTTGGAGGAAAACACATTATTGTTTTTGGAGATCTTCTTCATTTAACACCAGTGAAAGGTGAGCCCATTTTTAAAACCTTAGGAAACAAACTGTGCTGTAAGACACTTGACAGCATAGGAAATGTAAATCTCTGGCAACATTTCCAATACAGGGACCTAACTGAAAACATGTGTCATTCTGCAGACCTCACCTATTGCAACATTTTGAGGAAGCACAGTCTTATATATCAGACACATCCATGAGCTATACGGGCTTAACACATGTGCTACTGATGTCATGGAACAATTAGTACACAAAAATGTAAACTATATGTCCTTAATGCCAACACTAGCAAGATGTGCACAATTCAATGAAACAATGTTGAAAAAAGAAATGCAACTACTAGTGAAAATGTACTCCACAGACAAACTGGACATGCACGGTATGACAGTACGTATGTGTCAACAAGCCACAATACAATTGAATACCTTAGAGAACTCTATCTCTAACACAGCTGGTTTGGAGAACATTTTAACATTACGTTTAAAGTGTAGAGTAATGCTAAAGCATAAACTGGACATGGAGCAAAGTTTAGATAATGGAGTTTTTATGGGCAATTGAGGTAGTTTTTGGGAGTCAACCTCTTTGGACTTGCACCCTTTATTCAGAAGAAAGCAATTTGTTGGTGTTGCGTCAGTGTGAAAGCAAAAATGGAGGAACCACTACCTCCCCCCTGAGGTTTTTAGACTAATTTGTACCAGGTTTTCACACATTGACTATGCCACATGTGTTCATTGTTGAAATGATGCACTGACTCAGATGGAGATTTTGAATTTATGTATCTCCCGTAGGACTGCCATTTATTGTTGACACGTGTTTCGGCTCTGGCTGAGCCTTCCTCAAAACAGAGCATTGATTCTAAACACTATATTAATAATAAACATATTATATAACAAAAAACAAACATGGTTGTGGACAATGCATTTGCAAAATATGGACAGAGATTGCGGAGGGGTATCAGGTAGGATTTTTTGGGAGGTTAGAAATTCACAATAAACAGCACATAAGAGAAACAAGAGAGTTATAAAAGAAGAAAAAGGAGAAAAGAAAATGAAGAAAAGCAAAGTAAATAAACATGCCACTGAACCAATTAAAAGCAAACAAAACTCACAATCATTTTCAAAAAAGAGAAATTGTTCAAAAAACAGTAAACAAATCTGATGGCTGCATGTTGTAAATCACATATCTAATCCATGTTAATTAAATCATAGACATCTTACATGGCTTGACATTTGCCTTTGAACTGTACATACATGCTACACATAATTGCTGTAGTCTAGTTATGTTTCCATCATGTCATTTATGACTAATCACTAGAGGTATATTAAGTTTTCATATATCTGTTTTACGACTTGCTCACGTAAATGCCATTTAAAAAGTAAAAAATATGCATGCTCTTGCCATCCATTGTCTTGTTCCTCATATGTTTTTGTTAAAATAATTAATGCATCGTTTAGAGAAGGCTCAGTGCCTAAGGAAATTAAAAAAGTAACAATTACGCCCTCGGTCAAAAAGATTGGGCTAGACCCTAAGGACCCAGGTAACCTTCGTCCAATTACTAATTCTAATTTCATCCTCAAGATACTAGACAAACTAGCAACTAACCAACTGCAGAAACATATAGAAGATCAGGTAGCATTGCACAAACAACAATCAGGCTTCAGGGCTGTCCATAGTACAGAGACAGCCATGTTAGACCTGCAAAGTCATATGTTGGAGCTAGTTGACAGAGGCAAAACAGGGATGCTGATGTTGCTTTATCTTAGCTCTGCCTTTGATCTGGTAGATCATCAGCTCCTAATAAAAGCGCTGAAAAGAATAGTTGGGTGTTCTACGGTTGCCTTTGACTGGCTTAAATCCTTTCTTATGGAGTGCCAAGCCAAAGTGCACTGGGGGGATATGTTTTCTGTAGTCATATCGATCATCTTTGGAGTACCTCAGGGAGCAAGTTTATCCCTGCTGCTGTTCAATATATACATGAGAAGCTTATGTGACTTGTTGGATGAGGTCGGCATCTTTTCCCAAGTTACACCGACGATACGCAACTTGTTATTGAACTGGAGGGAGATTATACCAGGGACAGTGTCAAAATAGCAGAAGTGTACAGCAAAATAGACCTATGGATGCAGCAAAACTGGATGTGTCTAAATAACATGATCATGATCTTTGCAACCAGCTCAGCTAGAGCCAAATTAGGAGAGGAGTATGAGACCTTCTCAATAAAAGAGGCAAACATTTTAAGTCTTGAGCCAGGTTAAGACACTGAGGATGATGGTTAATGCCACAGTAGCTCAGAGGATCAAGTTTACTATTTGCACAAAAACACGGCATATTATTCACGTCTCATGAGAGTAATTAGACTGTATCTGAATGAGGAGAACACAGCAACTATTGCTAGAGCCATAGTATTGTCTAGATTGGACTATGGCAATGCCTTGTTAATAGGAGCTAGTAAAAAAGATCTCACCAGGTGTCAAGTCATGGAAAATGACAGAACGGATAGTGAAGAGAATACAAATCAGAGATCACATAACAACGGCAAGAAAATCTTTGCACTGGCTCAGAGTGGAGGACAGGGTGAACTTCAAATATATAAATAATATATATAGACTCTCCCCTCTAACTTAAAAATCAATTCGTAAGATACACACCTCTGAGACAGTTATGCTCAGCAGACAAAGGACTGCTCAACGTGCCAAGATATAAACTTAAGGCAGGTATGGGAAGATCCTTCGCAGTACTTGCCGCAAAACAGTGGAACAAACTTCCACTCACTCTGCGGCTGGAAGAGAATTACCTTATATTCAGGAAAAGCCTGAAGACATGTCTCTTCAAGTGATTACACCTAGTTAGGAAACTGAGAGCCCAGTTGGGATTACTAATGGTTTCCCTAGTAGATATAGTTTATGTTGTATGTTACAAGCGCCCTGATGCCTGCGGGCTGCCGGCGCATAGCATAACATAATATAACATATGGATGCTAGAATTGATGCTCCCTTTCATATATCTCTGGGTTTCAAACCCACCTGTAAAGCATGATCATTTATATACTCTTGTGCAACAGAGAAGTTTGTCGTTTAACCCTCGTGAATAATAAGTGGACTGTACTATTGATATACTGATTCTATTTTTTGCGCATGGTTCTATTTCATATCTGACGGTGCGCCCGTGTTTGCGCATCTAAGGTATTCATAACCAGTGCTTTGTTGTCTTGTGGCATACTATGGGGCAGGGCAATGCATCCCTATGCATCCCTGGACTGAATGTCCAGTCTTAGGACAATCTAGGGGGACACGTGTTGCTAACTGATCTAAACCTCAAGCGTTATGTTGGTACAGGTATTTGTTCATTACTGCTCGTCCCTGGTGGACCCATATGTTAAATAGATCCAAAGGCAGTCCCTTCAATCCCCAAGGGCTTACCTCAAAAGTGCAGCGTCTGTGTCACTCTCATTGGCTCGAATGGAAGAAAACGCTGAGGCGAGCACCACTCAGATGTTTATGCTGATTGACATGGCAATCAGCCCAGTCCCTCTACTGTTTCTCCTGCGGCTTGTGGACGGCTGCCATGTTTTGGGAACCCAAATCATGTAACTGTTGAATATCATAGTTCCACACCCAACACGGGTTGCGCAATTATGTACTTTGCTTAATTTTAATCGAGATTTGAATGGTCTAAACTAGGAAATATCTTGATGTATCTCAATTAAGTAAATAATAATGTTAGCCCTGATTTCGCTTGCCTAATTACCGGTTGGCATTTCTATCCGAAAAAATGATAATGATAATGAATAAATATGTGGCGCAATTATATGGGTTACATGGTTTAGATTGAAAATGAAATGTTCTGAAATAGAAATAGTCATGATGTATCTCAAATAGGTCATTAGGAATGCAAACCCTAATGTCGTATGCCTTGTTGCCGATTAGTATTTCTATCGAAAAAATACTTAATAAATATGCAAGTAAAGGGGATGTGGCTCAATTATATAGGTTACTGGGTTTAGATTGAAAATTAAATGTTCTGAAAAAGAAATTATCATGATGTTTCTCAAATAGGTAAATAGAAATGCAAACCCTGATGTTGTATGCCTTGTTGCCGATTAGTATTTCTATCTGGAAAATAAGTAAAAAGCGAGTAAGGGAAAAGCGACTCTGTTGTAAAAAGAAATTATTTATGCCTATTGAATGGTAAGAGATGGTATCTCTAAATTAGAACTTGTTTGATCCATCTTGCCTGTGTAATCTGTGTCACAAAATATATCTGAATGAAAATAGTATCATGTGAAGTGTGGAACTATAATGGTCTGTTACTTGAAGTAAGTTTCCAATGTTGCTAGAGCCAATTGGAAAATCCCTCAAATATGTCAGATGGGTGCACTCATCCTATTGCAGTCACGCATTCACAATTGACATAGAGTTGAACATAATTAATGTTCTTCCACCTTAATGACATGATCTTCATAAGTTGCCCATGTGGACAGAATAGGAGGAAATATATAAACCTTATTAAGGCAAACAGAAGCACGCTTAATATGAAAATTCAGAACAATGGAATTTGGACTAAACCGTGATAATGAGATGGTTAATTTTTTGTAAACTTATGAAGATCATATCATTAAGGTGGAAGAACATTAATTGTTGAAAACATTTACTTAAAGGGCACGGACAAGTTGTGTTTGCAAATGTTACTCCTTCACAGAAATGCAACAAACAATCCTGAGAACACTTAGTGTCTCAGAAATAAGGCAGGAATTGGACTACTGTGCAGGAAAGGTGAGATTCATTATAAACACACAAGAAGATCCACAAGAATTTCTAATGTACTTACTGCAAGAACTGGAAAGCAAAAACATACTTATAAATGATATCTTCCAGATTTCATACATGTGGAAACCTACATGCACTCTCTGCAGCCATGTGGTGCAGGAACCAATCCCTAATGACCGCTTTGTGTATGTATCTATACCTAACTGTGAATCCATTCCATTTCAACAGCTGGTATAAAATGCAAACCCTGGCATATTAAGTACTACTTGTAATTCCGACAATCGTTCCACCATACAGATACAATCACATAGCCAATACGTAATAGTAATGCTTTTACGATACAATGCAGATGGTACCAAAAACAAGTGCAAGCTTACGAGCTTCACACACGGACAAGTATCACTTGGCAAGAAAACCTTCACAACAGTAGGCATAATCTACCACACAGGCGCCACAACCAGTGCAGGTCCCTATACTACATACATTAAAAAGAAATGTGTTTGGTTGGAATGCAATGATACTACCATTACTCTGAAGCAGAGGTTACCAGCAAATCTTGCAAATGCCTACTTAATATTCCTGAAACCAAAATGTACTCACTGAACTACTGCCCAATACCCACCATCACATATGAAAAATGGTAAACAATTAGAATATGGCAATTGGTATCTAACTACAACCATAATACTACAATATTACTTCACATTAATAAACCACCAAAAACGAAAGTTCTTCTAAGCAAACCCTTCAACACGTATTAAGTATAAACAACCAGCATGCAGTACTACAATATTTCTTCCAGCAGTCAAACTGCCAAAATAAACCTTCAGGCATTACACTGCTACAAACATACCCTCAACAACTTTCAAACTATCAACATTTAGAATACGCCAACAGGTATATAACTACCCCCGCAATCCTGCAATATTACTCTGCAATACCACAGTACTTAGAAAACCTCAACAGCAAGCAATTGCATAAACAAAAACTGTTAAACAGAGAAAACAAATAAACAGTTAGAATATGCCAACTGGTATCTAACTGCAACCATAGTACCACCACTTCCAAAACAAAAATCATACACCATTTCAATTCCTCCTACTGCAGCAGTGCCTATAACGAGAATTCCACATAGATATGGACCTTAAGCATTACTGTAAGCAGTGTAGACATCACTTAAACAGAGTGTTCCACATAACAACAAATGAACGCAGGTTTTTTTTAAAATCCTGCATGGATTTCTTTTCCCACAGACCCAATGAATATGCAAACAAACACAGGAACTGAGCACATTGCACAGTACACTTGTTTCAAGCATAGTACTTGTGAAGTACTAATTGTAAGGGTCCAACAAGTTCACAAATGTCTGCAATGCAGAGCAATACAACAATACAAAGTACCTACTTTAACATGTGATGGTGTCTTTTTTCACAGGCAATGAAACAACGATTTCTCCTGCGTTTCCACATACTACATTAGTGAAATCTGCTATTGCCGCTTCAACAGTATTCTGCAGTGCATGCAAAAAAGGTGCACAGGACCACAACAATATATACAGTGAGTATACAATGATTGGTGTCAAACTTCTTAGTAATTTGAAAATTGCATTCTAAACACATAATTATGCAATCAATATGCCACCTTTAAAAAGTTGAGTGCATGGCTGTATTATGCTGTGGTGGTTGTGGTCAGGGCCTAGACTCTTGGGTGCATGGCCTACGTCCTACGGCCATGCACCCAAGAGTCTAGGCACTGGCCACAACCACAGCAGCATAATACAGCCATCCATGCACACATCTACCCACTTACCACAACACAAACACATAACACAGCCGCCTGTGGCCTTATCCACCACAGTTGACAAACTATTACAGTACTTCCAGCCAATGGACACACTCTTGGATGCATGGCCTCTGCACCCAAGACTTTACTAACTTCCCACAACGAATACGGCATAATACAGTAAACTACCCAAGAACCTGAACAGTGCCCACAACCCAAACACATAAGGCATCCACCAGAGGTCCTGTCCACGTCTGTACACGTGCAAGCAGTCAGCACACTCTTGACTACAGTAAGCCAGCCGCCCGAGGCCCTGTTCACTTTTCTATACATACCATTACAGTACTTCAACCAGTGGGCACATTCTGGGACTCTTTAGTGCAACACCTCTAGCCATGCACCCAAAACTATAGTAGCTGGCCACAATTACCTCCAACTGCATACAGTATCAAACACCAAAGAATCTCGAGACTGTCCAACAAACCACCTGACACACACACCCTGTCCACTTTGGTACACATACTATTACACTACCTACAGCCAGTGGACAGACTCTTGGGTAGTTGGCCTACAGCCATACACCCAAGAGTCTAGTAGCTGGTCACAATCACTACAGCATAATACAGCCATGCACCCAACAATCTCTACACTCTACACTGCCACAGCCCACACACATAAGCCAACCACCTGAGGCCTAGTCCACTTCTGTACACATAGTATTCCAGTACGTACAACCAGTCAACACACTCTTGGATCAATAAGTCAGCCATCTGCAGCCCTTCACACTTATCTACACATATGATTACAGTACTTCAACCTCTGGCCATGCATCCAAGAGTCTACTAGCTGGCCACAAACACCACAGCATAATACAGCCTATACAAACATCCTCATATCATCTACATGCCACTGCCCTACACTAATGAAGCCTGCCTAAAGTCACCAAATACACTACTTTCCTGAGGACCTACCCACGAACTGCTGCAGTGTACTTGCAACCATTCATATTTCACTCCCCTACCCTAAACCACCTGCAGCTCTGTACACTTCTCTACACATACTATTACTTATTTATTATTAATGTGATAGTTTTATAAAACAAAAACTTTACACATAAATCAAAATCATATTAATACATTCATTCAAACATAAGCAATCAAAAAAATATAAAATATATAACATGTACTAGAAATCACAGTTTTAATGAGTACATGTGTATATAAATAACATTTCCAATCCAACTGAGAATTTGTGGCAGAGTTTGAGATCTCAGAACACAGTTTATATTGCATACTATTCAATATGTCATTCATAATCAAATAAAGGTTAATCAGTTTGATGGTGCCTTATTATTAAGGAGGTGATCGGCACACAGCCACATTGTATATAGGGACAGGTGAAGACTGGCATTGAGGGTATTTAAGCATGAATGCCAGATCCCATAGTCCCTAATATAGACCAAATCGTGAACATTTTTCTCATAATGTTTAATAAAAATGGGGGCCATCGCTGTGCATGTCGTTAATATATGTCTGGCGGTTTCTGGTTCAGCCTGCTTAGTACAGAGTCTACAGAAACGTTCATTTTTAGGTATTGA
This sequence comes from Ambystoma mexicanum, assembly GCF_040938575.1. Lineage (NCBI taxonomy): Eukaryota > Metazoa > Chordata > Amphibia > Caudata > Ambystomatidae > Ambystoma > Ambystoma mexicanum. Next base: position 186,675,886 of record NC_090936.1, read on the forward strand.
GCATTCAGGATGTGTAGATGCAAACAGTGGTAGATGGTTGATATGCATGAGTTACATAAATCGCCTTAGGTTAACAGACGGACATAAATACAGATATTTCTGTGCCTTCCTAAAGGTATATAACCTGTATGTGACAAAGGCGTTGTTTTCAAATTCTCTAAATGATGTTTTACCAGTCCCAAATGTTTACATGGTGGCTTAAATGATGTTTCAAATGTTCATAATCTTCGCCCCAATTCGGAGACCAGTCTATTGCTTTACACAATTAAGCCATATCTGCTGTAAATTTAGTTTGCTTCTTACTGCAGATGTCTTCCTCAATACAGATCAATAGGAGGTTGGAAGGGGTATTACGAATTTTGATGAATAATTCAGCCCTCTTTTTCAAAACCACAGATTTCAAGGATAAGATCCCCAATTCCAGCCTTAGAATTGCCATGCGTATGCACTGAGTGAGACCCAAAAGATTCCTCCAGAACTTCCCCTCTATGATCTGTAGCCAATCAAGGTTCATATTAGTCAATGACTCAAGACCATAGGTTATCATTGTGACTAGACACTGAATTTACATCTGACGTGCCCCCCAGATAGAAAATCCACTCTGGGTGCGCATAAATTGACAGATCATGGCTGTCAACTGCGCAGCCTTGGTTTTCCGGACCTGCTTACATACTTCATATTTACCCTTGTTGTCGAATTCCACACCTAGGTATTTATATGAATGGGTATATTGAATCTCGATAGATTTTATATTCAAATGAGGACGGGCAATCTTTCTGTGTGTATACAATAATATTTCGGTCTTATTTTGATTAAAAGTTAATTCATTTAATTCGGCATACTCCCATAGCCGTTCTGGTGATCAAAGTAATCCACTAAATGTGTGGTCAAAAATTACTAAATCGTCAGCATATGCCATTATCACACAGTGACTTGATCCCACCTTTGGGGGTCATTTATGTACTTCCAGGATGAATTTGGGGATGTCAGAGACAAACAGGTTGAATAGCAGGGGAGCAGTTACACAACCCTGCTTTACACCTCTGTTCTGCTTAATCGGTCTAGTCATAGAGCCTCCTGTGACTAATCTAAGTTGTACAGAGTTGTTACTATGTAAAAGTTTCAGATAATACAACAGGTCATCAGGACAAGACATTATTTATAACTTTTGCCACAGCATATTACGATTCACTACATCGAAAGCCGTCTTAAAATCTATATAGAGGGCATATAAAGGTGGATTATTAGGGTGCAGCGCCTTTTCTCTGAGGCTATTCATTATGAATAGGTTATGAGAGGTCAGATATCCTGCTCTGAAACCACTCTGAAAAGGATCAAGAATCCCGGTCTTATCTACCCAGGATTGTAAGTTCTGTAATAATAGAGAGGCAAACATTTTACCTGAGCAATCGAGCATTGACAGAAGTCGTTAACTTCTGGGTTTAGTTATGTTCCCTTTTTTGAATACAGGGATAGGTATCGCTGTCTGCCAAGTAGCTGGAGTTCTGCCCTCCCTAAATATTTTATTGATTAGAATTTTTAGTAGATTAGCCCAGAATTGGGGATTCTTTTTCATAACTATATTGGATAGACCGTTAGGTCCTGGGGCTCTGGAGGATTTAAGTGTGCCGATCTTGAGTATTAAATCATCCATGGAGACAGTGAAAGGGGGAATAACTTGAGTATTCCTGTGCAGAGGGGGGGTCTCCTTTGTGGTGACATTATGATACCCAATGAATTTTAACAATTCTTGCACACTTATAGGGTTTATCTGTGGGATGATCTTACTCCCCCGAGCCGACCCCAGGAGTGACCATATGTTTCGTGAGTGCCTTGAGCATAATACCTTGATGGTGTGTTGCCAACTTTCAAGCTTTTTTGCTTTCCTCTGTAGTTTTAGCCAGTGGCAATATTTATTTTTTAATTTCCTGATTTCTGTATGGATGTCCATTAACGATCTGCAACTTGCTCTGATTTTGCGAATGTCCCTTCTCAATTTACATTTAGTATCACGGATACCTTTGTCAAACGCTTGAGCACTACGAGCATTACTAATCGTTAGATGTGACCTAGAGGTGGCATGTTTACCCGAAAATGTAGATATCCATTTTTCTATGTCATCTAATGGCTTAGCGTTAAACAGACTTGAATATTTCATGTCCCATATTTTGATTGCTTGGCCTGCTCTTAAAATATTCTTCTCAGACCATATTAATCTGGTAGAAGCATGATGTGTTAGAAGATTGCCTATATTACTGATGCTAGGGGTATGATTGATACTCCAATCATCAGGATTAATGCCTCATGGTCACTCCAATCATTTGCAAGGACATGCATATCATTTACAATCATTGCAACCTCACCACTAGTGAATATATAATCAAGAGTACTCCACTCACTTCCTGCCGTCCAGGTATAATTACCTGGGCAGTCATTGTGCGTACGTCCGTTGATTATTTCAAGGTTCCAACTTCCAAAGAAACTTGACCAACAGTCTCCCTCACGGTCGTTAACTCTATGTTCCATACAACTGGATGGTTGTAAGAGCTCATTTGAAGTAGTACCACCCCCCTTTAATGTGGCAATTCAAGTCACCTCCAACCATTATGAAATTACCCTCAGACTCTCTCTTCCAGGAGGCGATTAAGTCATGCAACAATTCTTGAATAAGTTCTCTGTGGCAGGCACCATGGGGGTTGGAGATATTTACTAACAGGACTTTTCCCCATACCCCCTGCACCAGTAGCGTGATTTTAACGGCCTTGACATATTCTTCATTAGATGTGCCGATTTGTCTGGAGGTTATCGATTTCTCAATCCCCCCAAAGGGCCTTCCGAACTTACCCTTAGAGGCCAAAGTGTGGCATAACAGATATTCGTCTATAACAATGGGAGAGAGTAACCATGTTTCCTGAAGCATGAAAAATTAGTGATTAGTAATGAGGGGTAGGGAACCAGACTGTGTAAGGAAATGTTTAAAACCACTTGTGTTCCAACACCAACAATGAGCTGACTCAGGATTTATGCATCACTTTTGGTAGAGTGTCAGCAAGCCATTTAAGGGTGTTTTTTATATCACTCATTTGCACTTGTTTGCCTTCAGTCAGAGTGGGTTTGTTATATTTGTTATTTTTAAAAGTGTTGACTTTCACAGAGAACAGGGAATCGTCTGCTTCCAGGTCATATTTGCGCAAGGCTAGTCTTATGCGTGCGGATAAGCTGTGCTGAGGCTAAAACCTTACAATGTAATGCAGTTACATTGGGATTGTTCCCCTTCAAAGGTTCCACAAATTCAAAGTCTTCAGACAGAATTACTCTGACTTGGGGTATTTTATGTAAACATGAGAGCACTTCTGTCCTTGGCAACCATTTGCCTCTGATTTTCTGATTCTATTTTTTACTATGCAGATTTTATTGCCATCCTGCGAGGGGAGCCTGGGAGTGCCTGGAGATTACACCTCCAATACAGAGTACTCCCGCTTCCTTGCCTTGGGATTCCCGCAAGGGGTGGAACATTTGTTGACACTATCTTCAGTGCTGACAGAGAGGTCGGAGTCCTGATTGCTACCAGCCCCTCTTCAGTAAAAATAATCTCTGCATTTGCCAATGCGAAGTCCGTGGATTTATCTGCTGGCACCAAGTTTTCAGAAGAAAGCCCAGGCTCGGGCAAGTTCAATTGAAGTCACGTGAATTCTTCCACAGAGCTTCAGAAGAATTTTAAGGGCAAATTGCAATGAGGACATGGAAGCTTGAAGGTCCGCTATTGCAACTGCATTGGATAGAGAGGCTTCAGCTTGTCGGCTCTCGTTATGGGTAGTCAAATCCTCAATATGAATTTGTAAATTTGGTGATTCTGAGAGCCGCCCTGTAGCCCCTTCTGGTGTAGGGCTGATTGCCGGATATAGGACCTGAGCCTCCACTGTGATGACTGTTTTTTTTTTGAGTAATCACATGGCTCTCATTTTGTGTTACTCCTTTAGTAGACGGCGGCGCCATCGAACGTTGGATTGGGAGACAGAGGTCTAATAAAGAATTATTATCAATGTCCTCGAAATTCATTATGTCCACAGGAATAGTACCATTATGTGTCGAGGCAGTGGCCTCCTCTTGTACCGTATCTTTAGCGGTAGGCAGGGTATGTTGAAAAAGCGCCGGTATTGTTCCCTGTTCGTTCGGGAGTCCTGTGATATTTCAGAATCCTCTTTAGGCTTACCCTTGTTCTTTCTCAGATTGTAGTTGATTTTAGCAGTCGTTGATTTAGGGGGCATGTCGGGTGCGATCAAGTTACACTAGTCACACAATACCAGTTTTGCATGAGGGATCAAAGGAGAATATTCTCCTGCAGTCTCCCAAGCGCTTTACAGCACTCAGATCACACTGCTTACTGTGTGGCTGCTGCAATGTTGAGTTTCCAATGGATTTAGTCCCATGGTAGGTGGTAGGTGATAGAGGCAGTGTGGAGGCAGTGTGGTCCTGCCCTCACCTGCCCGCGAGTGACCACGAAGGACCACTTCCACACCACTTCACCCTGCGTGTGCTCCGTGCCTGAATGAGGATTAAATGCTGTTTATTGCTGGCTCGGTAGCTGCAGCTCCTCCTTGATGATAGAGATAGTGAAAAGACTCACCATAACGAAAGTAATGCCACGAAGGACCACTTCCACACCACTTTGACCCACGTGCGCTCTGCGCCTGAATGGGGATTAAATGCTGTTTGTTGCCGGCTCGGTAGCTGCAGCTCCTCCTTGATGATAGTGATAGTGAAAAGACTCACAATAACCAAAGTAAGACCACGAAGGACGACTGCCACACCACTTTGCCCCGCGCATGCTCCGTGCCTGAATGGGGATTAAATACTGTTTGTTGCCGGCTCGGTAGCTGCAGCTCCTCCTTAATGATAGAGATAGTGAAAAGACTCACAGTAACGAAAGTAAGACCACGAAGGACCATTTCCACACCACTTCGCCCACTATTACAGTATTTCAACCAGTAGGCAGACTCTGTACACATAGTATTCCAGTACGTGCAACCAGTCAGAACACTCTTGAGTCCAATAAACCAGCCACCTGAGGTCCTGTCCACTTTTCTACACATACCATCACAGTACTTCCACCAGTGGGCACACTCTTGGACTCTTGAGTGCAACGCCTCCGGCCATGCACCGAAAACTATAGTAGTTGACCACAATTACCTCCCACTGCATACAGTATCAAACACCAAATAATCTCGAGACAGTCCAACAAACCACCTGACACACACCCTGAGCACTTTTGTACACATACTATTACACTACTTACAGCCAGTGGGCAGACTCTTGGATACAAGGCCTCCAGCCATACACCCAAGAGTGAAGTAGCTGGTCACAATCACCACAGCATAATACAGTCGTGCACCCAACAATCTATACATTCCCATAACCCTAAACATAAGCCAACCACCTGAGGCCCTGTCCACTTGTGTACACTTAGTATTCCAGTACGTACAACCAGTCAACACACTCTTGGATCCAATAAATCAGCTGCCTGCAGCCCTATACACGTCTCTTCAAATACTATTACAGTATTTCAACCAGTGGACAGACACTTGGGTGGCCTACAGCCATCCACCCAAGAGTCTAGTAGCTGGCCCCAAACATTACAGCATAATACAGCCTATTCAAACATCCTCATATGATCTACATTCCACTGCCCTACACTAATGAAGCCTGCCTGAAGTCACCACATAAACTACTCGCCTGAGGACCTACCCACGAACTGCAGCAGTGTACTTGCAACCATTCACATTCCACTTCCCTACCCTAAACCACCTGCAGCCCTGTACACTGCTCTACACATACTATTACATTATTTCAACCAGTACCCAGACTCTGTACACATAGTATTCCAGTGCGTGCAATCAGTCAGCACACTCTTGAGTCCAATAAGCCAGCTGCCTCAGGCCCTGTCCACTTTTCTACACATACCAGTAAAGTACTTCAACCACTGGGCACACTCTTGGACTCGAGTGCATTGCCTCCGGCCATGCACCCAAAATTCTAGTAGCTGGTCACAATCACCACAGCATAACACAGCCATGCACACTGGCCACAACCCAAACACATAAGCCAACCACCTGAGGTCCTGTCAACTTCCATATACATAGTATTCCAGTATGTGCAACCAGTAAGCACATTCTTGAGACCAATTAGCCAGCCACCCGAGACCCTGTCCACTTTTCTACACATACCATCACAGTACTTCCACCAGTGGGCACACTCTTGGACTCTTGAGTGCAACGCCTCCGACCATGCACCCAAAACTATAGTAGTTGGCCACAATTACCTCCCACTGCATACAGTATCAAACACCAAAGAATCTCGAGACAGTCCAACAAACCACCTGACACACACCCTTTCCACTTTTGTACACATACTATTACACTACCTACAGCCAGCGGACAGACTCTTGGGTACATGGCCTCCAGCCATACACCCAAGAGTCTAGTAGCTGGACACAATCACCACAGCATAATACAGCCATGCACCCAACAATCTATACATTGCCACAACCCACACACATAAGTCAACCACCTGAGGCCCTGTCCACTTCTGTACACATAGTATTCCAGTATGTATAACCAGTCAACACACTCTTGGATCCAATAAGTCAGGTGCCTGCAGCCCTGTACACTCCTCTACACATACTATTACACTATTTCAACCAGTGGGCAGACTCTTGGGTGCATGGCCGGAGACTCTAGTAGCTGGCCACATATGCCACAGCATAATACAACCTATACAAACATGCTCATATCATCTACAGTCCACTCCCCTACCCTAATGAATCCTGCCAGCAGTCACCACATAAGCTGCCCGCCTGATGACCGACCCGAAAACTGCTGCAGTGTTGTGGACACCGTTAACACAGAACACTGTTCTTCCACCTAAACAAATACATCATATGACCCATCTTTCACCTTTCACTCCCCCACCGTTTCCAGCCCCTCTTCCCACCACCAGATGCCCCAAAACATGTTTTTCAGCCCTGTTCACCGCTGCGCTATCCACGAATATCTGTGGATACAACATGGAGGGCGTTTCAGAAAAATGTGACGCTCATCAGGCTTCTGTCCTGCAATCAGCAGGCATGCTGTATGTCCGCGGACATCATGCGGCCGTCCGGGCCAATCATAGTCCGGTCCGCGGAGTGGACAGGGAAATAGGTCCGAGGAGAGGAGCCAGATATCACTAATATTTTGGCACCTACATTTTGCCTGTTTTAAAAAAAAAATACTGGACAGATTTTCACAAAATTTGCTAAAGTACGCTTTCGGGACCAGGCCGGCGCTCCTGCAGCACATTTGGTGAAAATCCATTCAGCGGTTTGACCTGTAGGCGTGACCAAAGTTTTTTTCCATTCAGTCTATGGGAAAAAAAGAATTTGGGAACCCCCTTTAACTTTGCCTCTCCTTGACGAAAGCTCACCACCTTGCCAAAAAAATTCTGAGTGGGCCATATACTCTTTTTGCAAAGTTTGGGGAGGATTCGTCCATGGGGAGTGAAGTTATAAGCCTGCCAAAAAAGTGCTCTTCCTATGAGATGAGCAACTTAACCGTAACTACACACCTGCTATCGCAGGCCATGTAATATATACACTCACACCACACACACACACAATATTAGTTTATAAATATATTGCACTAAAAATAATCCTTCAGTAGCAAAAACACATGCAGAAAACTAAATGCTTGTTAATCCTCCGCCCCCCCTTCCCTCTTAAAATTTGTGACAGCCCATGAGAAGGTCACTATTGCCTGCAGATGCTTCTGTTTGCATAGCAATGTGAGGGGTTCCATGGCTGTTTTAGCCAGAAGCTTGGCGTCCAGGGCAGTCACAATTTCTAATGGAGTGTGTTGCCTCTCTAGTTCTTTATTAGAACTCTGTGTACTGCAAACCTCTTCAGAACTCCATATGTTTTCTCTGTTTTGGTCATGGCAGGTGGAATTCCTGATAACGCAATCATTTGCATGATGTCTCTCTCTTTTTTAAAGAGTTTCTCTACCATCACAGTGAATGCAGTTACTCAGATTCATCTAGTACGACGTGGCATTACTGGAGCGCGCATTTAAAAAAGAAAACTATTTTGAGAACAGTAACGTCCTGTTTGTTTTTCATTTTCCTGAGGCATCTTTAAAATGGTTTCCCGTGTGTTGCAGCATGCACTCCCTTTGGCACTCTTCAAAAACACCCAAAACAAAACACGTGTGTGTATTTTTAGGGCTTGCATCCAAAAACGTTGCTTGAAAGTCTGCACAAAAAACTTGTGGTCGATATACCTACGATTACACCTTTAAATCGAGGTTGTCCAACTCCAAACCTCGAGGGCCGGAATCCTGCCGGGTTTTCAGGATATCCCTCATTAATATTCATGAGAAAAAATGTGCATACGTTTTGAATCATTGATGACATGATTCCGGCCCTCGATATCTGCAGTTGGACAACCCTGCTTTAAATAATGGCCCTTCCACCCGGCTGCCTTTCCCCAGTCACAGTAATGGATACCATTTGCAGCTCTGGGGGAGAAGATTGCTTGATGAGGGGGCAGGCAGGCAGTCTAGTTGCAAGACAATGCCCAGGGCACAACACTTCATGTTATCAAAGGAAATGTGAGAAGAAAGGATGGGTCTTGAAGGCAAGCGTCCCCAGATAGCACGATCCTCCCCGCAATGAGAGACAATAATGGACTCTCCCAGGATGGGAATAAGACCAGGACAAAGTGCGGGTGAGCTTAAATGGGAGTTTATCAATCAAAATAGGGCATGCAAAGAACTCTGCAAACTCCGAGAGCGCTCTGTCTGACAATAGCAAAGACAGGCGTATATATTTACAAAAAACGTCATAAGAACCTACATACTATAGGGGGCACAAGTTCGTGGGGATTGGGTGGCGACGACTAGCTATAGGTGCTGCTGTGATGTGGTTTGCCGCGGCTGGAGGACGTCACTGGTTATCCTTGTGGGTTGGGCTGGGCCTGGCAGGTCAGCTGGGCTCTTCCGGGCGGTGTTGTTGTGCCAACCGTGATCAGTATCAGAGATGAATGTCTTTCCTGACTTTTTGCCCTAGAGCCACGCACACCGCAGTCATTCAACATTGCAATATTATCTTCCCTGGTAAATCTTCCAATAGTTTATTCGACAGGTTAATGCAACACAGGAGGAATGCACCTAGAGTGGGGTCTGTTGGCGATTCATCAATACATAGTTACCACCATCCTGTTGACCGGGTATCAGAGGTCGTGGGGTTAGGTCTCGGAGCATGGGACAGGCGGTCCGTGTCATCATATCTTGTTAGAAGTCATTATGGATGTGCTCTTGTAATGTTGCCATAATATTGGGTGTCCTAATTTTACAGGGGCCATTAACCTAAGGTGAGCCGGCGGGTCGTGGAGACTAAGAAAGGGCACCTTTGGATTTGTGTTTTAAGGCCGGGGTTTACTGCTGAGTTGTAAATAATTCAGGTGGCAGGCCGTGGCCTTGGGTGCTGCGGGGGAATGCGAATGCTTGAAGCGGCTCCAGCCGAATTGGGGGAGGTAGAGCGGGGCAGCACAGGCCTCTGCTTTTTTGTCTGGCCAGCTTCACTGGGAGGAAGGGGGAATGGCCTTGCGTGTGCTCGCAAAGGTATTTTCCTCGTGTGTTGCAGACTTTAGGGGGAAGAGACATAAACATTCATATAATATACAACATTCATTGAGTCTTTCCAAAGCTCAAGTTTTTGACATTGCTAGCGCCATCCATATGGCCAATTTGGGCACATGACTTGTACACTACATTTTTAACAACTACAACATTTTGTTATATGCTTATACATACACAGTGAGTGAGGTAGTAGTAAGGTTGGTGGAGCACGCAGGAACAACCTGCCACTGAGACTGGCGGCAGTGGCACATGGAGGGCTTGGACACACATGTGGTGCATTTTCGTGCACCCCTTACATGAGCCCTCAATATGGTTACATGTGTCTTCCTTTGCACTCTAGCAGCATTGGTTCAGTTTTGGCGCGGGACCGTGGGGTGTAGTCTTCTTGATAACGCACATAACATGAAAAACCACTGGGACGCTTTTACCATTTGCGCCTAGCTACAGGGATGTGGGTGCTTCATCCCTGATGTCATATGAGCACCCATTCTGCCATTTTCATATATTTTACAGGTTTTTTAGTCAGAGAGGTTGTGGAGAGAACGCTTTCATCACAGATGGTTTGCTCATTAGTATTTGGGGACTTTGCTTTTGTCAGGGGACCATCGTACAGTTCTTTTCCACCCAGGCCCTGCTGGCCGGGTCATGCTGGAACCAGCGATACACTTCGGAAGGTGAAATGTTACAGTGTTGGTATCTAACACTAGCTCATGTCCGTCTGTTCGTGGGAACGGGCTCTTAGCGGATCTGCCAAGGAGCTGTGGCCACAGGGATAAGTGACACTCTCCAAGGGTGGGGGCCGCGCTGCGGTGCACAGGGCTTGAGCCATTTTTATTAGACAAAATGATTTCCAGGGCCTAGCTAAATTGAGCAGGTTTGGTCAATGTCTTCAGCCAGTCCCCCACCCACCACCTGGGCCCTGGTGGCAGGAAGGACACTCGATGAGCCATGAACCTCACGGGGGAAGAAAAGGCATGGGAGGGGGGGTCTCCTGGACCAGTCCTCCCATACATTTCCCCCCTTTCATTACTTAAGTAACGAATACTTTAAATCCTCCAACCTCCTGCACTCTTCCTCGTCAGCTATAGCGTCATCCCATGCAGGGGTGCCTTTTATGGGCATCCATGCCCTGCATACCCCTCGCAGGCTTTCACCTCTCCTAGCATATTCATCTGGGGTACAGGTCAGGTATATACAACCGCTATCCCCTTCTAGGTCCACCTACACTTCCTCATACCATTCGAGTACCCGGGGCTCTTTAATTGTAGTGTGCCATAGCTTATCTACTATATCCTTGTCGTGGTACATGGGCACCATCTGGAATCTTGACGTGTAATCTGTACCCGTTTGTACCTGTGCTTTCTGCATAGTTTGTATTGTACCGTGTGCGTTGCCCATTGTCACCATCATCATTGCACCATTCGGCACTGTGTTGGCACAACATCGAAGACCCACCTGGCATAGGCAAAAAATGAAAAGGAGGAACACTACAGCCGGCATCAAAAACTTGACAGTCATTCCCAGCCATGATGGGATCCAGGAGAAGATCAAACCATGTACTTTCTTCTGCTCCACCTTCCATTCTCATTCTTTCTCCTAGGTCATGTACTGCTTCGATCACATGGGACAGGGAGCCGTTACCTGCGTCTTCAGAAGGTACAAAAGTGCAGCAGGCACTTCCAATTTTTTGGCAAACACCTCCGTCCTTTGCTGTCAACAGGTCCAAGACATACCTTTTCTGCATGGTCATTAACCGTAGTGCTCGTAGTTCCACTTTGATTACGTTAAACCCTTCTTCAGTATCATTTGCAAGTTGGATCAGTTCCCAACGTTTGAGTTGGAGCCACTTTGCGTTTGCTCGCGCCTGGATGCTTGGGATGAGTGAGGCGAAGAACGTTTCTGCAGAGCTGAATAATAGATATCTATCCGGGATCTGTCTCAGCAGTTCTGATGATGCTTTTGATATGTAGTTCGATGATCGTCTGTTTCGGGACAGCGCCCCCTCCTTGTTTCCGGAGGACAGGACATATACTTGTGATTCTGCAGTTGGTTGGGCCCCACTCTGTTGAGATTTTCCTCGCGTCTCCTTGCCCCCATCAATGTGGCTTTCCTGTATTACCATTAGCGTGGAGTGCAGGGTGGCCAATGAACAGCTGCCACCCCAGGATTGTGGGAGGTGTAGGTACGCTTGGTTGCCACATACCCAATAGGTATCCATTAGGGCCGCTGTCCCTTTTCTCATATCTGGGATGGTGAGGGTCTTGTTACAGTTCTTGTTTGCTCCCATCGTGGTTCTCCCATCCCACTTGAAACACAGTTCATAGTTTATTTCTTTCTGCAGCTTGAAGGGTTTTTCGATGGCCGTTACCCAAGTCAATTGTGAGATGTGTTCCTTCCATATGGGCGTGCATGTCTCTTTTATCCATTGCAGTTTCTCTGGTGCCACACCCCGCAGTGCTTCAGCCTTGCACATTATTTCTTCGTCCTTCCACCTGTTGTCCGAAAAAAGTGTCCCTTGTATTATAAAAAATGGCTCTTCCAAGCATACCACTCCCACTGCCTCTGGGTAACAGGTCTTTTCGTTCTGCAGCATCCTAAAAGTTACCTCATGCGCCTGGAAGGTGTTCTTAATTCTGCACAACGCGAGATGAAGGAGACCCTGGGCATCGACAATAGGCAACTCTTTCGGTAACAATACTTTCGGTGTACCCGAAGCATGGGGAATGAGGGAGCAGACATAACAGCTCTCATTTGTTGTTTGCTTGGCCGTTGCACTCATGTCCGCATAACATTTATTTGTCTGGTGGGGGTGTCGTGGGTCTTCCATTTTGTCTAATCCTAACCCATAATATTCATCATACTTTCTCCTCCCCACCTCCCTTTTCCGTCTGTTATTTCTTTTTCTAAGGTATTTCCCAGCCTCATGGGCGATGGACAGTGTGGGCCCCCCTTTCTCCCTCTCCCCCCCCTTTGCCCAATTATCATATAATATTTCATATCTCGCTGTCATTTCTTCATTCTCCTTCTTTATGCTATCTGGCAGTGTGTTTTTGGTTACGGGAGTGGGCCTGCTGGTGGGGGTGTTATATAACCAGGATATAGCAGAGGGGTTACGATCATTTAGACTGCGGGCATTGTAATTAGATACCTTTGGCGGGGAAATTGTGCTGTTTTGCATTTTTCCCTGCAGACCTTCATTATGGGAGATAGCAACATTGGATGGTGTCGTGTAATATCCCCATACCAGTTTAGTTCCATCCCATACCAAAAAATCACCTTCTTTAGTATTTACAATTGCTGTTTCATTTGGTACATTAGTCCCGTTAATCCCTCCCCCCTCGTTCATCTCGATAGAGATGAACGCTATGAACCAATACATAACCAGACCAAACATCATTGTAAAAAATAATGTAATGCATATGGACAATCCACACTCATACGAATATCTACATCTCTCAGCTAAAAATTCTCTATATCCAATAAATCTATGCAGGCTGCCCATTAGTTGCCATGGTAGTTCCTGTTTGAGATATAAAAGTGCATTAAGTGCATGCATGTAAACATTTTGTTGGCACTACCAGTGCCAAGATTTCATGGAAGGGGAATAGGATGAGGGAAGGGGAAGGGGTATGGGATGTACAGAGAAGGGAGCATACGACATACATAATCTTCACATTATTATTTTACACATAAACCCATTATTATTATATATATATATTTTTTTTTGTAATCCTTCATTATTATAGATAACCTGTAATTTAATGTTTTTCGTTGACAATTGCTCTAGCATGTATACTTCATCCACACACATTTTTGTATTCACTCATTATTTTCATCAGCATTGTTTGCTGTTGTCTGTGCCTCCTCGTCCACCTCTTCCTGCACACTAATATATGCTTTTCGTACATCTGTCAAATGTATCCAGTACTTGAGGCCCTTGACTTTTACAGCTGTAGGGGTTCAAAATACCACTTCATATGGCCCGTGGAACCGTGGTGCATTCCACCGGCGCACAAAGATCCGGACATATATGAACTCTCCCGGTATCAGTTGTACCGGTGTTTCAGGTTCCGTAAGGGACTTCGTTGTGTTCCCTTCTTCCCTTGTGAATGGTGGGGAGAGCTGCTTCGATATTGCGCGCGCTGCCCTAGTTAACTTTTTCAGGTAGTCTGTGAACTCATTTCCCAATATCGCAGCGCTTCTGTGCGTGTCTGAGTGTTGGCGCAGTGGGGAGTGTGCTGTGTGCATACGTCTCCCGGTCACTATTTCGTGCGGGGACAAATGGTGGTCCTTGCTTGGCTGATTCCTCAGTTCAAACAGCGCAAGGGGCAAACAGTAAATCCAGTTTTTCTTTAATGAGAAACACAATTTGGACAATCTCCCTTTTAGCAGTCCGTTCATCTTTTCTACCACGCCATTACTTTGAGAATGATAAATCGAGCACAATTTATGTTTTATTCCCAATAATGTCGTCACTTCTTTGAAGAGCTCGTTCACGAAGTGAGTGCCATTGTCTGAGCGAATTACGTCGCAAATTCCCCAGCGCGGGAATACTTCCCTTACTAGGAACTTTGCAGCGCTTTTAGCATCAGGTCGTGCACATGGGCCTGCTTCCACCCACCTCGAGAATGGGCATACAACCACAATCATGTAGCATGCCCCATTACACCTTTCTCCCATATCTGCGTAGTCAATATGCAACTCCTTGAAGGGTCCTACTGGTTTTGGAATTGTTCCCCTGAGTGTACGTAACGTCATTCCAGAATTGTATATCTGGCACGTTGTGCATTCCATTGTCAATCTTGTAATGTGCTCCTGGAGGCAGGGCACGAACCAGTCCTCTTGTATTTCTGCTGCAATGTGTTGTTTGGTGTTGTGTGCTGGAAAGTGTAATTGTTGAAACGCTATTTCTAATAGCTTTACTGGCATTACCACTTTTCCTGAGTTATTTTGTCGCCATAGTAAGTCTGTTGCTGATTGGCTGCACCCTCGTTTTACCCACATCATCTTTTCATCGCCACTTTCTCCTTCTTGTAGCTCTAGTATTTGTGATATGGGCATCGCATTGTATCCTACTGGGAGCTCTTCGTTTGTCTTGTGCTGCAGCATGTACTCACCTGTTTCATGTTTTTCAAAGTATGAAGCTTCCTTGGCAGCAGCGTCCGCTGCCGCGTTCCCCAAAGACACAACGTCTGTGTTGGACGTATGTGCTTGGCACTTCACTATTGCTACCACTGTTGGATCTCGTAGGGCTTCAATTAACTCCTTCAGCAATTCTGCATGTTGCACTGGAGTCCTATCTGCTCTTCGAAATCGCCTCCGCCCCCATCTTGCCAGACCTCCATGTACTGTTGTCGTCATGTAAGCTGAATCTGTGTATATTGTTACTGCACAACCTTTTGCGGCATGTAGTGCTTCTATTAAGGCAATGAGTTCCGCTGCCTGCGCTGAGAAATAGGATGGAAGGCGATATTGCACTAGTGTCTCATACTCACCTTCTAACCTCACCACTGCCATCCCCACATGTTTCTCTCCCGTGTCCATGTCAATTGATGCCGACCCATCCACAAAGTACACTTCCCCCTCGCTCAGGGCATTCTCGCTCACTACTGTGTCCTCTCCTCTTTCCCCTGTGTAAGTCGCACAATCGTGTTCCTGCATGTCCTCCAGTGTGCATGCTTCTGTAATGAATGTTGCCGGATTCACTGTCCTGCATCGTACCACATTGATATTGGCGCTCGACAATATTATCGCATAGGCAGTTACTCGCTGTGTGGTCAGTGTACTTTTTGATCTCTCAAGTATTGCAAATAATGAGTGTGCCACAAACAATGTGACAGGGCATCCCATTACTATTGTGGCACTTTTCTCGATGGTGAACGCGGCGGCGGCGAGGGATTGCTCGCACGCGAAGTGTCCTTGCATCACCGCATCCAAGGTGCCGCTATAGTAAGCCAACGGTTTGTGTCCTAGAGAAGTCTTTTGTGTCAGTACAGCTGTCATGAGTGTTCCCTTACAATGTGAAAATAGGAAGAACTTGCGTTCATAATCAGGGTTGGCGAGTACTGGAGAACTCGAAATCAATTCTTTTAGTGACTTGAATGAGTCACTCATCTCTTCTGACCATTCTATTTTCCTGTTCTCATGTTGTGCCTCCTTGAGTGCTTGCAGTAATGGTCTCTTATAGGCTGCATAATCTAATATCCATGCTCTGCAATAATTGCACATGCCCAAGAATTTCTGCATCTCCTTCACTGTTGTGGGTTCCCTTACTGATCTTATTGCTTCTACCCTGTCAGGGATTATTCTCTTTCCATCTTTCGATATCAGCTGCCCTAAGTATAAGACCTCTTCCTGGCAGTATTGTAGCTTTTCCTTGTCTACTTTGTACCCCTTGTTTGCCAGCAGTGACAGGAGTGTTACTGAGTCTTTTCTGCATGTTTCCACATTCTGCGCGCAGACGAGCAGATCGTCTACATACTGAATGATGGTGCTTTCAACTGATAAATTACCCAGGTCTTCGTGTAGAATGCGGTTGAAGATGCTTGGGCTCTCACAGTATCCCTGTGGTAATCTGCAATGTTTGTATCTCTTTCCCCCTAATGTGAATGCTGTCAGGTATCTGCTTTCTTCTGCCAAGGGGTTGGAAAAGAATGTGTTTTTCAAATCGACCACTGTGAAATGTGAGGCTGTTTTTGGGATACTGCATAATATGGAAGCAGGGTTCGGGACCAAAGGGAACTCTTTCTGTATGACGTCATTTAAGGGGCGTAAATCCTGTATCATCCTCCAAGCCGCTCCCTTTGCTTTTTTAATTGGGTAGATGCAGGTGTTGCATGGTGAGTTTGAGGGCACTATTATTCCCTGAGCTAATAATGCATTTATTGTCTCTTTTATTCCTTCCTCCGCTTCACGGGACAATGGATATTACTTTACTTGGGGCAAGATTGCCCCTTGTTTAAGCTTTATGACCACTGGCGTTACTCCATGCAACAACCCCACATCATGGGGGCCTGTTGTCCACAAATTGCCTGGCACCAGTCGCATGTCATCGTCAAAAAATGACGGTGGTGTTCCCACCACTGCCATCAATTGAACGGGAATTTGCCTAGCCTCAATCAAAATGTCACAGGGCATTGCTATTTCCATTATTATTTCACCATCATTGTCCGAATCAGAGAAGAGATCCTCATCAGATAAGTCTCGTAGGGCAATATTGGCGTTGATGCACAGTACAGTGCGCCATTCACATCCATCTATGTCCATCCCAATTGCTGCAATCCTTCTCGCTGACACCTGCACAGCATGCAAGTCTAATGATACCACTGACCGTGGTGCTATGTCTGGGCGCACTATTGGGCGGAAGATGAATTCTGCGGGTATTCTCCAATCCAGCTTTTTTAGCTCAGGAACTACTTGGGCCAGTGTTTTCAAACCTTCAATAAACATTCTTTCATCCACTGGCAGGCAACGTATTTCCGGAGCAGTTGTTTGAGCCTGTACCACCAGCATTACACGTAATGGGCATATTCCTGGTGTTGAACACACTATTCCTCTTTCTGTGAATGATATTGTCATGTTAAGCTTGCTAAGAAGGTCCCTCCCTAGCAAGTTTATTGGCGATTGTTTGTAATACAGTAAGGGTGTTTTTACAGTTTTACCCCCCACTGTCACATCCAAAGCTTCTGTGTAAGGAACTTCAATTACAGCCCCAGAGAACCCCTGCGTCTCTAACTTCCGTTTAGATAACGGAAACCGGCCCTCCCTAATACATGATTTCTCCGCTCCCGAATCTACCATGAATATGAACTGCTTGTCTCCTATCTGCGCCCCTACCAATGGTTCCTCTGCTGCATCGTAGGTGGTAGATAGGACAGGACACGCAAGTGTTCTCTGTGGGCTGTCCTATGCGGGGTGTCTCATTTCCCCCCCTGGTTGAACACGCTCCCTGAAACTACTGATACCCCACTATAGGGGGCTGGTGCTGGGGCTCGATTTGCTGCTGTCGCAAAAGGATTGCCTGGGGTGTAGTGCATAGTGTCATTGTTCTGTGGGTGACTCTGTGTTCTGTATTGGTGTCCCTGCCGTTGTTCAGGGTACCCCTGCCCTGGGTCCCTTTGTTGTTGTCCCATTGGGAGGCCATATGGGCTCCCAGGATGAGGATGGCCATAATGTTCTACCTCTGAAAACCCACTGTTTGTTCTACTCCTACACTCTCTGGAAAAGTGTCCCCACCTTCCGCAGTTCCAACAACTTCCTTGCGCACCCCTGGGACCCTGCAATCCACTTCCTCCTATTCCCCCGTACCCTTGTCCACCCCCTCTTCGACCCCTGTACCCACCTCGTCCCCCTCGAGGGGCCCACTCTTGCCACTGCGGACCTCCACTGTGCTCCTGTTCGTTCCACTGCCGTGATCCTACTCCTGCCCAATTCGTTGCCATCCTCCCCTGTATTGCTACCAGCCCCTCCTCCTCTTCACCTCCCTCCCTACTGTGTGGGAGCGCGGCTACTGCTGCGGCGACCTTCACCAGCTTTGTTTGTACTAGTTTCGCTTCGTCTGCCAATCTTCTCTGTGCCACCTCCTTTTCCCTTTCTTTGATTCGTTTGCAGTGGTGAACTATTATACTCTGAATTTCGGGCCAACCTTTTGCTTCAATACCTGCTATTTTGTCAAGTGCTTTTTGCACCTCTTTTGGGAGCCCCCTCTTTATTATAAAATAGAATAATGATGTTGATTGATACCAGGGCGTGCCCGTTTCGGTTCTCCACATCTCTTGGACTCGAAAAATGTAATCCATGGCATCTTCCCCGTCATTCAGTGTACATTGCATTACTGACTGTAAATCTGGGGTATCTGGAAACGTTTCCCGCAAGGCATCCCACACCCTGGCACGTACTGTATTGAAAGAGGCACCATCATGGCGATCGCAGTCTAACGTTACTCCCGGGAAGCCAGCTTTTACCCATACTCTGTCAGCTTGATCCCCAACTGCTGATACTAGCAAACTATTCACATCGCCTATTGCTAGAGGCTGTGTGTTTCTCAAAGGCATATATCCACTTGCTTGCCCCCCCTGATAATGGGGGCAATAATTTTAACAAATTGGCCTTGTCCATCTGAGCCCAGGGTATGTAATTCGGCCTCCCTCCTCCTCTATGTATCAATAGGAGTTGTAACTTCCCCTTTGTCATTGTATCTGCACTCATCTTTACTCCTGATTTTCCTAATGGCGCCATTTTTCCCAATCTGTTCCTTAGTCGCCCTGTCCACTCCTCGTCCATCGTTCTCATTGAGCATGCGCCATCCAACTCCTCGCTTCCTCCTCCCATTGCCACACTTAGCCTTTCACCTTCTTCTAAGACATCCCCTATATCACACAATAGCTCCTCTCTGCCTCCTGTGGTCCTTACTTCATCACCAGTACACCCCTCTCTTCCCTCTAGTTCAATTATCCGTGTTGGTTCTTCTTCTATCCTAAACAGTATTTCTCCTTTTTTCCATCCTTCTCCAAATGTTCTATTCTCACTCTGTGCTCCTGATGCAGGCTCTGATCTAGCGGTGCTGATTGCAGTCCGTTCACATATGCTTTTAATTCTCGAGAGCTCATAGAGAGTCTGGATTCTAGATCCCCTGTCAATTTCTCTATATCCACCCTTGGTGTACTTACCTGCTCTCGTGCCCTATGACTCTCATATGGTGGGGGTGCAGTTGGCCCTTGTGTGGTAGTGGTTGTCGTTGGGGGTACATAAGTTGGGTCACTATATCCTTCTGCGGGCACTGGCTTATTTAGCATTGGGTACAACCTAGTTACCTCTATCGGTGGCTTCTATTCTGAAAGTACCTTGTCATCTTTTGGTATCAGCAATGGGTTATCAGTAGTAGATGGTAGGTCAGTATCTGATTCCCTTTTCTTAGGAGGGGGTATTTCTTCAAACAGTCTCCATAGGTCTAATATTTCCCTCCTATTGTGTAGTTGCTTCCCCTTATATTTCAAACGAATGCATGTGGCTACCATATCTAATATGCTCTTGTCAAATGATCCCCCTTCTGGCCATATCTGAGGTAACCCTTCTCCCTTCAACTCTGTAATCCACTGGTCATGATATTTCTTAATCCGTTCTGCGTACCCAGGTAGGCTCTTACAAATATGTGATAAGGGTGTTTCTGCCCCCATACTTCGTACTTACTGGATACTAGTGTACCTCTCTATGTATGTCTGTCTTTTTAATATGGACGTATCACCATAGGAATTCACGTATCTTATGTCTTATTGAGCATGGGCGTGTTTTCCCGCCACCTGTACAGTATGAGAATGGCTGCACACAGCCTCTATTCTATACTCTTTAGGGGGCACGTACAAGAGCAAGCCATCAATAACTGTGACAATTGAACCCAGCAGAGCAAGGAAATAAACACACACTTTACCACATTTCACTCTTCTTTCTGATATTTCTCCTGGTCACACTTACCGTAACCATACCACAATTACGTATTTCTGACCGCCTTTACACACTTATTATATCACATATGTTCTGACATATACGATGCATACACACTCACCACCAGCACTCTATTCACAGCCCAGTTTGTCCTCCCTTTCCTCCCTTGCCAACTGTCCCTGATCGTATTAATCTGATATATATATTTGTCTTTTTCTAGTTTTGATGTAAAATTATTTTTCTACTTACATTATATCCTTGTTTGTACTAACCCGCTTTTATTTTCCCGTAAACCCAGAGAGAAAAGTAGAAATAGTAGCAGTCACTAATGTGTTTTCCATGTCTTCCTTTACCAGACACCTTTATCTCATATTCCACTTCTTCATATATTCCCAGTACTAGTCAAGATAGCACTATGCGGCGCCGCCTTCCACCCCCTTGCGGAGCTAGGTTCCCGTCTCTTTATCTCTGTTCACCTCTTAATCCTAATGGCCATATGCAAAGAAAAAGCAAAGAAAGTTTAGGATGGTCCTTAGTAGACCCAAAGTGCCCCCCTTCAACCAGCCTCGTTCCCTGTCCTATATTTCCTCCCCTGCTCCCTTTAAGGCCTCTCGCACTCAATACTCACGTGCCCGTCTTGAACCGAGAGTCTCCGAAACTGGGTCCGTCCAGGCAGTGTTGCCGTTTGCTCGACGGTCAGCCCCGGCTCCGGCGAGTGGTACTCAAAGGGGATTTTTGAACCGGGATCCCGTACCCTCTCTCTGGTGAGTGCGCACTTCTGAGCGTACCGGTCGCCGTTGGCGGGCAGCCTCCCGGAGCCGGCGCACTGTGCGTATCCCACGATCCTCCCTGCAATGAGAGACAATAATGGACTCTCCCAGGATGGGAATAAGACCAGGACAAAGTGCGGGTGAGCTTAAATGGGAGTTTATCAATTAAAATAGGGCATGCAAAGAACTCTGCAAACTCCGAGAGCGCTCTGTCTGACAATAGCATAGACAGGCGTATATATTTACAAAAAACGTCATAAGAACCTACATACTATAGGGGGCACAAGTTCGTGGGGATTGGATGGCGACGACTAGCTATAGGTGCTGCTGTGATGTGGTTTGCCACTGCTGGAGGACGTCACTGGTTACCCTCGTGGGTTGGGCTGGGCCTGGCAGGTCAGCTGGGCTCTTCCGGGCGGTGTTGTTGTGCCAACCGTGATCAGTGTCAGAGATGAATGTCTTTCCTGAATTTTTGCCCTAGGGCCACGCACACTGCTGTCATTCAACATTGCAATATTATCTTCCCTGGTAAATCTTCCAATAGGTTATTCGACAGGTTAATGCAACACAGGAGGAATGCACCTAGAGTGGGGTCTGTTGGCAATTCATCAATACATGGTTACCACCATCCTGTTGACCGGGTATCAGAGGTCGTGGGGTTGGGTCTCGGAGCATGGGACAGGCGGTCCTTGTCATCATATCTTGTTAGAAGTCATTATGGATGTGCTCTTGTAATGTTGCCATAATATTGGGTGTCCTAATTTTACAGGGGCCATTAACCTAAGGTGAGCCGGCGGGTCGTGGAGTCTAAGAAAGGGCGCCTTTGGATCTGTGTTTTAAGGCCGGGGTTTACTGCTGAGTTGTAAATAATTCAGGTGGCAGGCCGTGGCCTTGGGTGCTGCGGGGGAATGCGAATGCTTGAAGCGGCTCCAGCCGAATTGGGGGAGGTGGAGCGGGGCAGCACAGGCCTCCGCTTTTTTGTCTGGCCAGCTTCACTGGGAGGAAGGGGGAATGGCCTTGCGTGTGCTCGCAAAGGTATTTTCCTTGTGTGTTGCAGACTTTAGGGGGAAGAGACATAAACATTCATATAATATACAACATTCATTGAGTCTTTCCAAAGCTCAAGTTTTTGACATTGCTAGCGCCATCCATATGGCCAATTTGGGCACATGACTTGTACACTACATTTTTAACAACTACAACATTTTGTTATATGCTTATACATACACAGTGAGTGAGGTAGTAGTAAGGTTGGTGGAGCACGCAGGAACAACCTGCCACTGAGACTGGCGGCAGTGGCACATGGAGGGCTTGGACACACATGTGGTGCATTTTCGTGCACCCCTTACATGAGCCCTCAATATGGTTACATTTGCCTTCCTTTGCACTGTAGCAGCATTGGTTCAGTTTTGGCGCGGGACCGTGGGGTGTAGTCTTCTTGATAACGCACATAACATGAAAAACCACTGGGACGCTTTTACCATTTGCGCCTAGCTACAGTGATGTGGGTGCTTCATCCCTGATGTCATATGAGCACCCATTCTGCCATTTTCATATATTTTACAGGTTTTTTAGTCATAGAGGTTGTGGAGAGAACGCTTTCATCACAGATGGTTTGCTCATTAGTATTTAGGGACTTTGCTTTTGTCAGGGGACCATCGTACAGTTCTTTTCCACCCAGGCCCTGCTGGCCGGGTCATGCTGGAACCAGCGATACACTTTGGAAGGTGAAATGTTACAGTGTTGGTATCTAACACTAGCTCATGTCCGTCTGTTCGTGGGAACGGGCTCTTAGCGGATCTGTCAGGGAGCTGTGGCCACAGGGATAAGTGACACTCTCCAAGGGTGGGGGCCGCGCTGCGGTGCATAGGGCCCGAGCCATTTTTATTAGACAAAATGATTTCCAGGGCCTAGCTAAATTGAGCAGGTTTGGTCAATGTCTTCAGCCAGTGCCCCACCCACCACCTGGGCCCTGGTGGCAGGAAGGACACTCGATGAGCCATGAACCTCACCGGGGGAGAAAAGGCATGGGAGGGGGGCGTCTCCTGGACCAGTCCTCCCATACAGTCTGCACAACAATGGGGAAGGCAGTTGTTGCGGCTCATCTCTGCGTTTGACTTGCACTTGCTTTTCACACTTTTTTTGTGATCCATTAGCCTCTAGATCTTTCAGATGGAGCCTTGGGAAGTTGCAAGTCTCAGCCTGGCCACTTCCACTCTAGTATACATTATTAACAACACACACAGTGATTTAGTAAAGAGCTTTGTTTCAACCCTGTGTTGTCTTTTTTTAACACCATTACGTGTGCATAATGTGACCTCTCCGCATTGTTCTTAGGCAGCATCATGTAAGCATCAGTCACGTGGTGTGTCTGTGAGGCAAGTTCAGATGTGTTCACCCTGACTAATGTATTGGCTTTCACACTGATGCTCCAAGTTAGGATCTCTTACTCAAGACAGTATATTGGGCATTTCAGAGCTAATTGCCAATGATTTACATAATATTAATCAAAGCTCGTGGCTTATTCTTCTGAATCACAGGTGTTTGGGAGCATGGGTGGATAGGGAAATCTGAAGAGCGGTAGAATGTCCCTTTGTGTCACCTGGATCTCTGGGTCTGTGGACAAGCAGAGAGCATAGCTCCTCCTTTTTTTGTTTTTTGCTCGGTCTCCAGCTCCAATGGCATTTGTTGTTAAAGTTGAACATTGTGTGAATTTGCACACTACAGATAAACATCAGTAGCTCAGACCCCAGCATAGTATGAAGGCCTCAGCAGAGCCTCTGTCTCTTTTCTCTCTGTCCCGCTCATCTTTTCCTCTTCCCAAGTTGCTTCCTGTGTCTATGCCAAACTCCCTCTCTTCCACGGATGCTTTAGGCTGGGTAGGGACTATGGTCTTCAAGTCCTTCCGGAAGTGTAGTATGATGGCGCGCGCACTAATCTCTGCTGGTAACATGTTCCAGAGAGAGTCTCGCCTTCATGCAGTCCTCTGTTTCTACCCCATGCCCCTCCCATACCTTTACCTTCAGCCCTTTCATGATGCCTCTGTGTGGTTGTAATCACTGTATGTGCAACCAAAATGACAGAATCATGTGGTCTTCTTTACCTGTCAGCTTTTTCCATGCCTCCTCCCAACACTCACTTCCCTCCCTCACCTTTACCCTGAGCACCTTGAAACGTTTTCCACATACTGTAAGCGCTATATAGGCAGGCAACATTACAAAATGGCAAGTTAGAGTAGGGCACTAGAATACGTAGATCACTGCGCTGATCAGTGGAACTAGATGTGGGACCTTGCTGCCAGTGATGGGGTTCTAAGGAGATGGCGCCCTTCCCTCTCTAAATGGGTTATACGGAAACCTGAAATTCGAGTTAAAATAACCTCTATGATTAACTCCACTGGACTGGATTACATCCTCGTAAACATACATTCTGGAAAATATTGCTGACTCAGCGCCTAAATTACCAGGGTTCTACTGTTGAACTGTATAACATGCATTACAAAATGTTCGTTTTCCTCATGTAACCCCAAAAATATTCATTTAGTTACATACTCCTCACTGACTTCTGTAAGATGGACCAGCATTTCTATGTTGGAGACCCTCTCTATAATTTAGCAGTTTAGGTTATGTTCTGTCAATCAGTGCCTGAAGAACCCTTCCTTTTGGCACACCAATCGAGACTAATGCCAGTCAACATATACAGAGTTCTTAAAATGATAATGCTTAATTATCACTAGGTTTTCGTTTATTTCTTATTTTAAAGATCACTCAAACTACTATTTAGTGAGCAAGCACAATTATAACCAAGCTAAACATGCTGTGCTTTCCCTTTCCAGTGACATTATTTGCGTCAATTATTGATGTGAATGCAGCATCCTTTTTTGTATACACAGTTTTTGAGATCTGTGTTGCTAACAGCAGATACACAATGGCCTACAATGGATTGCAGATCGATAGAAAGATGTGACACAGCAAACTGCAGGGCCATAATTTGTGTACCGCACCCCGCTACATTCATGCCTTTTTCACTCATTAGACATTTTTATAAAAGTAGGCAAAACCAAGATTAAAGTGAATGCTTTTTGAGGGAGCACTTTGCTTCGCTGTTGCAGCCTTTTAACGTACGTTTGATGTTTTAATTATTTTCATAGGGTGCTGTGATGCCCCTTCATACACAGGAAAACCTTAGAAAATAAAATAAAATGTTGAATACATTCTGAGCTAATCTTTTATTCCAATATAATTGTAAACACGCTAGAAATCTTAATTAGAAAAGAGCAACTCATACCCGGGAAGCATTATCACATCCAAGTGTCAGACCATCGTGTTTCTTTCCGGTTCTTTACTTAAGCAATAAGCCCTGAGCAGGAGGGGCATTACCACTTCTGGTAATGCCGCAGGCCCATAGTTACATGCCCTTCTCTCCATGGAAAGTAGAGAAGGGACTACGTGTAGTCCCTTCTTCCTTTCCATGAAGTTATGTCGTGGATCAGGAGCGGAGCGTTGGGGACAGAAGTGTTACCAGCGCGTCCCCTCCCTAAATGGACCAAAAAGAAGGTAAATGGGATTGGGAGGGCGGGGAGGGGATTGTTTGCCTGAAGTGAGGGGGGGGGGAAACACCTCAATCCCTGGTGGGGGGAAAATGGCAGCTTCCAACCGTGTGGTGGCTCGGAGCAGGAATTACCCTGTTCTGAGCCTCCTCTTAGGCTGAGTGGCTAACACCACCTGTCCCCCTGCTGGGGACAGAAAGGAAAGGAACATTGGGAGAGGGATTCCGGGTCGGGAAAAGCCATGGCGAGGATCAATCAGATTGCATGTTACAATCTGATTGTCATTCCTAACATCATCTAGCGAAGAAAAAGGATTTACATCCAAACGAAAGATGCCCTGAGAATCTAACATGTAGAAGCACAATGCCCATCTTTGATTTCCGAGTCCCCCAAGGTTAGTTATTCTTCCTTAGTGTACCCCTCAATAGACGGACTAACTGTGGAACTAGACACAATTGATTATCTTTTTGCTCATAAGATCCTGGGTGAATCTAATTGCTCTATTGTATAACAGACCCACGTTGTTCTCTTTTAGCCCACGAAAGAAGCGAGAGCCTTTTTATGTTGTGTCATGGTATATTACTTGATATTTGTCAAATGCAACGTATGCCTTTTACTTAACCCTTCGGCACTGATGTGTTGTGCAGTGGTGGTTGGTTTAAGCTGACTGGGCACTATAACAAGTGTAGATTAGTAGTTTGCAGATCTGCGGCCTACGTCATGCGGCAAAACAATTATAAGAATCGCGTGATCATTTTGTGCTGTGTTGTGAAGGTATAAACGCAAGGGGCTCAGCTATGTGTTTGATGGGTGCTGTAAAAATATAAGATGTGCTTGCCATTACATTAGCATATGTGAGTAGTTGCATTTATTATAAGTCTGTGTCTCTTCTTTCGTGATGAGAAATGGTCGTGGTTTGTGTGGAACATGGATTGTGATTGATTGATGTTTAAGAAATGATTGATGATTTCTGATAGGACTGTATATAGATAATAAGTAATTGTGGGATGTTTTATGTATTTATTTTGTTGTAAAAGTTCTATGAACTTAAAACAATAAACTATAAATAAATAAATAAAAATGCTTGATTGAATGGGGGTTTTAAAGTGCGCAACAAAATGGAACTTTATTGTATCTAAGCGCAGTTGACATATAAAAGGAATCATTAAAAGGTACACGTTTCAGGAAGTTATATCCAAAATCCTCTAACTTATTAAAAAGGTTCTGAGTTGGTTGATAAAGTCTTAACTTCTCCACCAGATATGAAGGGGCGCCTTGTGGAGATGATGGATTTGTTTGGCCTGCGCACCAGCCAGCAGGCTGGTGCAGTAATCTAGTTTTGAATTTACCAAAGCTCCCACCACTGCTACATGAGCTTTCTTGGGTCAAAAGGGAGATTGTGTTGTAGAAGGCACAGAGAACAGGAGACGGCCTGTACTTTGGCCACAATTTGGACTTCGGTGCTAACATTGTTCTGCCATATGCAGCCGACTTTTTTAACCTTTGAAACATACTTCAGTACAGATCCGAGAAAAAAAGGAGGGAGAGGCAACAAGGACAACCTCATTTTGATTCGGATTAAGTTGGATCCAATTAGTGGACATCCAGCTACTGACTTCCTCTAGAGAGGAATTTACCCTTAAAAATTAATCCTCCACATTGTCCAATGAACACCTGCGTGTCATCCGCATAAGATTGAAAACGGACCTTATCCTTCCACAGGATGTCCATTAATGGACGTAGGAATAAATTAAAAAGCAGTGGGGAGAGTGAAGACCCTTGAGGAACTCCATAATCCTGTTGGAGAAAGTGTGAAAGGTAACTCCTCGACTTCACTCATTGTTGACGTACTGACAAGAAGATGGTAAACCAAATGAATTCAGAGTGGGCCATATACGTTATAGAAACATTTCCTCTTTCCCTCAGTCATCTGATAAGAATATGGTGATCCACCATATCAAGCGCTGCAGAAAGATCCAACATTACAAGTAATGATAGTTTCTCTTGCTCTGCAACTTGTAAGAGTTCATCCTAAACTGCTGCAAGCGCAGTTTCTGTCCCAAATTTTGGGAGGAAACCAAATTCCAATGGGTCCAGAAGAGACTCTTTTTTTAAATAATCCTGCAGTTGGACTGTGGCAACTTTTTTCTGAATTTTTACCGGCCCATGGTAAATCTGCCACTGGATGATAGTTTCACATATTATCTTGGTCAAGACTAGATTTCTTCAAAAGAGGTGAGATTATCGACTTTTTCAGATCCACAGGCACTAGAACTTGAGCTAAAGACTCATTTAGAAAACAAGTCATAAATTGAGCAGAACAAGAACAAAGAGTTCAGACCTTGACACTGGAGCTGTATCAGTCGGTTTATAGTGACTTTTTCGAACATCACTCTTTCGAAATGCCATTTTTTCAACACCAAAATGGCGAAAAAATAAAAATGTTGAATGTTTTTATTTTTATTTATTTTTTTAAATGGGGGGTTCCCCTCAACCCCCTGTTTTTTATTGACACTATTTTTAAATAACGAAACAAAAATAAAACATAAAATAAAAAAAACATTCTCAATTTTTTTTTAGCATTTTTTTTCAACAAAATGGCATTTCGAAAATGTGTTTTCGAAAATTTGACTGGGTACTGTATTAGTCACACTGTGTCCCTTACCTCTAGCTAAAAGGACATCTAAGCAGTGTCCATGTGCACATGAAGATGAAACCAATATACCCATCAAATCCTGATCCTCCAGGATTGGTATCCCTACAAAATATCCCCACCATAAATATTGCCGTACAAATGGCTGTTTGTCTCACCATAGGTAATATTTTTGGGGGGGATATTTTGTGGTAGCAGGGATTGCGGGGTGACTGCTTCACATTTTAAAATAATGGAGAGGTAGTGGGGGTGTCCCCCGCAGGGTCCATGGGTCATTATCGCCGCAAAAATATGGCAATATTTTTGTATCACAATATTTTTGCGGGGATATTAATACATGGAACCCCTGGAGTTCCCCTTCTCCTTTAGAGTCTGGCCCTGATCGATCATTCAGCCATATATTAAAATCGCCAAAACAGAGAAAATCATTATGCGTACTACCTATGGTTGTAAGGTAAAGATCCAACTTTTCCCCCAACAAATTTGCAGGACCTGGGGGCCTATAACCAAACAATGTATTTTAGGAGCTGTTAGGTGAAATCCATAAAACCAAATGACCTATCTTTGTGGTGTCCTCCCATTGTAAAGGTTAAAAATGGGAGACGTTCACACATGATCTGTGGATCACTGCTATCTCTCCTCCTCTCTTAACAGATCGGTTGATAAATTGGGCTGAATATCCCTTTGGGAGTAGACAGTGTAACAGTGCATGGGAGGAGTCATTAAATCATGTTTCTGTAATTAAAACGAATGTCCAACTCATATTTCTCAATTAAATCATGTATTTCAATAGCATATGCTACTGGTGATCTAACATTTAACATAGCAGCTTTTAGTGAAATACATGGTGAAAACCTTGGGGATCTGAGATTGGGGCCATGATTAAATACACATGTGTGTTTTACCAAGTGCACGAGCAATAACAATCTAGAATGATTTCTTAAACTGATGCAGCCAGTTAAAGCCTGTGTAGCTGCAAAAGCTGTCACATCTACGCGTACTGCGAGTTCCTCTGAGAAATGAAGTTCACCTGAAGCACAGACTCATACAGTGTGCGTTCACTGTGTACCCTGAATCCTATCCCCTTCTGATCAAAAACATGCTAAAGTGACAATTAACAGTGAATTTTCAGAAATGCATAAATAAAACGTATTTTACTAAGCGAGCAAAGCGAGAAAAGTCTATCTGTGGGCTCTATATGTTGGAGTGTTTTGTTTGGTTGTTGATTGTGGTGTGATTGATAGTATGATGTTCAGTGTGGTGGCTGGTGCATAGGAGACAATGTGAACCATCTGTAGTACTAATTGAACTTTAAGTGGCAGCATTTGGGTCAGCGTGACAGTGTCTGCATGCAGTGTGATGGGTGGGTTGAGCCTGGTACATTGTCAGTCTATGTGGCTTGCTTATTCTGAATAATGGGAGCTAATCTGGTTCATTGTATGTGATTAGGTGTCAATCCTCTAGAAGGGAGAAAGAACATGAAGAAGAATAGGAAGCTTGCTTGATTTCATTGTTGTGGTGCTCTTCATATTCAGGGCTCTTCTCCTCGGCGACTGGGGTGGGGGGAGGTGGCAATTTCAGCAGTGCCTTGAGGAGTTGGGGGGAAAACTGACCTCAACAATGGTTTATGAAGAGAGATGATCAAACATGAAAGGAGACAGGTGTGCATTATGGGAGGGAGCTGGCACTTGGTAGCCAAAGGGAGTCAAACTTGCTTTTACTCTTTCCTTTTCCTCTCCTCCTCATGGACAAGTAAACACTGCATGCACAATAACGTGTGCAGGTGACGTTTATTAATGAATTCCTATGGAAACCTCCTGGTTTTGAGAAGCCACAAACCCCAGACAGATTCCATTGGAATTAACGAAATGCAATGATGAAATGGCCGAGCCGAGCACTCTGGAGAACTTATCTGTGCTCCGTGCCCCTCTGTGCCACTCCTCCAAAATGAAGCAGAGCATTAAATAAGGCATGAACTCATTACGGCTGGCTTTTATGCCTCTTCAATGCACTGCATCATGTAAAATGAAGCCCTTTGTTCATAAAGAAATCAGCCTTTATTCTTCCAATGGTTACTTTATTGGTGATATGAGACCCTTGAGGGATTAGCTCTACATAATAATACTGCGTTAATCTGACCCTGTTTTTCTTGAATTTATTTACTGTTTTTTCAAGTTTTTGATAATCTCTCAGATCTCTTTCATTCTGCCCTTCTGCCCCGGTCATAATAAGAGTGTGCTGATAATGCTCAGCATGTAACTTGAACAATCATTAGTGGCTGCACGCTCTATCACCTTTTCTGTTTTGGCGCAAAGTGTAGAAGTGATGTTAGTGTTGTCAACTAGGTATGAGGAATTTGATTACGCTATTGAATGCTCTATTGCAAGCCTTCTAATATTATCATTTAATTCAGCATTCTTGGCATACGGAGTAAGCACGGTGCAAAAAAATGGCTGGAGTAGACTAAAAAGACGGCAGAATTCACATTGTAACCCTTGGACGGTTCACTTAGTATTCTCAAAGGAAAATCTGAGGGCTGTAAGAACCATTAGCACCCTGGAAGGGGGCAGTGGCCAATTGGGAGCTCGGAACTTAGCTGTATTGTCAGGTACAAGCCTGCATTCCAAACAGCCTGGGTGCTGCTAGCCTCCACCCTCTTTCCTCCCTGCTCCTCCTTCTGCCCCCTCCTCACCTCTTAGCACACGTACAGTTTCCTATGTAAGTGCTAAGAGTGTGTTTTTTTTTTGTTAAAAAAAGTAAACGTACCTTGATGTGCAGCGCTGGGCCACGCTGTGCTTTCCCAAGTCCATTTTCAATGTTATTGACATCGATGTCATCGACATTAAAAAAGGAGTTGGGAATCACGGCCTGGAACCGACCTGCGCAGCAAGGTAAGTTTCTGTTTAAAAATTTTAAAATACACATCATTAGCAACCTCATATTGAACTGCATGGCTGGTAATGGTGATATAACCCTGACAGCGCACTGACCCTCTTGGTAACGGCACCCCCTTGCCCACATTAAGGGACCCTCGATTTCACTCTGGCCCTTACTGACAGGGTCGGCCCACCGCCTCGGGTCATATCGCACCAGCATATCCCATAGAATGGTTTGTCTAGCATAGTGATTGTTCAGAACACTATGTTCCTAATCGACCAGCAGCTCGGCACATTCCCGCAGCTAATTCCCTGTGTCTTGGGGACTTTGCTCTTGGGCTAATAACTTCTAAACACATAATCCTTTCATGGGAAGCTGGGTTATAATAGCTTTAAAGACCATAGCAGGTATTATGGGCCCATAAACCTCTTTAAATGAAGTTGCTCCACTCAGGCCTTTAACTCATTATTCAGTGGCCATAATGCCCAGTATGGTACTTGGACTGGGTCTTTAATGCTCAATCATGATATTGGACCATTGGCTGGACATTGTAATAATGGGTCTGCAGAGGGCTTTAGCCACTGTTACATGATGTTTCTCTCCCAACATTCCCCTTCACTGCTTAGTGTCTCCTTTATCCAACATTCCACAGGGACAATGCTCAATGCAAGTTTCTGAGCAGATTATCCAACTGCTTTCGTTTTGCTTCAACCGCTTGGAACATATATA
This sequence comes from Ambystoma mexicanum, assembly GCF_040938575.1. Lineage (NCBI taxonomy): Eukaryota > Metazoa > Chordata > Amphibia > Caudata > Ambystomatidae > Ambystoma > Ambystoma mexicanum. Next base: position 186,707,575 of record NC_090936.1, read on the forward strand.
GACTTCTTTTTGCAGCCAATCGTTCAAGCCACAAGCACATATGTGAAAGATACAACGCACTTTCTCCAAATACTAGACACCATCTCTTTGGCCCCTGAAGACATCCTATTTACGATTGACGTAGTCAGCCTCTATACGAGCATTCCGCATGATCTTGGACAGCAAGCAGTAGAATCTCTATTGCTTAGTACAACAGAAATTGGAGCTAACAAAGAATTCTTAATGATTTTGCTTGACTTCATCTCCAAGAATTCCTGCTTTAGGTATGATGGAAAGTTTTACAATCAAATATCGGGGACAGCAATGGGAGCAACTATGGCACCAGTATATTCTAACAGCTTTATGCACCATTTTGAAACCACGCATGTGCTATCCAATCCAAGATGGCAACACCAGTTGAAGACATGGGTCAGATTCATAGATGACATTTTTGGCATTTGGTCAGGCAGTAAACAAGATCTTCAAGAGTTTCTGATATTCCTTAATGGGATTGACCAACGTATCCAGTTTACTATTGAGATAGGTAATCCTAATGTACATTATCTTGACGTACAAACAGTCATCCAAGCCAATAGAATTACCACTACGCTGTACACAAAAGCCTACAGACCGTAATAATCTGCTCCATCGGCTCAGCTTTCACCCGGCCAAAACTCTTCAGAATCTGCCTTATGGGCAGATGTTAAGGGTTAAAAGGATTGTAAGTGACCCTGAGGACTGAGGACTGCCACTTGCAATTACAGAAACTACAAGAGAAATTGCAAGCAAGAGGATATCCAGAGACTGATTTAGCTATTGCCCGTGACAAAACTGATGCACAAGAACGCCAGCAACTGTTGGTGAAGAAACCTGTGAAAGACAGTCCTGAATTAGTTTTCGTTACCAAATATTCAATACAAAGTAAGCCAATTAAGGCCATAATACACAACAGATGGAATGTTCTCACAAGCGACGAACCGACTGCTGACCTGTTTCCTACTCCACCAACATTTGCGTATCAGAAGAGCAGTAACCTGCGGAACTTATTAGTGCAAACCAAAGAGAAAATACCCGCCAAGAGACCAGACAAACTCCCTGGGACTCATCCTTGCATGAGCTGTTGGAATTGTAACAGCATCATCAAAGGTAGCACAGTTACACATCCAAGAACTGGCAAAGGTTCGCACTAAGACAACATGCTACATGCCTTTCTGAGAATGTTATTTACGCGATAAAGTGTCCCTGTGGAAAGTATTTTGTGGGAGAGACCTCACGCAAAATCAGGATCAGGATAAACGATTATAAATCAAACATCAGGAATAACAACAGGATGTCAGCTGTAGCCAGACACTTCAATGACAATGGGCACACGGTGAGCAAATTGAGATTTCTCGTGCTAGAAGTTATGTTTCCCAAAGGACAATCTCGAAACATCAAACAGTGGCGAGCGCAGAAGTAGGCTTTTTGGATCAACAAACTCGACTCGCTGTCACCGAATGGAATGAACGAGGAACTGGACCTCAGTTGTTTCCTTTGATGCTTGAGTAACTGTATTATGATATACTGTGGAGTTAATAATGTATGATATGTCAGAATTTACCATGACATTGAGCCAATCCTAGGCTCACTTAGGATATGCCAACAGGGGTCAAGAATGTACTTATTTCTAAAGATATACAACATGGCCTTTATGACCAATAAGGTACTGTATACTCGCTTTGGATTCATCCAGGCTACCATCTCCATACTGTCGGAGAATTTTGTCTTAAGTTCCTTCTTTTCTTCCTTCTTGCTTTCATAGGATTATTTCACCTGATGATAATCTTAGATATAGTACCCGGGGCATTCGCAACGTTGATCTGCTCTTTACTCTCTTTTTACCTCTTTTACCTCTAACTAAGGATATTTACAGGGGAGCTTACAGCTTAAACTACTCTCGCCTGTGCCAGTGCACACTGTGGCGATAGGTTTCAAGACAAGGTAGGCGTATTTTTAACCATAGAAATTGTGTTGATTTCATTTATTTTTTATTCTTTAATTTTTCTCTCCCTCATTATGCTTGGTTTCACATTTCCCAGTTTGATTTTTTTATGATTCTATATTATTATTTTGTCATTATTTTCATCTTTGTTGAAATGTTATGTAATTACGCTCCTATTTTATTTCGCAATGTGAACTCAACCATTATTACTACGAGCTCACGTAGAATGTACACGTTACAAGACATGTAATACTCGGGATACACACCAGCAGCCTTTCCAACATGGCCGCCGGTGTTTCTCAGTACTCGCGGCTCCATGTGTTGCTTGGCAACGTGACACGAACACAACATTTAGCACTATGGCTACCGCGAACGTGTCCTAGTGGCGTCTTCGCATGGCTCGCCTTCTTTCTACTGTCAGGTAAGAGGCAAGATTGAGCGTTATGGTGCTCGTAGGCATCTGATCCCTTCTAATGGAATGGAACTCTGACACGGCGCGTCTCGCGCTACATGTCAACTTCAGAGCCTTTGTTATAAGATGAAATAATGACACGCCGGGTGCCGCGCTGCATGGCTCTCTTATGAGCAACTATGCTCGTAGGCGTCCGTGCGTCTTTTGTTAAATGGTAACTTTGGCACACTGCTAATCGCGTTGCATGTCTCTTCCAGGCAAGAGTCTACACGCAAAGTAAAACGCTGGCACACGCATAGAAACGCCAGTCAAGCACGTTTACTTTGGAAGTGTTGGTGTGAAATTCAAGTCCATGCTGTATCTTTGACAAGGTCAGTGTTGAAATAGTCACGTCATTACTTGATGCCTATTAGATAAAACGATATATGGCATTTTGGTGGTCATTTTTCTACCTTTTTCTTTTCTTCCTTCTTTGCTGTAATTCCACGGTTTATCATCACGCACATAAAATGGGATTTCACGTATGTATTTTTTACATTATTTTTACTTTTTTACTATTGGTATCCGTTGGTAATCTTATGGTTCCTGACATGTATGGACTCTTTATTACATGTAACCTTTCTCCTGGTATGTGTTGAAATCGTGTTGTTCATTGCGGTTATTGTCATTGAACATGTGCAGCCATATGGCTGCTTTGGGCATAATGTATCCACACCCGGCATACTTGAAAAACTCCTAAATCATGATGATGATGATGATGTATACATTGATGACTTTATTTTCTTGCTATGTTATGATCCCTGTGGATTTGCTTTATAATTACTGTATGTTCAATTAATTAATGTTGCTGACATATTGTGGGTTATCCAACAGATTCGTTTGCTCAATTGTTAGCACTCGAATCTGATTAGTTTGTGAATGGGCTGGCCCTGACGAAGGAACAGTGTTCTGAAATGCATTGGCCAAATGTTTGAGCTCGCCCTGCACATCTGCTTTTTCTAAGATGTTAAATTACTTAAATTGATGACGAAAATCAAGTATTAAACTATCATTTTTTGCAGTAAACTGACAGAAGTTAATTATTTTGTGCTTTGAACCACATTGAATCTATACACCACGAGTGGCGTTTGGGAGTGCAGCCCGCACCGCTGGCTTAACGGCCTTGGTCCTTACCCCCTGTAGGCCAATTTTAATGGCATAACAGCTCTGGATAGTACCACTTCTCATTGTTCCTTACCCTCATTCTGCACCCTTAGGAGCAGGGCAGCAATACCTGTCAAAGCCCCCCTCACTCCCCACCCTCCCCCCCGCAGGTCTGTAAGGGCTCATTGTTCTATCTGCAAAATGCTCAGAATATACTGTTTTTGAAATTACAAGTCAATCTGTACATCATTTACTTTAGGCAGATATGGGTGCTTTGCCAAACAAGATGTTGTGTATTGCTAAACACAGATCAGAAGAAAGCATTATAATGCAGACAAATGGTGTGAAATCATCTGTGTTTAATTTGATTCACCATAATGAGTAAACCTCTGTTTAAGCATGTATCAGCTTTACAATAAGTTTAGGAATTCCTGCCCCAGACAAAGTGTGTAGTGACCGGCTTACAGCTAGACAGCCAGTAAATGGTGAACGTTATGTGGGCAGAACACTGCATGTGTAAAGAAAAATGGCACCAGGGTCCATCAATATTTGCTGGAATGGAAAAGAAGCCCCTACTGACCAGATTATATATAACATGACACATATGACAAGAGACTGTCAAGGAATGATTATCTGTAGCCAAAAAGCAGCCGCAAATGTTCCATAAAAGCAGAATTCTTTCTGACAAGAGATGTGGTTTACATGGTTTATAGTCATTGCATCCAATGCAAGACCATCGAATGCCTTATCATAGAAAAAAATGCATTGAAAAAAACATTAATGCATTTTTTTCCCAATTTGTTTAATGTGGTGTCCCCCTAACCCTCTTTTTTTAACCTTTAAAACCAATTATAATTCAAATAAACCCTTTACCTTTGAAAAAAATGCATTAGATGCTTTTTTCGATGCATATTTTTGTATGGTAAGGCATTCAATGGTCTTGCATTCGATGCAATGACTAGATACTGTTTATATGTGTGATGCCAACATTTTAGCGTTGCAACTGGCCCTCTTGTATGCAGTACCATTGTATAAAATCTGAGAATGAGTGAAGATGATGTGTCAGGGCGGAAACATGTGGATCAATGTAACCGGGTCACTGGGACATGACCTCTGCATGTTTACCAGATTGCAGTCCTAACACATTAGGCAATCAAAAAGAAATAAGTGACTGGATTGTAAAGGAGATTGTTGCATGCTGGATATACCTGCTTATGCAATAGGCTTCAAAAAACCTGATGCAAGCATGGCACAGGGAAGCATTTTTAGTGGGGTACCGCTTGAAGATCTATGGATTAGGATTTTTAATACTAATGAAATTTCACTTTTAATTAGGATTTTTTAATGTGCGTGTCACATTTTCGAAATGTAATGTAGTAATGTGTAGAATGTAAATGAAATTGTGAATTATGTGTTTGTTTGAGAAGTGCTGTTCAGTTAATGAACTATTTAGCACAATAAAGATAAAATAAAATTGAGAAGTATATACTGTGTTATCCAACATTTACTGCTAGAGGTGGAAGATCCCGAATAGCTCGTGGCAATGAACAAACCCTTTCCAGTGTCAAATGCACTTATATTAAAAGAACCTATTTAAATGTACCCAATGCGGGAGTAGCATGGAATATAGTTTTGTTTTGGTCTAATTATTGTTTAATGCCGAATAACTAATTGTATATATGTGTGTCATTTGTTATGGTTGTGTAGTTTGCACTCCTAGTTCATGGATGGAATTGTAACACACAATGCAAATGTTTCTTAAAACAGAACAGTGATGGATAAAAGTGTTTCCAGTCTTCAAAACTCTGCTTGCATGTGTATCAAATTAGGGAGGCTGGAATCACACTTGTAAAAACGATGACTCCCCTTGCTATCCCTGTAGCTGTCTTTAGCCATAATGACTGAGCAAACAGATAGGTTTCTTTAAGTGCCCCGTCTGCTCTTTGCAGATAATCCTGCCTCTTGTCCCAACACTAGCCCCTACAACCATCTACTTAATTATGAGGGTTCTGTGTTAGGGGAATAGGTGGGAACATTTTCATTGACTTGGTAGTTGTATCACACCTACAACTGCCGGCATATCGAAATGAAACATGCAGTCAGAATGTCAAACAGAGTAGTCATGGGGCCTTTAACAACCCATTCTGATCCTTGGAAACATCATAGCTTCTTCTATATCCCTTGGTCCCCTAAAGGTTCTCATCTGCTGCTGAGGGGCCTGGAGAGGTGCAAATGGTGGTTATATTAAACCGTGTAGAAGATAGGTTGAATGTTCTCTTTCTTATATAGAGCCTAATCAGGCTTCATCAAACCTGATCTCTGTAAAATGGGACTCATATGCATATAGTAAGAGTATGGCTGGCCATGGTTGGTCTGGGCCATAAAATTGGTATTACCCAAATTGTTTGTTTACAATTGTTCGAATGAACAATTGACCAAATTTAAAGGGTCACAATTGACCTTTTCACTATTGATCGCATATATATATATATATATATATATATATATATATAGGGTTTTGGGCGGGGTTGGGTGGGGGGTTGCGCATATATGTTACAATTGACCTTCACAATTCGGTCAATTGTGAAAAGGTCAATTGTCATTCGAACAGTTGTAATACGAACAATTCCTATACAACCATAAAATTGTCTCTGGCAATGTCATGTCCGGGTAGGACATGGTAATGCAGCGGGTTGAGGAGCCTTGTCACGCTGGACTAGGACCAATAGGAATGCGCGCACTCGCGTGTGCACATTATAGTATTGCCGCGTTAATGGCAGAGTGAGAAAGAAAATAAAGAAACACCTCTGTTCAGCGGTCTCTGTGTACCACATTTTGGCATGCTTCTGCCAGGCGACGGTTGGGGAGAACAGGGGCCTCATAAGAAGGTAGACACAATATCTGGCAACTAGGATGGGATTCACACCCCTCCTCACATGGAAATAAAAGAAAATAAATATTGTTGGTGAGCAGCATGCCCTCCCGAAGTACAAGGCTGGAAAGTGACTGGTCGCAGCCAACATGTCTGGGAGTGAAGAGCGAGGTCAGAGGCCGGCAAGTGAAGTGTCCGAGGATGAGGGGCCCAGCGCAGCTGCGTTTTGCAGGAAAGGCCCCTGGGTGACCAACAAGCCTTGGGACAGCGATGGGAAAGATGGCTGTGAAGGTTTGAGAACTACATGGCTGCATACGACGAGGAGGCGGCAGATAAGTTTGCCGGGAGATTGCTCATCAATTTAATTGGAGGTGAATTCGAAGATCTCATCCCTACATTCCCACCTGAAGAAATAAAGACATACTAGGTGCTCAAGGAGGCACTGTATACATATTTTGACCCTTAGCGCAATGTAGACCATGAGAGACATACATTCAATACAACATGTCAAATGACGGTTGAGTCCATTGATGCATTTGTGAGTCGACTGCACACATTGGTGGCTCACTGTGATGCCCTGCATTTGGACACAAATACAGCACAGCAGAATATTCCCAACAGGAATACATTTATTCAATTGACATATTGAAATTCATTATGTATACAAATCCTACCTTGAAACATGAGACACATTATATGGTGCATGAATGCTACCAATGACAAACAGTAAATGATCATTCAATCAGTGAATACAGGCAGCAGAAGGATTAGAAACAAACCATATACAATGCATTGATTCTATAAATGCACCACAGTAAAAAAGTGAATGACATGTACAGGAAGGTAAACTGGAATGTTCACTTTACACAATTAGTAATACTCTGCCAACCTGTTCTGGCAGGACACATCCACCGTATATTCAAAATCTACCTTTGGAATAAAACAAAATGATGGAGGAATACAAACAAGTACGCACACATTTTTCAAAGGAATACAAATGAATGCACTAAAAAGAATACATATGCAAATATGTTCAACATGATACATAGAAATTCACTAATTATATTCCTGAATATCCAGGCTCTACGCCAAGAATGAAAATTCACAGAGGAGTTTTGGTTGTGTACAGTAGTAAAGACCGCCTTCCTCACGAACGAACCAATAATGTACCCTGTGGATATGAAAACACAAAGTGTATTATACCTAAAGACTAAATCAAAGGTATGCTAGACCATACAAAGTGCAAACAAAGGTAAAAATGGAGGGTGAAAGCCATTCACCAATGGAGAGGACTACCCCGATCACCAGTACCGCTCTCCCAACTTCATGCACCATTATCATGTGTGAAGTACTAAACAAATGGAAATACTGCCGACCCTGGACCGTGCTACGGCTTCTTTCAAGGGGAGCTGGTAAGTTGAAAGAACAGGGTTCCTGATGCCCTGGCCAACTAACAAAACATGGGGGCCAATGCACATGCCACAGCCAGTTTGGAATCACAAAGAAAATTAATGTGAGTCATAGAGATCTGACACCCCATTGATAGTACCAAAGCCAGAGGAGGAAGATACAGTAATATAGTTGGCTTACCGGAGGTGCCCCTACTGTCCCTGGCGTCGGCACAAATGCGCCAGCTGTGGAAGGGAAAATCACATGGCGAGAGTATGTAATGCCCCCCCGAAATGGGCGCAATGAAACAGAAGCAGTAGAGCCAGACCAGAATATAATATGCTTATGCCAGGGCCCAAAAGAGATGTCAATGTGAGAAGAGATCTGGTTAGTCACGTCCGACAAATCACTGGACAGTCCTCATCACTCCAAGAAATGCAGGAAGGAAGCCAACATGAGTATGCTTATATGATGAATAATATTGTGACGGCCCTAGAAGGAGATATCGATATTCAAGTAGGTCAACACCCTGCCAAGTTTGTCATTGACACAGGGGCTACGCTAAATATCATGTGCATCTCTGAATTTTCGCATAATGGTGCATCCACCCAAATTGATACCATGAGAACTGAAAGTATTTCAGGGGTCCCACTGAAAACCAAGGAAAACCAAGGAAAATTCTTGATACAACTATGCTACAAAGGACGACAAGCTATGGCAGAGTTGGATGTTCTGCAAGGAGAAGTGTTAGGAAGTAATCTTTTGGGGAGACCCAAGGTCCTCAAAATGAAAATTGCTGCAGTGATGTACGCCATGCAACATGGAGTGTCAGTAATGCAACGGTTTCCAGAACTATTTGAGGGAATCGGATGCTTGAAAGGAGACCCAGTCACCCTTCACATAGATGGGTCAGTACCTCCAGTAGTGCAGCACCCTCACCTACAACCTCAGTTAGAGAAGGAGATTCAATGCCTATTGCGGGAAGATATTATAGAACCTGCCTCTAGTCCCACCCCGTGGTTCTCGCATGTGGTGGTAGTACCCAAGCAAGGATCATTTAATAAAATTCCTCTGTGTGTGGACATTCATCAAGCCAACAAAGCATTCGAATGAGAACGCCATCCTGGTATGCATCTGGACAATATGATTAGCATGCGAAATGGAGAAAAAATATTCACTAAACTTGATTTATACAAACGGTACCACCAGATATTGTTGGATGAACAATCACTATACATAATTACATTGGTGACTTAAAAGGGCTTGTTTTGGTACAAGCGTTTAAGCTTTGGGAGAGTAATTAGAGACATTAAGAACTGCTTCAATTACAGCAAAGATATTTTAGTGTTTGGTGTGGATCTCAAACAACATGATCGAACACTGCAGCAGGAGTGTCTGGTGCTCTCTAAGGCGAGGCTAAAACTAAACGCCGAAAAGTGTGCAATTCACAAGTAGCACCAAAGGTTCTTCGGACATGTGTTCTCACAAGATGGAATGAGTCCCGATCCTGTAAAAGTGACCGCAATCGCAGAAATTTCGCCCCCACAAGACATGAGTGAAATATGGTTGTTTCTGTATATGGCCAGTTACTGCAGCAGGTACCTGAAGGATTTTGCTACCATTAGGGTGCCTTTAAGAGAGCTCACCAAACAAGGAAAGGATTATCAGTGGGACCAATCGTGTCAAGAGGCTTTCGCATAGATAAAGAAGGTTCCAAGTCATATACACGAATCAATAAATAACAAATGAAATGTTAATGAATTAAAAATAACAAAAAAAGGAATGATTTTATTTTTTTATTTTTGGTGTCCCCCCAAACCCTTTATTTGCCTTGCTAAAAACCCATGCCAACCCCCTCTCCACAGAATTTAACACTTTACACCTATGCCCACATATATTTTCTTTTACGAAATTAAGTATTTTTTCGTTATTTTCAATTAATTATAAATGTCATTTGTTATTTATTTTTCGCTATATTCACTGTATAGCATCACAAAAGGCATCGGCTCGGCTGAGTGCATGGCCTACTTTGATCCAACTTTTTGCACTAAATTAATGGTGGATGCTAGGCCTGTAGGTCTGGGTGCTATCTTGGCCCAACATAGACAGGGAGAGACAGCCCAAGAGCCATTGTCACCTATGCCTCCAAAAGCCTAACGGATGTCAAAAGAAAATACTCACAACCAGAAAACGAAGGGCTACCAGTCACCTCGATGTGTGAACACTTTTAAATGTTATAGCTGGGAAAACCATTCACAGTCATTACTGAACATCAAGCCCTAGTCACTATCTATGGAAACCCTCATTGCAGACTGCCTCCCAGAATTGATAGGTGGGGACTAAGGCTGCAGGACTTCAACTTCACGATTATCCACAAGCCAGGAAAAGAGTACAACCCGCCGGTCTTTATATCACAGCACCCACTTATGAAACAAAACCGTTACCCGTCCATGGCAGAGGAATACATTAATTTTCTCACTCGGCAAGGACCGCTGAAGCCACTCACGACAAGGATGGTGAGAGATCACATCATGAGGGACAGAACACTGCAGTGAAAGAGTTCATAACGTCTTGTATGGCGAGGGACAGTGATCTAGAGTATGTGCATGGAGCTCAAGTGACTTTGAAACAATTAATGCAAGCATTCAGACATGTTAAGGATGAGCGGTCAGTGACTGCAGAAGGTCTGGTGATGCTCGGGGGCGCATAATCAAACCTACAGATCTACACCAGCAGGTAGACTATGCACACGAAGTGCATCATGGCATGGTGGCCACTAAGTGACAAATAAGAGATACCATGTGGTTCCCACGGATCGACTCAATGGTGGAAAGCACTGTAAATATATGTCACCTGTGTCAGTGTACGTCAAAACCAAACAACCCAGAACCACTCAGGATGACAGAGTTGCCAGAGGCTCTGTGGAAACATGTAGCAGTTGATGTTTTAGGACCGTTGGGAGGCCGAAAATACTGGATGGTGGTAATGGATGAATTCTCTCATTTCAATCATGTCCAGATGATATAGTCCACAGCTGCCAGCACTGTCATTCCCGAAGTGGACAATATTTTCTCGGCGTGGAGAATTCCTAAAATACTAAAATCAGACAGTGGGCCACCCTTCAGAAGCCTAGAGTTTGCACGGTTTATGAATTACATGGGCATATGTCACCGGAATGTCACACTGCTATGGCTGCAGCCCAACGGGATGATTGAAAAGTTAATGGGAAGTCTAAAGAAAGTACTTCAACAAGTTAAGCCAGATGTCGTTAAATCAAGCAGTATGCAACATTCTCCGGGATTACAGAAATTCCCTGCACAGAACGACGGGATGGGCCCATCAGAGCCTGCATTTCAAAGAAAAGTGAAAACAAGGCTTCCCCATAGTGAAGAGCCTCAGGAGAATGATCTCATGATGCTGCAGGCTGAGGATACAGCCGAGAAAGGTGAGATGAAAAGATATGCTGATGAGAAACGGAGAGCAAACTATTCAACACTTCAAACAGGAAACATAGTGCTTGTATGTCGGAAACAAGAACGAAAATCAGAGTCCAAATTCAATCCAGTGCATTTAGTAATCACGCAGATAAAGGGATCCATGGTGACAGCCCCGATATCCGGACAGCGTGATCACCCGGAACGTGTCACAATTCAAGCTTTATCATGAGGGAGAGAAGGAGCGCGACAAGGAGGAGAACAGTGAAGAAGGTAGCCAAGAAATGTCAAGAAGTTATGATGCAGGCTCAACGGAAGCTTGACCTACAGTGGAGATGCCAGCAAGACCAAAACAATGCATCACAAAGCCTGTGAGATTTATTGAGGAAATGTAAAATGAACTGTGAGTCAGGTGGATTGTTTTGCGCGAGAGGGGAAGATGTTGTGTCTGGGTAGTACATGGTTGATATAGCAGGACGGGGAGCCATTAGGAGTGCACATATTTGCATTCGAGTTTTGCTGCATTCACGGCAGAGTGAGAAAGAAAAAAAAGAAAGAAACACCTCTGTTCCCCATTCTTCGTGTCCCTCATTTTGGCGTGCTGGTGCCAGGTGACAGTTGTGGAGAGCAGAGGCCTCATAAGAAGGGAGACACAAAAGGCACCAATGAAAAAGTGTCCCACAGTTGCAAATCAATATTCATTCCTTTTGTGACACTATTTGAATAGTAACCATGGGAGACTTTTTTGATTAAGTGTGATGTAAATTGTGCATTTTAAAGAATATGTTTTCAGCAACACTGGTGAAAACCACTAACCGCAGGGTGAATTAGCTTTTCAAATTGGTCTAAAAAGTAAACCACCTTGACCCAAAAAAAATGGGCCGACACCAGCACTGTGTGTTTCTGGTTTGGCCATGGGCCCATTGCCCTATAGGTCAGTCCAAGCCTGCATCTGACTGATGTTCGGGTAGCACAGAGTAACCCTGGCATATACTGGCATCAACCAAGGGACCGTTTGAATCGCCCCAAGGTACGTTGAGCAGCAATCAGCAATGTGTTTTAAACAATGAACCTGCCATAAACCAATAGTATCACTGAGATATGTTCACACTACTCCTGGGGAATATTGGCAGTACTGCTGAAATACTGTATGATGGCAGCGCTTCAATGGACAGATGGGATCCTCTGGTATAGGGGCTGCAACCCTTGGCTCTCCAGATGTTTTGGTCTGCAACTTCCATCAGCCCTAGCCAGCAAACTGAATGGCGATGGATCATTTTTATATATTTTATTTATTGGTCATTTATATAGCGCCTGTACACTTAACAAGTGCTTCAAAGCGCTCCAACACAGGTACGGTGAGTAGATAAGCAAACAGGCTTAACATTCTTAATAGGCATTGGAATATTCAGAATGGGCAAGTGCTATGTGTTTGGAGGTAAAACATAGAAAGAGGAATACAAACTGTTTACAACATATGACATAATTTGTGTACGTGCCTAACGGTCGTTTCAATAATACAAGATCTATACATATGAAAAGGAAAGAGGGGAATGGAGAGTGTAGGGTCAGACAAACAGGGCATTGAGTCCATCATACGTGCCAGACTGCATTTCTGATAGTGATAAGTGCATGAGACATGAGGCAGGAAAGGGGGGGGGGGTTTGCACGGAGAGGCAAAAAAAAATGAAAATGGCAGCAAGATGTAAAGTCCACCTAAAACTCGTATTGTGCAGAAGGCACACTGAGCACACAAAAAACAAAGATGGCAACAAGATGTAAAAGTCACCTAAAATCGAATTTTGGTGCCAAGATCTTGGAGTCAAATTCTGCCATCAGTAGACTAAGAGACTGCTTCATGATGTGGTAAGGGTGGAGGAGGGGGGCCCTTCTGAGCCCTAACAAGGCCCAGACAGGCATAGACAGGGCCTTTGATGCGAGACTTAGAGTCGGGGCAGATGGAAAATAAGTGAAGGAAACTTCACTGCGCTCGACTCGTAGCAGACAAATGTGCCAGGCCCAATGGGGCTTACCTCATGTCTGGCCTGATGGCTGGGTGGATGGACTCAAGGCCCCCAGCTGCCTCATGTGTGAGCTGCGGGTGTTTCCTCTGCTCTTCGGGGGGGGGGAAGGCAGAATGAGGCACAGGCAGGGACTTTGATGTGGGTCTTAGAGTCAGGGCCAGCTTTCGCCTACCGTCTCCCGATTGGCCCAGATGTAGGTTGTGTTGTAGTAGAATTCCAACACATATGGAGTTCGGCAAGTTTCAGGCCCTTGTCCTGGAATACCCTTGGCATATGCTGCAGTTATAACACTTCACATGTGGTTGATAATTAATATTACAACACACGTGGGCTGGTATTACAGATGCTCTGCATCATTGCAATGCATTTTTGCACTTCACACCAGTGCTAGGACTAGGGAAAACATTGATCTTATACATAAATGTATGGAAAGAATGCTTTTTGCATTTGGGCAATTTGTACCCTAGTTCTAATTGCATTTGACCCACCCAATGAACAGTTTCTGCAATACAACTCATGGTGCATTATTACAGAAACTTGCCCCAGTGCAAGTGCAATTAGCACGATGGTAAAAAACTGACCTACTTAAAAAACATAGAGCCTGATTTATTCCATTGAAAAAATGCATTGTAAATCAGTCTTTCAATGCATTTTTGCACATGGCCAAAGGACTATGGCAAGGACAAAAACTGTCAAGTTTCAGAAATGCTTTTGAACAAATGTTTTTTTCATTAGAGCATCATTTTTATTATGCGGTTGCGTCAGTATAATTAAGGTTACATTGAACGCCCACCTTACATAGGATAATAAAAAAGAAACATTATTTCTTTTTTGAACCCACCATATTTGACATTCAGCTGATCCTGATAAGTTCATTATTGCCAAATGTGTTAACAAGTCTTCAGTAAGTCAAAAGTTATAAGAAGTTGAATAAAACGCAATTATTTTACTTTGGTAAAGTGGAGATCTCCAGAGGGAAAAATAACTTTCACATGTACACTTTGATTTGAAATTGTTAATGCTACACACGTTTTGGAAAATGCATCAGCCAAGCTGTAATTATTAATATGTAGAATATCTGTATTTTTTACATGTGCACTGGAGTCATAATTTGTGATGTGAATCCGAATATCCCCATGTAGTTTCAGATTGCAGAAAATTCGAACTCTCATAGTGTATTTGTATTGTGGAATGTAAAATGCAAATGTATAAATATCCGTAGTCATCTACTTCTACATGTAAAGACCTCCTGTTCAATTGCAGAGCAGATAGCTCACTGTGTTAAGTGGTTGCTAATACGAACTGTGCTCACACTGTCTGATTCAGGGCAAAGTGTATGAAAGTGAACATTAACCCCTACCTGGTGACACAATCATTATAGCTCAGCTGTTGCTGCACTATAGTTAAGGTGAATATCAAAATCCATAGGAAACCCAAAAATTGAATTGCTGATAACTTTTGACTTGCATCAGAGATGTGACAGATATTTTGCAAACAAGGAGTTTTCAAGGCCGCCTCCCAAAGATTGGACATTTGGGAAAGATTTGTTCAAAAATGAAAAAGTAATTAAGAAAGCAAATAATAAGATGCTGTTTTCGGCCGACTCCAGTTCATTTTCCCACTGAGAAAATTTCCAAACTTCAGCGCAGCGCAAGGCAAAAATTGCTGGGTGGAATTCGACTAAATGAGAAACAACTTGGGCAAGAAGCGTTGACTCAATTTCCGGTAGGGGTCCTGGGTTATTTCGTCCAGTAGTTTTGAAAATAGTTGACGGGAACGGAGTGCCCACTTCTCCCAAAATTATAGCTATATCTCCCAAGGTGCTTTGCTTCCCCCACAATTCTATTGCTAATAACATTTGACTTGCTGTATGGATTTGGATGACATTTTCCAAACGGAAAGTGTGACATGGACCCCTCAGAACTGGGAACAATACTTTATTAAATGAAAAAGTTATTAAGAAAACAAATAATGTTCAGTGCATTCATTTTCCAGTAGAGAAAAGGTGAAATATTTTAAAAGCCACAGCTAGAAAACCTTTGGGCAGATTTGGACCAAATTAGAAACAACTTGGGGCACAAAGCATTGACTTAATTTCTATGACTCGCTTAGGGTAAATCTGCCCAGGACATTTTAAAATATTCAACAAGAAGGGGGTGCCCCCTACTCCCTGAAACCTTTATATTGGCATTGATGCTTTGCAGCAGAGAGGCTGAGTGAGGCTAATAATGTTTGACTTGCTGGAAGGATGTTGATGACATTTTTCTAAACAAAAAGGTTGTCAAGGTCCCCCCAATTAGATATCTTGGGAACAATTTGCTAAATAATGAAACGGTTATCAAGAAAACATTAAAACCCAGTTTTAGCCTACTCCCATTCATTTTGTCATAGAGAAAAATTTCCGTTTTTGAACAGCCGTAGCGTGAAAATCACTTGCCAGATTTGGACCAAATAAGAACAATTTGTGCAAAAGGCATTGACTTAATTTCTTTGACTAGTTTGGGGTAAATCCACCCAGTGGTTTTTAAAATATTTGACAGAAACTTAGGGTTGCCTCCTGTTCCTTAAAACCTTTATATATATATCGGCCTTGGTGCTTTGCAGCAATGAGAGGCTTTTCAGAAATGAAAAGTCAAATTTTAGTTTTGATCGATGCAAGTGATTCCCACGATATTACCGGGAGAAGCTGCAAATAAAAGAACTCAAAACTCTATTTGGAGGAGGAAAAAGGATGGCATCAAAATTTGGAATGAACTGTGCCACAACTTTTCAGTGTCTAGTAATGTTCTCAAAATCAGAAAGAGACTCAAAACTCTTCTGTTTATGTAATCACTTCTAGGAGAACATTGTATGTTTTGAACATCAGCGCTTAGATGGTCTGGTCATATGGGCAATATCAATACCAATAGCAACAGCAATAGCAATTGCATCAGGCTAGAAGTCGGGAGTGGGAAAGAAGACACCATGTCAATTTGCGGATTTGGGGGTTGGTGAGCCAGTTATAGGTGGAACATTTTCTGTTTATCAGGGGAAGGCTGTGGGAATCTCACAAGATTACCGTGTAAAATGCTGCAAGAGGGGCTCAGAATAGATTATGTGTCACACAAAGTGATGAGTGATAGGGGGTAATGGGAGAGGATCCAGGAGGAAAGAAGCAATTGAGTGGAGTGAGGGTATCTGGAAAAAGGGAAGGGACACCTGTTTGCCTGTGAGGACGTGGAAGACTTCTTAATTCTGAGCAAGTTTTCCCATTATCGCAGGTATCCGCGACCAGCCACTCTACTGAAGGAATTTCTGTTATTGAAAATGATTACTGTGAAATGACCTTGGGAATACAGAGTTAGAAAAGAAAGGTTTAACATCTGCAGTGCCTACATCTACTGGGAAGAGGGCAATGGGTTCAGCACTCACATTTCAATCAAGTCCACCTTAATTATGTGTGCGCCATTGTGCAGTGTATGACGACAATGCTGACATCGCAGATGACACCACTGGTGACATTACTAATTCCATCATACATGACATCACTGATGATGACACTAATGACATCATGCATGCCATCACTGGTAAGATCCAATAATTATATAATCAATAATAACATATGCGATGGAAGTTAGATAAGTGAGAATATCTATGTTCGCCTCTTTTGATACACATTTTATTTCACTACTTAACAATAATAGCAACATGACATGGAACAATACACTGATACAGAAGTATCATACGAGTACACGTACAGCATTCATTTGTAGCACTTATCAACTTGTAAAATCTAAAATAAAAATATGTAACGTTATACAAATGGTTTGAATTTCATGTATTAATAATCAACTATTCAGTGAAAATAACTTGAGTGGACGTGACATTTAGGCGCTGCTTTAATGTAAAATAAAACTTGACCATTCGACAGGTGCTGGAACCTACCTCACCTTAATTATGAGGCCCCCATTGTGTAGCCAGTGAGAACACTGTTGACATCCCAAATGACATCACTGATGATATCCCTTATAACATCACTTACGGCCTCATGAGCGACATCGCTGGTACAGCAGATGACATATGCAAGAAAGAGAGATACAACATTTAAAAAGTTTGTTTCTGCATATAAGGGTGGATTCAGGTGCAAAGCTTGGTTGGAGTTTGCATTTAAAAATACAGTCCTTTTCCGACCATGGCATTCTTACACATCAGAGTTACTCAGCCCCTATATCACTATGTTCTAAAAACCGTCCCTATTCAAAGAAGACATTTTAGTACTCCAATTGTGACTTTACACCTGTGCACTAAATAATAAAACATACATACGAAGGGGCAATCTCAGGCCCCAAAGTTAGATCACTATATTTTGTACCTACATTTTGCCACTTTTGAAAAAAATAAAACACTGGACGGATTAACACCAAATGAGCAAAAACATGCTTTTGGGACCTGACAAAAGTGCCTCACACAAGTTTGATGCAACTCCATCCTGTGGTTCAGGCCGTAGCCACAAGCAACATGTTGTCCCCATTCAAGTCTATTGAGACCTCAAACATGTTTGGATCCCCTAAAACTTTTCACAACCTTAACCGCACCAAACTTTGCAAAACATTCAAAGTCAGGTCTATGTTGTTTTTGCCAAGATTTGTGCAGATTTGCCAAACGCCAAAGTTATAAGCCACCCAAAAACTGTTCTTCACCTGCCATGACCCCTCTACAACTTTTCCCCCTTGACTAAAACGCACCAAACGCAGCAAAAATATTCAAGGTCAGGTCTGTATTGTTGTCACACGGTTTTGTGTGAATTTAACAAATGGTAGCAAAGTAATAAGCTCTTTGCCGTCTTTGTGATGTATGCATGTATTACATTCACTGGAAAAACGTGTACTTTGAAAACAGTTAAGATGAACAATACCTTGCAACAAAAGCTTTCAAATTCACTGAAAGAAGTTTAATTAAAAAGACTTTCAGGTGAAAATTTAACGCAACGAAACCCTTGAAATTCATCAGACAATTCAGGCAAAGCAACCTTCCTTAACTATTCACCCTCTGTTGAGCAGTGTATGACCACAATGATAACGTTAGAGATGACATCACTGGTGACATCACTAATTACATGATCCATGCTTGAAAAATACAGATATACAGGGCTAACTACATTTCGGTAATTGAATTTCTATGGTCCCAGGTACGTTATGATTGCCAAATGGTTATGGGACTGGAGTCAGTTTTTCTCTTTTACACTAACTTAAAAGAATCTGATCCACTTTGTCTTGACATTTTCTGACATTAAGGGAATCTGTACGTGATTGATTCGTGGCCTCAGCTCTAAAAGGTTTTTATTAACTAAATAAAAACTCCACACTCCACATGCAAAATCGACAAGAAATCAAACTTATCTTCACTTTAAAATACCTTATCTAGCAGAATACCATTTTTAATATAACTTTGCAACATTGGAAACGTGAAAGCTGTTATTAAATTGGCAGAGCAAGCACAATGAAAGAGACTAAATATGAATATTACTATACATTAATAATTAATACATTACATCATTTTAATCACGTCCGTTTTTATGATACAGGGTTATGTTGCATATGCCTGAATGGGATATGCATTTATCAAGAATGATCAGAGAAATATAAATTTGATTACTAAATTGACCACAACCAGTTCTTGTCACATGTCTAAATATGTTAGACCTATACAAGGAGGGCATGCTTTCTATGGAAGTGTCATCTTTTTAATAGAACCAATTGGAAGGCTCAACCAATCAAAAATGATAACGTGAAACGATGAAGTTTTGGAAAATGTAGACCCTACATATGTCAAAACCCATAGAAATTAGAGCGCTCTGGGAATTCTGGAAATCTACAGAAAGGGGATCCCTGCCCAAATGGATGAGTGCTGAAGTGGGATAATACCTTGAGAGATGGGAAGCCTCCCCATGGGCTTTGTTCAGAGGAACCCTGAAGCAGACTTCGCTTACTACAAACCTAATTCCGTGACAGAGATTGTAAGCAGAGACGGGTGGGCCAGCTGACTGGGGAGAGTTACCTGGAAGCTGTTAGGTTCCACGCTGGTTTTGTGCCTTGAAAGACAAAACTAAAGCTATTATAAAAGCTCAATGTATTTAGATTTATGTCCCAAAGAATCCTTTATATGTATGCACACGGAAAGGATGGAGTGGCACTGAAAGGAAAGGTACTCAGGAATTGATTTCAAATAGAACATTTGTAATTTTTTTGTGTGGAAGGACCCTTGCTTTCTGACCATATTTAAGCTAAAAGAGAATTGACTTAAAATAGGATAATAGCATTTTTTCTGCGCCGAGCACACAGTGGGCCTCATTACGAGTTTGGAGGCAGCCATGGTGCTATTAGCACCATGGCTGCCTCGAAACCGGGCTCCATTACCGGGTTCCCTCAATGAGGAATAACCGGGTCATTCCAACATTGGAGGACCCGGTTATTCCTCCTTGAAGGAACCA
Source organism: Ambystoma mexicanum (assembly GCF_040938575.1). NCBI lineage: Eukaryota > Metazoa > Chordata > Amphibia > Caudata > Ambystomatidae > Ambystoma > Ambystoma mexicanum. The sequence continues at coordinate 186,727,278 of NC_090936.1, forward strand.
TTTCCCATTCCCATTTGAGCACCAATAGGGCTCAAATGGGAATGGGGAGGGAGGTTATAACAGGCACATTACAAATGGCCCGTTATTACCTCCCTCTTCCCCTCACAGGACTCAGAAAAGACGTCTGGTTTTTCCAGAAGTCTGGTCCATGTCCCGCAAAGGGAACCTCATAATCAGCGCTCACGTAATGGAGGGTGCCGGTCCCATACCGACACCCTTCATTACGTGAGCGTCAGGGTCGTAATGAGGTCCAGTGTCTTTTAACTATCATCAAGTAAACTAAGCACTGCCTTTTCACATGTGTGGTCAGAGACTGAGGCTTTGGACCCTTGTACAACACTCCATAACTTGACAGTCGTTTAATAAAATATAACGTGTAGAGGGTAACAATATTTAAAAGAGGAAACCCACAAAATTCTAGTAGGATTAAAAGAAGCTCAACTAGTCAATTTCAACTCCATATAAAATTATGCAATTTCAAATGAGAATTTAAATCTCACTAATGACATTGTGTACAATGGGGAACAGCCCATTTGACACAATCTACAAAGTAAAGCTTGGGAGAAAGTATTCTTTTTTAGTTTGTTTATTTTATTGAGCATTTGTAAGGCACTTTATACAAAAGAATTGTGTTTCAAAGCGCTGCAATGCTAAATGGGAAGGGAAAAAGGGACATAGTAATAACAATGGGAAAAAACAGTATATATACAGTTGTAGTCCTAATAGACCTTGTGGCGTTCAGCCGTGCAAGAATATTGAGAAGAAGTGCAGGGGATAGGGATGGAAGGACGAGCAGAGGAGTGGACACGTTCTGGAGGGGGGCCCAGGAGGGAAGTGCTAAGGGGAACCAAGGAGGAGAACCTCAGGCTATGTGCTAGCACAAGTGACTCTCAAGGGTGGGATGTGGAGCCACAAAGCAGGGGCCCGCAGGGCAGTGCAGTGGGGGGGGGGGTGCTGGTATTGACTGAGAGGAGGGGCCTGGGTTCCTGTAAGATTCATGAGGATCAGGCCACCGGTCACAGCGGCAGTGGGGTGATTAGCAGGAAAGGGAAAGAGGTAGAGAAGAGCAACGTTTTAAGCAGTTTCTACAACTTAAGGAGGCCCGGCTCAAGTCTGAGAGGGGCAGAGAGGCTGTGCCAAAGGGGGACACCAGCCAAGGAGAGAGACGTGCCCCACTTGCTGCTTGGAGAAGCATTTGACAGTCAGAGAGTTGGAATTAGAGGATCATAGGGCTCTAGAAGGGGAGTAGAGGGACAATTGGAGATAACGTTGTCGCAGGCCCCAGAAAGCCTTGTTGGCGATGCATGGGTCTTGAATTTGATCCTTGCAGCCATCGGGAGCCACTGGAGAGATTTTAGGGCTGGAGAGATATGGCCCCTGGGCTTGAGGCCAATGATAAGTCTTGCAGCCCTATTCTAGATTAGCTAGAGGGGGAAAAGGGAGGTAAGAGGGGGATTGAGAAAGAGACTGTAATCCAGCATGGAGAGGACCAGAGCTCTGTAGACATTGAGCTTCTGTGGGAAGGTGAGAAAAGGAAGAATGCCTCTGAGGAGGTGGAGATGGAAGTAGGACTTCTTGGTAAAGTCCATGATGTGAGGGGGAAGGAGAGAGGCTGGCCAGAGAGTAGGAGGAAAAGAGGGCACAGTTCGCCCGATGAGGACTATCTCCATTTTACTGGTATTGAGACAGAGATCATTCTCTGCAGACCATGTGTGACTGGTGGACAGACAGCCGGGATGAGAGAGGAGGCAGAGGGGGAAGCAAAGGAAAGTTTGAAGAAAGCTGTGTGTCATCGGCATAACTCTGGATGAGTATACTCTCATAAAACCACAATGTCATCATTGTGTAAGTATTGAACAAATCAATATTCTGGGCATTCTAAAATGAAAGCCTGTAGATTCTTAATGCAACCTACCACGGCCTATATGTTTTCCAGAGTCCAACAGTACCACAAATACACATGGGAATACTAGAACAATGGTGTAATGTATCTTAAGTATTATATATGTGTGATGTTTTTTTTTTATGTGAATCCTTTCTTTGATGCCACCACTTATTATTGACATTGGAGAAAATAAAGCGTGTTTAAGTAATCTGCCATTAAACAAAGATAAAGTGAATGCAATTGCCTATTAGTCTGAAAGTCATTAACTTACTCTAGCCTACAGACAGCAATGTTACAACTGGAATGCCTGTTGGTTATTTGGAACATTTTGTATATGTATCGATTTGAGTTATATAAATCAATGCTTGTGCATGAATGTGTGCCTGTGATTGTATAACCTTGTTGGTGACTTCCCCACCACAAAGTTAGGGGCCCACCTTTTGCTTTGATTTTTATTTCAATAAAATATAACATTAACTCCTAAATACAGCATGTTTCTTGTTCCTGAATTCTGGGGTTGAATTGCTGCAATAGGGCAGGTGAGATGGGTGTGAACCCTCAGTAGAATTCAAACTTGTACCCATAGAATATCTGGCAATGGTAAACAGAGTTAGTTTAATTTTAAAACTACTGGTTTGCAATACAAGCAGACAATTAGGTTATTCCACTTAGCCTTGTTACCTATTGAGTTAGGAAGTGTTGTTGTCTGCACAGTGTTCATTCTTAAAGTGCAATGTGAAGTATGAATATACCAGAGACCACATGATGGTAGCTTTGGATTTTTTCTGTGTGTATTTTTGTAATTCCTATCTTGAAACTTGAATATATGAAATTACATCTGAGAGATAGAGACACAATACCAGATAGATATAGAAACCCAAAGACAACAGGTAGATACATAGAGCCAAAGATAGCTAGATAATTCGATGGATGGGCAGCTGAAGGCATACACCCTTCCACACCCATCTTCTTTGTCACAGCCCCTCTTCTTCTTCCTCATCCTTCTACCTCATCATTGTCTCACTTGACCCTTCCAGTCCATCTTCCTTATCATAGTTCCTCTTCATTTTCATCATCAAGGTCCCAGTTCTTCTGAAATCGTCTTCATCATAGTCCCTCTTCCTCATACATTGTCCTCATCACAGACTCGCTTATTCGCACACGTCCATCTTCCTCATCCCAATCAGTGACTCTTAATCTTCTGCACCCATCTTCCTCCTCACAGTCCGGCTTTCTTCTAGTAGTCCATATGCCTCATCACAGTCCTGCTTCCTCTTTCTTATCCATCTTACATGCCACAGTAGCTCTTCTGCTCGCTCATTCATCTTCCTCGATGCAGACCCACTGCCTTTTCCTCATCTATCATCCTCATTGCAGTAATGCTTCCTCTTCTCTTCCCCTTCTTATTACATCTTCCTTGACACAGTCCTTCTTTCTCTCCCTCATCAATTTTTTTTGTCACAGTCTGGCTCCCTGTTCCTCATCCATCTTCCGCATCCCAGTTCCACTCATCTTCCTCATTGATTTTCCTTAATACCATCCTGCTTCTTTATCAATCTTCCACATTGCATTCCTTCCTCATCATCACACTCACGCTTCCTCTTCCTCATCCATCTTCTTCATCGAAGTCTCTCTGAATCTTTCTCATTCCTCTTCCTTGTTGCAGTGCCTCTTTCTCATTACAGTCTGCCTTTCCAGCCACAGTACCCTTTCCCAGCATACACTTTCATGGAAATGCCATCCATATATATCCCACATTAGTACCGGGCGAGAGTCAAGCAGAATGCAACATGCATTCTGATTGGTTCTCGCAGGGTCGTTACCCGGCCGAGAACTCCTCAATTCTCGGCTGGGATTCCAGCCTCCTTGTCTACGACGGGGGGTGTGGCAGCCCCTCAGCCAATGAGGAAGCTCGTAGCAGGGCCATCCCCGCTCCAAGCCTCCCCTCGGCTGAGAGGCTGCCTTCTCCCCCCACCGGGGACTCAGGTAAGCTTTTTTTCTGTTGTTTTCCCTCCCCTTTCCTCCCTCCTCCCTGCCCTCCCCACCCCACTTACCTTCTTGCTCCTTTGTCCCCTGTGGGTGACGATGGCAGCCTCCAGCCATGTGGAGATTCGGAGCGAGGCTTCCATCGTCCCCTGCCAGGGACACAGGTAGGTTTTTTTTTCTTTTTCTTTTCTTTCTTTGTCCCTTTCTCCTTCCCTTCAACCTTTCCTCCCTTCTGACCTCCCAACCCCACTTACCTTATTCTCCTTTTTTTTCCGGGTGCGGATGCGCTGGAAACACTTCTGTTTCCAGCGCGTCCAGTCCCGATGGCCACCATGGAAAGGGAAAACGGACTCCGTTTTCCCTTTCTCGGCAGCCATTTTCTTGCTCGTTTTTCTTTTTTTTTCTGTCCCGAAACACGTTCCGGGACAGAAAGAAATGCTTTTAATGCCCCGGTCACGCAGATATTTCAGGCCGGGGTACTAATAGCTATATGACCCTCGCAGCGGGGGCATTACCTGAGTCAGTAAGGCCCCCACTTCACTCGGGCCTATAACTATGGGCCCCGGGGCATTCCTTGAGTCGGTAATGCCCCCGCCGCTCAGGTCATATTGCTTTATTAATCTACAGCACCATAAGCACCCAATGCCCCATGCCATTTTATACCTTTTTAAAAAAATCCACCTCCTCTGCCACCATACACACCCAAGTACACCATCAATACTCTGACAATGTTAGCACCCTTTGTCACAACTCACAACCATCCACAGATAAAAATCCTGTGCTACAATCCGCACCTTCCGCACAATCCAAATGTCCCATGCCAGGCAATACCCTTGGTTCTATGAATGATTGCTGACATTTTTTTGCCAACCTGCAATAAATATTTTGTTGCTGATTTGCCCACTTTTTTTTTACTTCACAATGCTGGGGGGACCAATGAACAAATGTGGAATAAAATTGGTAAAAAGTGATCCAGTGAAAGTGTAGGTCGGTAAAAGTGGACTAGACCATACCCTCTTCCACACTCCACAAAATGCACCTATTCTGTAAATAAATAAAATAAATAAAAATAGAAATCAGTAAAAATAAACACGTATAAAACGGTTAAGTTACCATCTATAAAAATGTAATTTAGAAATGCCAATAAAAACATTTTAAAATAAAATGAATAAAAATGTAATTCTATACACAATCGAAATACCAAGTCAAGCTTCCTATAAACAAAGTGTCATATGTAGCTTGGGGAACTGTTTTATATTCAGGACAATTACCTTTACATTCCTTGTTTATAGGAAACTTAATGTTGACATTGGTATGCAGTCTTTATAACGAAAATGTTATAAAGAATGAACACATATCGAATCCTTTATAATGAAAAATATAACGAAGATTGCACTTAGGGGTGGGGTAAAGGGTGAAATCTTGTGGGAAAATGGTTGCGGTGGGATTTTAGGGGTGGAAACAGGGGTTTGGGTGGTTGGGTGGTGACCCCCCAAAAAAAACAATTTGTTATATTTTTCGTTATAAAAGTTTCGTTATAAGTACATTCTTCATAACATGTTTCGATATAAAGACATGTAACTGTTGGCATTGTACTTACGTGAGAAACATTTACTCTTTTTTTATAGCTATTAACCTTAACTTGTTTTTTTACAAATACACATTTTTCGCTTAGTATTTTTTTGTACTACAGAAGCATTGCCCCATCACCCTGGACCATAAGGGAATACAGGATACCTCTTTATTTAACTGTAATAACATGTTGCAGTTTACGTTAGCTTAATATTTGAGTATGCAGTTGCAAAATACATCATAGCAACACATATTGTGTTCGATGCACGCGATGAGGACATTCTGGTTGAGTAATGAAAGGGTGTGAAAAAAAGAACACGAGGAAATTCATTATCATGTCCAAAACTTTTCATTGGAAGCTCAGGAGGTTTTTTCTGAAGGTTAATGTCACACACTTCTGGAGCTACACACATATTGCACTCTTTAAAGTGTGTACGTGGCAAGTCCCCACAGTCACTGCATCAGAAAGTGCATGCAAGTACAGCAGCCAAAAACAGTTTCTCAGATATGCTCTTTTCAGTGATGGTAATCTAGTGTTTATGGTGGGATCGCATTTGCTAATTACCATTTAATTATCGAATTCAGACACATGAAACACAATTAACACGCAATTAACATTAAACTAACAAGACACCCTTTGCAAAAGCAAGCATGGGTTTTCTGTATAATTAGATTTTATGTCTAGACAAGTTAGACTCGAAAAATAAACACTGCCTTTCTGTATAATTTATATTACAAGCGCATTAGCAGTTAATTAAATCCCTCCACTCAATATTTCCTATCTGCGTCTTTGTTGAATTAGCCAAGCGAAAGTGGGAAGAAAGGCCAATAAATAAAGGACTCTTTCAAAGTTACCAGATGGACTAAAAGAGTATCATAAACTCGGGAGGATAGCTCAGGGGCAACGTGCTCGCCTTCGAAGTAAGACGACTCAGAGCAACACAAGTTCGAACCCCGGTCAGCGCTTAGAAACCTCTGGGTATTAAGCACGTTATAAATAACCTATCATATCATCCATCAGTGCGACTTCATCAGAAACTCGACTGCCTTTCATTGACTTAACTGGGTGGGGAAACGTCACCCGTCTGTCAGTGTTATCAATGTGATTTCTAATCACCACATGGCCTGTTTTTCAAACCCTCCACTGTGTCCCAGCATTGCTCCCCATTCTGAATGATACTGTTTGGGGGAGAGGAGAGCCTGGTGCAGAGCACACAGGATTCTCCAGGTGCAGACTGAAGTTTGGCGGACATTACATGAACTTACCCATCTGGATGTCTTGGTACCGGTCTGAGAGATAAGATGAGAACCAGTTGAGAACTATGTCAAGAAGCGCATTAGGTTGGTGAGTAACCTGTTCAGTGTGAGGTGATCAACTGTGTCGAACGTGGCAGAGAGGTCAAAGAAGGCCAGGAGGCATGCGCTGACTTTGTCAATGATTTGAAGAGCGTCATCAATGAGCTTGGTGGTGGCTGTGTCAGTGCTACATTTTGGTCTGAACTCAGATTGGTTGTCGCAGAGCATGCCCTGTTGGTTAATCCGATCATGGACTTGGGTGGCAAGTGCCTTCTCAATGATTTTTCGATATAATAGGGTGATAGAAATCGGGTCCATGATCCAAGGTGAGCTATTTTTAAAGAGAGGGCAGATCGTCCTGTGTTGGGGGTACTTGGGAAGATGCCTTGCATGAGTTAGGAATTTAGTATTTTGAGGAGGGGGTGTGGGCATCCCTTTGATCTGCTTTAGGATGGCAGTGGTGGGGGAGTGACTGTGACGGAATGACTACTGTTCTGCAGAAGTAACAGGAGGAGTATTGATTTCTAAACTAAACTGATTGTGGTCCCTCAACGAAGTTGCTAACCCGTGCTAATCCCTCCACCGATGCTACCGCCGATTCACGTACGATTCCGTAATGGCGCTGTTATTCCTTGTGGAGCCCTCGATGACAATGATGAATTACTGCGTGTGAAACATAACCTCGAGACTTACTTGTTATCGTGCCCTGCAAAAATGCCCCTCTGCAGCTCACTGACCGTCTCCCTACGACCCTGCGGTCTCTGCTAGCATGGTGCAGAAAATCTCTCAACCTAGAAGGTGGGTGAGGCCTGCAGCAGCGACCTCACGTTGGCAAGTGTCTGGCAAGTCTATACAGCTGATATGGATAACGCGAGCGGGGGAACCCGTTCTCAATAAGGTAACGTTCTTTTCTTCACCACACAGGCTTCAAGCAAGGAAATGATACTTGCAAATGACTTTGTGCGTGCTTTTTAGCACTCTTATAACGAAAATAAGGTTTTAAACAGTTACTACATTTGGAGTTTTGCCAATAGTTTCTCCCTGATTCACCAACCAAACAATTATACTGGGATCCCTACTAAATTAATAGTGTTCCTCAACACTGATATATCCTGAAATAATTGTGTTATACAAACTCTATACATATGTGGAGTTTTATTTTTGAACTCTTTCTAATTTCCTGTCAGAACAGCTCAACTTGAAGTCCAATTGCTTCTTATTCATACATGATGCTTTACATTTCTGGCCTGCCTGAGTTTTGTTACTTACATATATTTGGTAGATCTGAATAAGGAACTTAAGAACGCCAAATTCTCTACTTCCTATTTCATTCAAGGCACGTAACCAGATCTAATTCACCTGCAAGCTTAGCAGATTACAACTGGAGTATTTCACCAGATGTATCACTCAAACTCCCAGGAAAGGGTATCTTCTACCCAAATCATGGCAGATACCACTAAAAATACTGTTTCTTCTGACAACACCACGCTCAATGCATGTATGGAGAAAATACTAGGAGAACTCAGTAATATGCATTCTTCTATCTCCATGTTAGATCTCTGTTCCTCCTCCATTCAGGAAGAACTCAAAGGCTTCAAAAATGACATCAAGATATTCTCTGGCGGGCTTGAAGAAGCTGAAGAAAGAGTTAGTGTTAAGACAGATTTCTGAACTCTGACATGGCGGGCAGAGATTCTGAAGGCCAGCCTAGTTTCTTGGAACAAGGTAACCTTCTGGACAAGCCAGACCAATCAAGGTAGAATTGGCGGCGGTCAAGACTAGGTCTCAGGATGGGTGAGGGTGAATGTAAGACCTCAATGAGCACACAGAGTAAAGGACACTTACAAATCACTCCCAATCGGGTGTATATCTATTAAAAATACAAATACATTTATTTCAAGGCCTTTGAGGTTCAACCCACAATAAAAATCACAGTAATACGTCTAAGCCAACACAATCCAATCAAAATACATATATACAAACCAAAGGGGACAAAAGGGTTAATGTGTGAAATGGGTGCACAACCTAGAAAGGGAAGGAAGCAGGTAGTGCAAATAGTCTTTAGGCAGTTCTGCATCAAACACAATCTTAATCGAAAAGCAGTCAAATCCCTAAAATGAGAGGAGCCTAGTGCTCAAATATACGCGGTAGTGCAGATGGGCCAAACAGGATCTTTTTCAGGAGCTGTGGCAGCCCAGGAAGGTGGGTGAAGTGATGCAGAATAGGTTCCCACTATTCATGGAGGGTCTCCCCTTGAGGGCAGAGCAGATTCCAAGAGTTGGGAATAGTTTGCGAGTTCGCACTAGCAGTGGAAAGGAGAGCGTCCCTCAGGGGCCACTCGTGCATAAAAATGGATGGATGCACAAGGGGCCACCGGTAAGGGTTGTAATTGCTCACCGACCCCCGGTGCACTCCGGACAAAACTTCGGCAGTCGAGTCCACTTCAGTTGCAGGTTCAAATGCGGAAAACTTGTGGTTCTGCGGCTTTCAGAAACGAAATTACAGCGTTTATTCCCAAACAGGACAGTGGTGATTTCTCCACTCCTGGCAGACGGATTAGGCCAGTTCCACTGTAGCAGGCTTCAGGGCACCTTGGGACACAGCTGCAATGAATTTGCAAACTTCGTCACCACGGCTGGGCGACACAGTAACCGTGTGTACTCGAGTTCAGGCACTCTCTCTCTACTCCAGACCTGGGAATGCCAAGTGCACGAAATTCAGTGTGAGAGTGCCGTTAACCCAGAGCTTGTGTTGTACCAAGTTTCAAGGGCCTTCTTGAAATGGCGGTGGTATCAGAGCAAAGGTTCTGTGCAAGCTGGTCAGCCCACTGGTTGGCTCAGGGAAACTTCTGAGAAGGCTTACTTGCAGGGTTTGATGAAGGTGCCCTAGAATTGTTGGTCCCACTATTCCAATGGGTCTAAGCATCTTCACAGACCTTCTAGGACGACCAGATGCAGAGGGACCAGCGGGATGACAGCGTGCTCAAGGTGCCAAACCTTCCAGTGAGTCACCTGTGGTTCCTGGACTTGGCTTCTTAGTTTCAGAATACTTGGATCCTATCCTTCATTCAGTGAGAACTCCAGAGATTGACATGGTATGGGTGTTTTGAGCCTTCTCTTATTCAAAATCTTGTTCGCACCAAAACGAAGAGGACCCAATGGGAGATCTGCTCACATACAGGCATACCATACATGTACCAATCACGGTCCACGGTGGTCCCAGGCATTCACAGCACACCAGACTCTCTGGCACCCAGGATGTGTATTGGAACCAGACAGTCCAGCCCACATCCTGGAGGCACCCACACAAGGCATGCAGAAGCCCACAAAAGCTTGGCATTTTGTGGGAGAATGCATGCCAAAATAAGGACTGACCTGGGTCGGCTCGACCTGGGGAAGGTGAAGGGGCAAGATGGCCAAAGGACAGGACAAAGAACCTTGTGGCATGGCCATTTTGGAGCCAGGCTACCTATTTGTGCCAAACACGGTTTGCATGGCAGGAAAGGGTTCAAAATATATGAAAAGATAAGCTGCCACCAGCCCTGTCGAAAGCACACCTGCACATCTCCTAAAAAAATCCTTTGAGTGTATCGGTCATGTCACGTGGGAGACCGGAGTCTGCCGCTCCCTTTTCCTCCTGGCGAGTCTACCCGCGCGTTCGCGTCTTGGGACTCGCCAGGGGAGGAGCGTTGGGTGTTGGGCCTGGCGGCCTACGGCGCATGCGCGGGAGACCTCTGTTGCGGTTCCGCGCATGCGCCGTGGACTGGGCTCGCCTCCTTGGAAGGGCTTGCCTTCCAGGCCTCGTTGTGGGTTCGCTGGTGCCCGGAGACGAAGCGGCTTGCGTTCCAAGCCTCTCGGGCGCCGGCGACCCATAAAAGAGGCCACAAATTGATGCAAGCCGCGTCTCAACGCGGTTTGCTTCACTTCGCTTTGTTTGTTCCTGTGCTCCTGTACTTACCTGGGTCCAGTCCTGGGCCAGCCCTCTACCTTCCTGAGACTTGCCCTGAGCCTGCCTGTGTACCCTTATCTGGGTCCTGCCCTGGGCCTGTCTGTTACCCTTACTTGGGCCTGCCCTGGGTCTGTCTGCTTACCCTACCAGGGTCCTGCCCTGAGCCTGCCTGTTTACCCCTACCAGGGTCCTGCCCTGAGCCTGCCTGTTTACCCCTACCTGGGCCCTGTCCTGGGCCAGCCAACTACTTACCTAGGGCCTGCCCTGGGCCTGCCTGCTACTCTTACCTGGGTCCTGTCTTGGGCCTGCCTGCCCACTCCTGCCATAATCCCGTCCAGAACCTGCCAATCACTTACCTGGGCCCTGCCAAGCAACTCTTCCAGGTCTACTCTGGGTCCGCCTACTCGGCTCCTTTTAGGGCCAGACTGCTAGTTATATCTGGTCTCCCTCATTCCTGTCTGCCTGCTCCTGTTGGACCACCAGCATCTGCCAAGATATTTTCTTTCTGCGGTATTGACCTGTCTTGCCGCGTCGGACATTTTGACTACTACTGCAGTTCTTGAGCCTCCGGAGTATTGTCATCGGACTTCATCTTGCCAGCAATCTTCACCTAAACTTTGGCCTCACCAGTCTGTGCTTGCACAGTCCCGCTGTCACAGTTATCAGAAGAGTGCCTTCGTGACATTGGGAGTCGGTCCATCCTCCACCCATTTCTAATCGTGGGTGGTGGAGAGGCTGGTTCTTCGTGCCACTTGTTCATCTTTTCACGAGCTCGAGACTGGCGACCTCTGCGAGATCGACCTCCAAGACATCAGGTACGCGGCCCTCTCGGGCTTCCCAACTTGACAGATTGAGACGCCTGCCTTCTGACCTGGAGATGGATGATACGCAAGACATGCGGAATGAGTTACTAGCTCTCAGGGCCGAGATGACCGCCCTGAGCCAGGAGAATCAGACGTTACGCCAGATGATAACCCAAGGAGCGCCTAGTACCTCTCAGGTGGAGGGATCTTTGGCTCACACTACACCTATCAAGTTTGATGGAGACCCGAGACGGGTGGCTGAATTTTGTAATCACTGTCGGATACATTTCCTTTTCAGATCTACTTACTTCAACAATGATAGGACCAAGATTGGGTATATCCTGGGAAATCTAACTGGAAATGCGTTAGCCTGGGCAACTCCGTTTGTAGTTACAAACAGTCCCATTTTGAACGATTTTGCTGCTTTTGAAAAGGCATTCCTTGAGGTGTTCCAGACGCCTAATTTGGCCTCCGCTGCACAGAATCAACTGATGGATTACAAGCAGGGAAGCGCTGACATTATAGCTTACATCAGCCGCTTCCGACTTTTGGCTACCGACTCCCAATGGCCAGAAATTACACAGAAGACTCTGTTCCGCCGAGGCCTCAGAGAGGAGTACAAGGACGAGTTACTCCATATCCCCGAACCAGAGAGCCTCCAACAGTTGATTGATCAGGTGCTCCGTATTGACCAGAGATTAGCCGAACGAAAGGCTGAGAGACGTCGGCTTGAAAGAAAAAGTCCCAGGACGTCCAGTTTACCCGCAGGTTCGTTCGGTCCTACTGAATCTGGATCGGAGCCAATGCAACTGGGAGCCATAAGAGGTCCATTGTCTGAGGAAGAGAAGAAACGGAGGAGGTCTTTACGTTTATGTCTTTACTGTGGAGCAGCCGGGCATTATCTCGGTACGTGCCCATTGCGCCCGCAGAAGAAGAAGTCGGGAAACTAGGAGACCTGTCGTGTACTGGAAGGGCAACGACAGGTCTCAATCCATCTTCAGACCCTTCAGTTGTTTGTTCAATTCGTCTTCCCATGCAACCAGCAGTGTTACAGACCTTGAAGATCCAGATTAAGTTGCCTGACAAGAATTTGGAAGTATTAGGCCTGTTGGACAGTGGGGCTTCCGGCAACTACATCGACGAGACGTTCGCCTCCAGACACAAGATACTATTAATTTCCAGACACATTCCTTTAACCGTGGAGCTCATTGATGGAACTCCCTTGTCTTCCGGGCCCGTTTGTCAGTTCACAGTAGGTCTAGTCCTCCAGATTGCGGACCATAGTGAAGAACTCGCCTTGGACGTAATAAAGTCCCCATCCTACAAAGTGGTCTTGGGGTTACCTTGGCTGCAATATCATAACCCGGTGATAGACTGGAGAACTCAGACTTTAACCTTTTCATCCACTGCTTGCGCTCAGAAATGCAAACTACCAGCTCCTACCCTGGCCGTTTCAACCTCCCTGGAAACATACGGCAGAGGGGTCAGTCTATGTTCCACGTCTCTGATTCCACAGGAATACATCGACTACGAACAGGTATTCTCTGAGCCTGGCGATATACCTCTTCCTCCACATCGTTCCTTTGACTGTTCCATCGAATTGCTGCCGGACTGTGTCATCCCCCATGGGAAATTGTATGCCCTAACACGAGACGAAAAGCAGGTGCCTCTGGAGTACTTGTCGGAGAGTCTACAAAAAGGATACATAGTGCCGTCTAAATCGCCCGCAGGATTCCCCATGTTTTTTGTAAAGAAGAAGGAAGGCATTTTGAGACCCTGTATTGATTATCGGCAACTGAACGATATGACAGCAAAAGATCGTTATCCATTGCCTCTGATCCGCAGTATCCTTGAATCCTTGCATACTGCTCGGGTCTTTTCCAAACTGGACTTACGCGGAGCTTACCACCTGGTACGTATCAAGAGCGGGGACGAGTGGAAGACAGCCTTCAAGACACCATTCGGGCATTTTGAGTATCGAGTCATGCCTTTTGGCCTATGCAATGCCCCTGCTGTTTTTCAACGATTTATGGACAACATCTTCGGCGATCTACTTGGCTTATCCGTCTGGGTGTATTTGGATGACATCCTGGTTTTTTCCAAATCCTTTGACGAACACGTAGAACATGTTCCTGAGGTCCTCCGTCGGTTGTCCATTAATAATCTATTCGCCAAGGTGGAGAAATGCAGCTTTCACCAATCCAGCATCAAGTTTTTGGGGTTTGTGATTAATCAGGAAGGAATTGGGATGGATCCCAAGAAAGTGCAAGCCATACAAGAATGGAAACCTCCTTATGATATCAAGTCCCTTCAACGCTTTCTGGGATTCGCTAATTTCTACAGGCGCTTCATCCCTCAATTTTCTCAGATCTCTGCGCCCCTCACCAGGCTAACCAGCTTCAAAATCAGTTTCTCGTGGGATTCCGAGGCTTCTCGGGCTTTCGACATCTTGAAGTCAACATTTATGGCAGCCCCGATTCTGCGCCATCCACAGGTGGAGCTACCCTACATTGTGGAGGCCGACGCTTCCAGCTTCGCAGTCGGTGCTGTCCTCCTACAGAAAGACCCCACTACGTTGGTTGAACATCCAGTGGCCTATTTTTCTCGCAAACTGAATCCCAGCGAAAGAAATTATGCGGTGATCGAAAAGGAACTGTTGGCTATTAAGACCGCATTTGAGGAATGGAGACATTTCCTTCTCGGAGCTCGCTTTTCCGTGGAAGTACGGACAGATCATCGCAATCTGCAATACCTTCGCTCCTTGCAATGTCGAACTCCTCGTCAGGCCAGGTGGGCCTTCTTATTTTCCCCATTTGAATTTCATGTTACTTACATCCCGGGAACCTCCAATTTGAAAGCAGATGCACTTTCTAGATCCCTAGGGAATGTGGAAGAGGCGTCCTGCCCAGCTCAGCCACTGATTTCCCCTCAACATTTCTTGCTGACTTTGTCTCCTCACCTTGAATCCATCGTGGATGCCACTCGAACTGATCCCGAAAGAGCGACTCTTCTCAGTCGTCGATTTGTGCCTGAACAAGATGGGCTTTTGTTTTTTCGAAAAAAGCTGTATATTCCTAAGGGAGCTATTCGGAGGGGCATTTTGCATGGATTCCACGATTCGCCTATAGGAGGTCATCGTGGAATAAGAGCCACACGGGAGTTGATATCCCGACAGTTTTGGTGGCCTGGTTGGGCTACCGAAGTCCAGAAGTATATCGAAGCTTGTCCAATTTGTGCCCAGTGCAAAATACCTAGAAAACGTCCGTTGGGATTGCTGGTACCTACTGAAATAGCACCTTACCCATGGCATACCATTGCCACCGACTTCATTGTGGATCTGCCTCCTTCAGAAGGGTTTACTTGCATAATGGTGGTTGTGGACAGTTTCACTAAGCTAGCCCATTTCATCCCATTTCAGAAGATCCCTACAGCAACCCAGATGGCTTCAGCGTTCCTGCATGAAATCTACCGGTTACATGGTCTACCTGAGAAGATCATTTCAGATCGAGGGACCCAGTTCCTCTCTTTATTCTGGAGCAAGGTGTGTGGTCATCTGGGAATTCATAGGGCTCTAAGCTTGGGCTATCACCCACAGACCAATGGGCTCACCTTAAGGACCAATCAAACTTTGGAAGAGTACCTCCGCTGTTTTGCTAATGCTACTCAGTCCAACTGGAGAGCTGGTTTAGATATTGCTGAAGTGTCTTACAACAATACAATTCACGCTTCCATTGGAGTCAGTCCGTTCTTCTGCTCTACTGGTCTACATCCTCGATTGATGCCTTTTCATCCGGTTCCTTCCAGTACAGTCCCATCTGCTGATGGCTATGTCACTCACATTCAGAAAAAACAGGAACTAGCACGCAAGATCCTGAGAGAAACCAAAGATCGGATGAAGATACAGGCAGACAGGAAGAGGAGTGTAGAACCAGATTTTCAGGAGGGAGACAGGGTGTGGCTATCCTCAAAGAACCTGCCGCTTCACAACCTGCCCGTCAAACTGGCTCCCCGATTTTTTGGGCCCTTCGTTATTACCAAGTGGCTGTCCTCTGTAGCCTTCCGTCTCCGATTACCCCCTTCTTGGCTTATACACCCCGTTTTCCATGTGTCCTTGTTGAAACCCTACGTGGTCGATACCTACGGCCGCACCTGTCCTCGCCCGGCCTCTGTCCTGGTGCAAGGCGTTCCAGAGTTCGAGGTTCACGAGATTTGTGATGCCCGTTATCGCAGGGGGGTACTCCACTATTTAGTTGATTGGAAAGGGTACCCGGCCTGTGATCGTACCTGGGAACCGCACCGGCACGTGCATGCCCCCCGTCTGGTACGTGAATTCTATAGACGGTTTCCTTGGAAACCTGGGGCCCCGGGTCTTCCTGGGAGGGGGCATAGTGTCATGTCACGTGGGAGACCGGAGTCTGCCGCTCCGTTTTCCTCCTGGCGAGTCTACCCGCGCGTTCGCGTCTGGGGACTCGCCAGGGGAGGAGCGTTGGGTGTTGGGCCTGGCGGCCTACAGTGCATGCGCGGGAGACCTCTGTCGCGGTTCCGCGCATGCGCCGTGGACTGGGCTCGCCTCTTTGGAAGGGCTTGCCTTCCAGGCCTCGTTGTGGGTTCGCCGGTGTCCGGAGACGAAGCGGCTTGCGTTCCAAGCCTCTCGGGCACCGGCGACCCATAAAAGAGGCCACGAATCGATGCAAGCCGCGTCTCAACGCGGTTCGCTTCGCTTCGCTTTGTTTGTTCCTGTGCTCCTGTACTTACCTGGGTCCAGTCCTGGGCCAGCCCTCTACCTTCCTGAGACTTGCCCTGAGCCTGCCTGTTTACCCTTATCTGGGTCCTGCCCTGGGCTTGTCTGTTACCCTTACTTGGGTCCTGCCCTGGGTCTATCTGCTAACCCTACCAGGGTCCTGCCCTGAGCCTGCCTGTTTACCCCTACCAGGGTCCTGCCCTGAGCCTGCCTGTTTACCCCTACCTGGGCCCTGTCCTGGGCCAGCCAACTACTTACCTAGGGCCTGCCCTGGGCCTGCCTGCTACACTTACCTTGGTTCTGTCTTGGGCCTGCCTGCCCACTCCTGCCATAATCCCGTCCAGAACCTGCCAATCACTTACCTGGGCCCTGCCAAGCAGCTCTTCCAGGTCTACTCTGGGTCCGCCTACTCGGCTCCTTTTAGGGCCAGACTGCTAGTTATATCTGGTCTCCCTCATTCCTGTCTGCCTGCTCCTGTCGGACCACCAGCATCTGCCAAGATCTTTTCTTTCTGCGGTATTGACCTGTCTTGCCGCGTCGGACATTTTGACTACTACTGCAGTTCTTGAGCCTCCGGAGTATTGTCATCGGACTTCATCTTGCCAGCAATCTTCACCTAAACTTTGGCCTCACCAGTCTGTGCTTGCACAGTCCCGCTGTCACAGTTATCAGAAGAGTGCCTTCGTGACATTGGGAGTCGGTCCATCCTCCACCCATTTCTAATCATGGGTGGTGGAGAGGCTGGTTCTTCGTGCCACTTGTTCATCTTTTCACGAGCTCGAGACTGGCGACCTCTGCGAGATCGACCTCCAAGACATCAGGTACGCGGCCCTCTCGGGCTTCCCAACTTGACAGTATCCAGGGCATTTAGAAATAACAGGAAGACCCAAGTGCACTATACTGGAAGGTACATTGTGCACTTGCAACATGTTGCAGAAATGTTGCAACATTAACAAACACTAAGGGAACCAAAGTCTCCCAGTACCGACTGTCTGTAAGGACATGTCAGTTTCCCCATAAGAAAGTGAGCGAAAAGCCCAGGGTAGTGCAGCAGAAGGCTGTGCTCCTCTGGTAAAGTCAGAGTATGGTGTTTAAACAAAGCAAAAAGTTAGGGGGTACACAACTGGAGGGAAAATTACACATGAAATGGAAATCTTTCCTAACACTCGCCCTTCCCAGACCAAGGACAGGGGGAATTAATCCACCCCTGGATGAGTCTCATGTTCAAGTCGGTTAAACATTCTGGACAACCCATCAGCATTGCTATGTTGGACAACTGGCCTATGCTCAATAGTGAAGTCAAAGCCTTGCAGGCTTATGGACCACATGGGCAACTTTGGATTCTCTCCCTTCATGTTCATTAGCCACTTTAAGGGATTATGGTCAGTTTGCACAGTGAATTGGGTCCTAAAAAGGTAGGGCCTCATCTTCCTTAGGGCCCACACAACAGAGAAAAATTCTTTCTCTACTCTGGACCATCTGAGCTCTCTGTCTTTAAGCTGGCGACTAATTAATCCAATCGGGTGTTCCTTACCCTTCTCATCTACTTGTGATAGTACAGCTCCTATCCCAGTGTCAAAGGCATTTGCGGTCTTTGGTAATCAGGGGCCCTGAGAACAGGGGCCTGACACAAGCAGTCTTTTAAGGCATTGAAGGCCTTCCCACACTCTTCAGACCGAGTAACCTTCTTGGTTTTCTTAGGAGTTGTGAGAGCAGTCAGAGGGGCAGCTATGGTGCCATAGTCTGCCATGAAATTACTGTAGTACTGAGGGAGTCCTAAAAAGGTTCTGACTTGGTTTGAGTAGTGGGGTAGGCCAGTCTTGTACTGCTTGTACTTTACTGGTTAGAGGCTGTATCCTCCCTCCACCTCCAAAAAATGTGTAGAATTACAGCACAGATTTGAATTAATTTTGAATAACTAAGTAAAAATACTGTTGAGTTAGACTATACAGTTATAGAAATAATCTCGAGGATGTGCACTGTGATATATTGGGCCTCATTAGGACCCTGGCGGAGAGGGTATTACGCCAGCGTAGTGCATGGCGTACCTCTCCGCCATACTACGAGTTCCCGTAGCGCCATGGAGGTTTTCTCCGCCTGGTTTTACCAGCCGGAGAAAACCATGGCGCTACGGGACCTCGTTGTTAATTACGCCACCGTATTTTACGGTGGCGTAATTAACTCCTTCCCCACTCCCATTATACCCTATGGGGCAAAAATGGGAATGGGGAAGGGCAGAATGGGGATTGGGGATTTACCGCTCCGCCGAGGTCGGAATGGGGCGGTAAATCCGCCAACCCCCATGGCGCTATCGGCGGCTTTCCGCCATGCTTCGCGGTGCATTTAGCACCGCGAAGTCCGCCTGGGTCGTAATGAGGCCCATTGAGAGGTTGACAGCACTGTCTCACCCAATATCCGATAAAAGTGTTAGAGAGAAAATAGGTTATGGTCGATGAAAATGTATATGTTTGTCTCTGGTTTATTGTAGATATGCGAAGATAATGTGCAAAAGTATTTGTGAAATTCCACACCCCCTAAGACGTGGGGTTCATGTGTCCTGAGAAAAGCCTTACACAAATGACCAAAAATCTTACGAACAAGTGACAGTCTATGTGTGTTCAAGAATAAGGCTGGAAACAGATCTACTCCTGTCGACACAATATATATGGGGTCTTTTGTAAAATCAGACATGAATTGGATGGTCTAAAGTCACCCATATGTTACTAACATCACTTGAAGTACAGTGTATGCTATGAGAGAATATAAGGACATAAGCTGCTAAATGTTGAGTTATTGTTTATGTAATAGAAGCAGGCAAATTTAGAAAGAGGCTCTTCAGGCCTCTTTTAAATGTGCAGTTATGTAGGTCAGAATAAGTTTGTAAGCACTAGAGTTTATATATGTCCCATGTATCCATATCAAGCTGGCATGTAGGAAATACATTACAGTTTAGACTAATGATGTTAAGACGTTCTTTAATTAAACGCTGCGTAAAAGAATGCAAGTTCTGACTCATGTGGCAGTTAAGGGAAGTGGGGATGTAGGGATGTAAAGACCAAGGGCCTGATTTACAAAAATGTTTTCAATGGGACTTTCCTATGTTAAAACATTTGTTAGGTCAGCCTTAAGGTTGCTTCTGGTTATGAAAAATAGCAACTGCGGTAATGACGTTGAAAATCAGTTCCAAGCACGCAAAAGCTTTGGGTGTTTATGCTACAGAGCGCATTTTTATCCGTGTTCACCTTGAACCTCACAGAATCGGCCTGAGCATTCCAGGCACTTCTTTCATGGGCATTTCTTCAAGCATTCAAGTACTCATACACAAGCAAAGCTAAAACTCAGACAAGGAATTGATGCCTGGAATGTTTCACATGAATGAATCCAGAACTCTCTGGGCGCAATTCTGAGGTGCATGCAAAAATAGGAAAGTGTCTGTGCATGAAGGAGGAACACTTTCCTTAAAAGCAGCATAGTCTAACAAAGAAAGAATGCAGTGCAGGGAAGCGAAAGTGTTGTCTTTTGCATTTGCCTGATTTACGGCCTGACAGCAGTTCTGGTAACCACCAGGAATACAAGGCAGGAACTGCGAGGGGATACCACTCTTGTTAGGTGCCATTTACCTCCACTGCACATGTTTTCCCTTTCTAAAAATAGCATTTCCCAGAATGCAGCACCGCTTTTCTAAACTGCTGAAAGCTTAAAGACACTTTTGAAAATTAGAACAGTGGCAGTCTTTACGGAAATGCTTGTAGTGCCACTGGAACACATGACTCTCCCGCCAAAAGATATTTTATCAGCTTTTATTGCAGGAAAGCAGGACATCTCCCCTCCAATCCTTCCACCATCTCAGAATGGCGGTGCTGGAAACTGGAGGAAAGAATGTCTGCTTTTCAAATGCCTTTTATCAAAAGTTCAGAATCAGGCCTTCTACCTTGAATGATATAGAATATAGTGGTTACATAGCTCCTGGAAGTTCTAATTTTAAATTCGTCGTTCTTCAGGCACAGCTATTTACCTGTTCATTGGATGCATTCCGGCACTGAGTGTAATTTCCCCTGACCAGCCGCAACCCTATTTTCTTTTTCTAGTTTGCCAGTGTGTTTTCTTTTGCCAGTGTCCTTTGGATCAAACTATGATGGAAACAATGCAGCCTGATAGAAAATGCATGAAGTGACAATGCATCATTGTCTTGATACCCAATGTTTTTCTCATTTTTCAATTTTACTATCTTAAAAATGTCATAATTTATCAACTTTTGGTGATTCTTGCTTCATTTGCCTCGAGAAAGAAGGTACTAGCATAATAACATCATCAACACTCCTACTTCTTTCATTAAAATTTCCTGTCTTCCAGAAATGATCAAGTGTTTCATATTTGCTCTGGGGTGTCCAAGTAGAAATTCACTGCTAAATAGGAAAGATGATGGCGCCAAAGAGAAAAAGGGAAGGGTCTCATATATCGCAGACCTTGGATCTTGCTTCCCACTCCTTCAATCCATAGTCCTATGTTCCTGTTCCTCTAGGTTCACCTAAGACCAGCCCACTTTAACGCCCTAAAATATGTAAATCCTCCCTAAAAATACAAATAGAGAGTACAAATACTCCCAACAAACAATAGGAAACAAACATGCAGAACATTGTGATCCTGTTTTCACCCACACAACTCCCTGAATTTGTTTGGACTAGTAGTGCACATTGTACCACAGGATGAAACTACTATCATAATGCCTGATCTGAAGAAGTAAACATGTATCTTTTAATGTGCATGAATCTCTAGGTGCAAAGAACTATTTATTACAAAAGCATTTCTGCTTTTCAGTTCAAACATATGTTTCCTTGCTTATAAAGTGCTTGCATTGGGAATTGGACTCACATTTTTATTCCCTAAAAAATAATTTTACTCCCAACTTTAAAAAATAGGGAGTACAATACTTACACTTCCATATCTTATATGGAGCAGTGCCTAAAACCGTTTAGTGGGAAGTAGGCCATTACACCCACTGTGTTGCAATTTTCACATTGATATAATATGATATGATATGGCATTTATAGTGCACCTGTACACAAGTGTTTCTAGTGGGCATCCCAAAACAAGGGAGGGAAGAAATAGGGAGGACAAGACAAACAATCTTAATAGATCTGTGTCATTCGGATCGTGCAAGTTCATCAATAGAAGTGCAAAGGGAAGTAGAAGGGGAACGTGCAATGGAGAGGAAAGGGGGAATGGCAATCAGGGCAGCATGGCTCTGACTAAGTGCAGCCAGGGCAGCGTGGCTCTGGGTAAGTGCAGGAGACCGGGGGGCTGTACGGGTTACAGTTACAGACCCTTAGTACACGGTAGGCCAGGAGACACTGCAAAGGAAGACTGGTCATTGAGGAGCTTGGTACCCAGTGAGACTCTGAGGGAACCAAGCAACTTGTCGGTGCAGTCGACAGGTAAGTTAGCAAAGCAGCGAGAAAGAGAAGGAAGTGTAGAAAAGGAGCGTCTTGATCTGCTTCTGGAACTTAAGGTGGTCCGGCTGAAGTCTGAGAGGGGCAGGGAGACCATTTCAGAGGGAGGCAATTGCTGAAGAGAGAGACCTACCCACCACTCTCTGCCTGGAGAAGCACCTGACCCTCAGAGAGTTGGAGGTAGCTGAGCAAAGGGCTCTAGAAGCAAGGTATTTCGAAAAAGAGAGTTGGTTGTAGTGTGGGCCCCAGCTCCAGAAACCCTTGTGGGCGATGCAGAGGGTTTTGAACTTGATCCTTGCAGCCACATGGAACCAGTGGAGAGATTTCAGGGCTAGAGAGATATGGTCCCTGGGCTTGAGGCCAAGGATACTTCTCACGGTCCTGTTCTGGATTAGTTGCAGGGGGCAAAGAGTAGAGGTGGGCAGATTGAGAAAGAGGCTGTTGCAGTAGTCCACCATGGAAAGAACCATGGCTCTGGAAACAGTGAGCTTCTGGGGGAAGTTGAGAAAATGTAGAATACCTCTGAGGAGGTGAAGCTGGAAGTGGGCCTTTTTGGTAAGGTCCGAGATGTGAGGAGAGAAGGAGAGTGTGGAGTTGAAGATGACGCCAATGTTTATGGTGTCAAAGGAAGGCGAGGCAAGAGGCAGAAATGTACATAGAAGGAAATGATGGGACGGCAGCATTGGCCTCAATATATGGGTACCGAAGAAGCAACGAGAGACAGGTAGTGTTGGAATGCATGGGGGAATTTTTGGTGGGAGAATGGAAAAAGATACTTGGGAATTTACCGCCACAACGATTGTTAGATTTGAATAAGTTAGCACGCAGTGAGCAAAGAGATGAAGATGTAAGAAAACATGTGTACAAACTCATTGAACTGAAAAATGAGATGGAAGATAGATATGCTGAAATGTTTGCTACACCTGAATATAGTTATGAGTGTATTAAGAAAGGTAGGAAGGAGGCGTTGAGGTTGTATATGCAAAAATCGCGGCCAACAGTTTTTCCAGGTGGTGCAAAGCATTTGCCGGCACCGGGACAAATAAGTGATAAACAAAGATTGCAGGCATGGGTGGGGGAAACAATGCGATGGATGTAAAACAAAAGAACGTCAGTGAAGGAAGTAAGTGAGATGTGTAATGAGTACCCATTGGAGATGAGAAAAGAAGCGATGCGAACGATGGTAGGGGTGTTACTGCAGCAGGTAATTGGATACATTAGAGGTAGAGGGAACGCGCAAGGCAGAGGAAATTTGAATAATATGCACGGGGTATCATTGGGATTAAATCAATGTGCGTACTGTAAAGAGGAAGGACACTGGTGAGCGCAATGCCCGCACCTACAGAATAGAGGTGGTTTGGGCCAGAGAAGGCCTCATAGAGGACATCAGGGGTCCAATGGCCCAAGCAGAAATAGCATGCAGCAGCAGGGATATACCAATGGAGGTAATCAAAACCAATCCCATGGTCAAAACCAAGCTCAACAGAACCAGGCATTGAACCAAGGTGTTCCGAACCAAAATCAGGGCGGGCAGGGCCAACAGAGAAATGATCAGAGTGGAGGACACAGAGGGGGAAATGGGAATATTTTTGATACACAGCCAAACACGTATTATAGCAGCAGCGGTGACTACACATCGGACAATGCGTTATTTTCACAATAGGACAGCCCACGGCAGGGGTCAGAACCAATATCTATTCCCGTGAATCAGAGAGGACCCTACGTAGAAATAAGAGTCGGGAATAAGGAGCACCGTTTCCTTGTAGATACAGGGGCACAAAAGTGCTCGATAGACCACCACTTGGTTCCAGAGATCCCACTGTCGGGGCAAAAGAATGTTTCTGTAGGGTTCGCAGGTACACCAGTAATTAACCCCATGTCCGAAGCTGTCCCAATTACATTAGGACCATTTACGGAACAGTGTCCATTTCTTCTGACAGAAAATTGTGGGGAGAACTTGCTAGGATTAAATATGTTGAGAAAATGGGGGGCAGTTATACATTGTACGGCAGATGGGGTGTTCCTCACGATTTGGCCTCACGATGCACCAGTGACGTAATTTATGTCAGAAGCGTTACCAGAAGAGCTAAGTAGAGTACCAACCTGTCTATGGGCAATGCATGATAACGAAGTAGGATGCTTGAAAATAGAGCCAGCAAAAATAACTTTGAAAGAAGGTGTTACATTACCACGAATTAAAGTATAAAATCTCTGTTGAAGGTGAGAAGGGATTAAAGAGTATTGTTACTGACCTGGTGAGATTGGGGGTGGTTGAAGAAATTGCAGGTAGCACGTGCAACAGCCCGATTCGTCCAGTTTACAAGAAAGGAGGCAATGAAGTACCATATTGTTTCATAATTGATCTGCGTGCATTGAACAAAGTGGTAGACCCACAATTCCCTTTGGTCCCAGATGTCAGAACAATACTGACAATGATACCGGCCACTGCAGAATAATTTAGTGTAGTTGATTTGAAGAACGCGTTCTTTAGCATTCCAGTGGATATCTGTTCGCGTTCACTCTAGGAGGTCGATCATTCACATTCACACGCATTCCACAAGGATACACAGAAAGCCCGAGTATTTACAGCAGAGCGCTGAAAGAAAGAGAAGATAGACATGCTAGAATTGCCCGAAGGTTGCGTGCTCTTGCAGTACATAGATGACTTGTTACTAGCTGCTGACACAAAAGAGATCTGCAAAGAAAGTACTATATTACTATTGACACACCTAGCAACTCAAGGTCACAAGGCAAGTTTGAAGAAATTCCAGTATAATCAAAAGGAGGTGTCTTATTTGGGTTAGCTACTTTCGAAAGAAGGGAGAAGATTAACACCAGAAAACATAGAAAATATTTCTAGTATGCCTATTCCAAAAACTCAAAAAGGAGTGAGAGCTGTATTAGGCATGGCCTCTTATTGTCGGCAGTGGATGAGTAATTTTGCGTTGATTGTGAAGCCGATAATAAAATTAACTAAAAAGGATGCAGTGATGCCTTTACAGTGGGATGAGGAATGTCAGAAAGCATTTGAGCAATTGAAAGCTGCATTGTGTGCTGCGCCAGTTTTAGGCACTCCTAACTATAAAAAGATCTTTAGACTATTTGTGAGCGAGAGTGAAGGATGTGCATTGGCGGTTTTGACACAGGAACAAGGTGGAAGAAATAGGCTGTGTGGCTATTATTCTTCCGCGCTGGACCCTGTAGCGCGTGCACTACCACGATGTTTGCGATCTGTTGCAGCGGCTGCTGTGTCAGTGAAACAAACGGAAGGAATGGTATTGGGGCACACTTTAATTCTGATGGTGCCACATGCTATAGACGTTCTATTAAATAGAACACAGACGCAACACCTCACTTCTGCCAGACTAACAAGATATGAGCTCATCTTGTTTGCACCCCACATCCAAATTATGAGGTGTAGCACCTTGAATCCTGCAGAATTAATGCCACTACCCATAGCAGAAATTGGTGACAACGAATCACCACCCCATGATTGTTTAATGGTCACCGAGGAAGAAACGAAGGGAAGAGTTGATCTGATTGACACCCCACAAAAAGAGCCGGATGGAGAGTTGTTTTGTGATGGCTCTTGTTTCAAATTGCCGCATATGCTATCACTACTCTAGAAAGGGTTGTGGAAAGTAAAAGAATCCCATACAATTCAGCACAAGCCGCAGAAATTATAGCCTTGACTAGAGCTTGTGAACTCTCTGAGAATTTGAACGTGAATATTTATACTGACAGCCAGTACGCCTTTGGCGTGGTTCATAACTTTGGCCGACTCTGGGCTGAGAGGGGTTTCTTGACATCACATGGAGCTAGGATTCAACATGGCCCTTTGATTGTACGATTGTTGTCTGCGCTTACGTTTCCAAAGCACCTAGCAATAGTAAAATGCGAGGCGCATAAAAAGGTAACCTGCAAAGTGGGAGAGGGAAACGCATTTGCAGACAGGATTGCGAAACAAACAGCCACTATTTGAGTACTAGAATGATGACAGTACAAACAGAGGAAGTACCTTGTATGATAGAGAATGTAGTTGCCACAGTGAAAGAAATGCAGGCTGAGGCCACGGCCGATGAGATTTAGGGGTGGGCTGAGGGCTCTGCTGAGTTAGATTTGGAAGGATGTTGGGTGAGCGAAGAGACCAAGAACTGGATGTTGCCAAATTGTTACATAACCGCAATGGTTACAATGGCGCATAGCCCTACCCACATTTGCGCAAAGAAGATGGTACAGCATTTATCCACAGTATGGAAAAATGAGCACATAAAAAAGAATGCAGAAAGGCTAGTTGTATTACGTGCCTGCAACACAATGTAGGGAAGGGAACCGTGACTCCAGTAGGTAGTTTTGGCCCACCCTCTATGCCATTCGAGGTGATCCATTTTGATTTCATAGAGATGGAAAGGTGCCAGAATTACAAATATGTGCTAGTGGTGATTTGTGTGTTTAGCAAGTGGGTGGAGGCATATCCTTTAAAAGACTGTACTGCCATGTCAACGGCAAAAGTAATGTTGAAGGAGTATTTCTCCCGGTTCGGGCTGCCCCGTGTCCTGTGGTCAGATGACGGCCCACACTTTGTGGGCGCAGTGGTGTTACAGATCTGTGCAGGTCTACAGATAGAGAAACAATTCCACAGTTCCAGGTATCCCAGTTCTGCCGGACTTGTTGAGAGACATAACGGTATCTTAAAGTCAAAAATAGCAAAAATCTGTGCTGGGAGCAAGTTGAGTTGGGTGGATGCATTACCCCTAGAGCTATTATGCATGCGCACATCTGTGCAGGCTAAAACTGTGCTCTCTCCCTATGAAATTATCATGGGGAGAGCGGCAAATGTATGGTGCGCACCGCAGCCCAAAAGACTATGTGAGGTCGAGCATCCTGTGTTAAGTACGTATTGTGGCCTTTTAATGCAGAAATTGCGTTTGATTCATCAGCAGGTGCAGGAGGCGTTACCAGTGCGATACACCAGACCGGGGCACGCACTGGAGCCTGGAAGCTGGGTCCTGATTAAGAACTTTGAGCGGAAGACAGCATTAGCACCCAGGTGGCGCGGCCCCTATCAAGTGTTGCTGGCGACGCAGACGGCCATACGGATGGACGGCCGCAAGGCCTGGATTCATGCTACCCATGCCAAAAGGTTCCCAGCTTCACTGAAAACTTTGCCTGATCCAGACGACGAGAAAGAGACAACGGTCTCGGAAACGAAAGAAACTGTTGCCAGTCCACTGCCACAGCATCAGCCTGAGCGAGAAGTGAAACTTAAAACAAAGCCTGAGCGAGAAGTGAAACTCGAAACAGAGCTTGAGGAGGCTGCCAGAAAGGGGAAAGGGCGAAAAGTGCCCCAACGTTGCCCATCAGAAACAAAATCACTGCCGAGCGACACAAACTCTGCATTGCAAACACCAGCAGAAACAACACGTGTACCCCTTTGGCGCCCACCAGAGCCAAAAAAAAGAAGCTACATCATTGCCACGGCGCTCATCGCTACCCATCATTGCGCCGCAGGCTGACACTGAGCCTGATACTGCATCGGCACTATTTACAGATCACACAATACCAGGAGTGAAACGTTACGATCTCAGGCCTCGAAAGGCAAAGTGATCCACAGATCTTTGGTGCTTTTCTTTTGCCTTTGGTTCCACTCACGGACGGAGTAGGAGCCAGGGGTGTAGAGGAGAGAAGTGTGAGAGTTGTGCAAGTCGGACAATTCAAGACTCACGGCTCCTTGGTGCGCTTATAATAGAGTACATGTGTCAGGAGCCAGAGCAGGACAAGCTGGACGCACATAAGTACTGAGGCAGACAGAGTACATGTGTCCTAAGCCAGAGCGGGACAAGCTGGATGCACATAGTGGATAAGTGATCTAGGCTGTGAAAGGGTTGGCAGAATTGAACTGTGACATTTTCATTGAACTTTTCTGGCATCAAGAACAAGAGACATTTGCGACGAACTTTGCCAGCAAGAAAGACGATGAAGAACAAATTAAGACCGGTTTCAGCCTCCTCCTGCACCCCTGCTGAAAAAATGATAGTTTTAGAGACTGTAAATTTAGGGAAAAAGCATGGTAAAAGGAATAGGGTACTGATTTGGACATTGGACATTGGTCCTGTGTTCTCTAAGTATGGTAGTACCAACAATAATAGCTATTACACTATGGTTCCTGGAGTCCACGCACCCATTAGAAACACTTTCGCCAAAAGCAGCTACTAAAAGCCTGGTTCATGTAATCACTGGTACTTTGTCCCCAATGGAAGAAAGACATAGAGAAGGATATGGCAGCAATACATTGTTGCTCATCATGAACATGACCCATGCGGTTTTAAAGAAAAAAGATTGCTGGGTTTGTGCCCATTTACCACAGCACGGTGGGAAAGGTATAGGCTGGTATGTACAACCGTTATCATTGGTTTATTCATGTGAAGTATCATTGAGTGCAATGTTCTTTGGGAAATGGAACAAGAGTAATACGGGTCAGCTAGATGAGACCAATATGAATGAATTTGAGGAAGTGATCATGAAACCTGCGGGTTGTTCCATATTCCACAAAGCTCGCGTGTTTTCACCTGATCCCATGAGGAAAAATACACGAAAGACAACAAGACTAGATAGATTACATAGGCAGAATAGACCGACCACGCCAGCAGAAGAAACATCAGTAATGACATTTCGAATGAGGGATGAATGGAATAACAATGCTGTGCCTCCTGCCTATACAGTGGATCACAGCCCAAAAACTGCTCCCCTATGTTTAAAGAAAAAAGGTTCCTATAAAGTAGGAACATTTAGCAGCTGCCTGAACACAGTGGTTTTAAAGCATGAAATAGAACCCGTGTACGTAGGGGACCCTGTTTACTTTATATGTGGGGAAAAAGCATATCCATGGTTACCTAGGAACTGTGGAGGTACATGCTACCTAGGTCTACTGTTTCCAGGAGTGTTCCTCTTGGAAACAGCAGAAGTAGCCAGACGAACAAAAGGTAGAACTCAAAGGAGTAGTGAAGATGGAATGATTGCAATGGATGTAGCCAAATCGTTTATACCATTCTTGGCCCAAATAGAAAATTCCTATAATATAAGAAAACTGTCTAGAATATTAAAAAATACAATAGATTCAACAACGGATATTTTATTCAATATGACGTTAGAAGAGAAAGGAATAAGACTAATGGCACTACAAAACAGGATGGCTCTTGATATAATATTAGTTGATCGTGGGGGAGTTTGAAAACTCATAAAAACTGCATGCGGTGTGTTTATAGATGATTACTCCCCTACGATATTTAAAGCAATCCGGAAATTACATGTCCTAAATTCCACACTCTCCACTGTAGAAGGGGGTTGAGGGATAGGATCCTGCTTTTGGGGACTATTGCGGTCCTGGGGATGGAAGCTAATTTCGATACTAATGGTGGTACTTGGTATATTCATAACATGTTGCTGTTGCATACAATGCCTACCAATAGTTTGCACTGAGATAACTGAGGGATGTACTAAGGGATGTATGCACATGGTGTCGAGAGGAAAACAAACGCATGGCCGAAATAACAGAGACACTGATGAAACAAAAATAGTAAAACAATTCATGGCTATAGACATTAATGATGAAGATGATGCTTATGATAACATGAAAGGTTCAGACATAGATACCCCAGACTTATCCTCATCAGAGGAGGATACAATGAATGAATATGACGTTTGGCATACGGCCAATAGGAGGGTTTGTTAATCTGGAAAAGTGAATACCCTTCGTTTGAATGATAGACGTAACTTGATGGCCAAAGGCCAACCGTTTAATGCACAGAATTATAGAAATACAGACTGCTATGCTTGACCAACAAGCGGCCATTTCAAACGTAGCAAGAATCGCCATTTTGCTTGTTAAGCATTGCTCATTGCTTTCTGTCTAAACTGCTTTGCAGCTTGCAATTCTTGCGAATTCTGCTTACTCTGCTCAACTGTTAACATTGTTGTCTGAATATAAAAAGGGCAAGGCCGCGGGACTGAGGAGTTCGTTGAAACTCCTCATGAGCAGCCCAGAAAGGAATGCCCACGCTCCCTCTCTGTAGCCTTGAGGGAGAGCTGCAGGGTGTTTAATCATTTCACAGCTGCCAGCCAGTCTCATACTATGGTAGAATATGTTAGAATACAGCAGCTAAAGGCTCGAATTAGGCTCCTCTTACGGCCCCCCTTCACAAAACCCTTTAGAGAGTGTCGGCTACCAGGACACGAATAGCACCTCAGAGATAGCAAGGTTTGGAATGTGACTCTTCCCCCGTGTGCAGCTTGCTTCCAAGAACAGGAGCACCGTGTTCTGTTCAACAACTAGAAGATGCCTCCGCACTTTCTTAATTGCACATTGTTACTAGAATAGACATCGAAAGTGTCATAATTGTCATACTCGTCGGATATATCCATCATCATCCCGAGTTCAAAGAAACTCAGTAAAAGGGGGGTGTTAAACATGTCATAGCTGATTGTATGATATGCATTTTTTATATATGTAACTGATGTACGTAATTCACTCTCTTGCGTCCCTCGAGGTCTAGAAAATACACGTCGCGGGGCGTGAGACCACAGTTGGCCAATTGGGACTATTTTGCTTGCAATAAACCCTAGCATTGGGAATTTTAACCTTGTGTCTGGCGCATACTTTCGTGTATGGTTATTGCCTTGTTTCCATATCGCGAGGGACCCCTAAGGGCCCCTTTCAACCAGGTTTGATCTCTGCCCAGTAACCCTGGCTCTAGGTGGGGCTTGCAAACTGTGGCGCTAATAGAATTCCGCTTCTGAATTTGCAAACTGTGGCGCTTCCAAATAGAAATGCCACCTTTCGAAATATTCCTCCACATGACCAGTGCTCTGGACATGTCGGCATGTATGTGACGATAAGGTGTAAGGTGAAAGAGACCATCCCTACTGGCTTAAGCACATGAA
This sequence comes from Ambystoma mexicanum, assembly GCF_040938575.1. Taxonomy (NCBI): domain Eukaryota; kingdom Metazoa; phylum Chordata; class Amphibia; order Caudata; family Ambystomatidae; genus Ambystoma; species Ambystoma mexicanum. Next base: position 186,757,899 of record NC_090936.1, read on the forward strand.
CTTTTCCAATTTATTTTACTGCTCCATTCACCCCACCACCTGCTCTCCAATGCCACCCGGTTCTAGTGTGTTCAGATGCTCCTTCTTGACCCTCCCCCTTTCCACTGAAACCATCAAGGGGTTGGTTTATCCTGGCTGCCTTCATGTCTTAATGGGATCCACTTTTCAGGAGTGATCTGGTAGACTTATTACATACAATAAATAGTCAATGTGAGTTCCCTGGCAGCACTGAGTCTGCAAGGGGTGATCTTTTCAGGGCTTTAATGATGTTGTTCTAATTTCACCATCTCCCCCCAGGCATCAAGACTGACGGCATCTTGGTTAATTGCTCTCAGGTTTGAGTACAGCAATTGTGTTGCTTTCGGAGCGGAACACCCAAGCTTTGTCAGCCCTCCCTGCCAGCATCTCGCTTCCGTTTTATGACAAGATTGGCCCTCATAGGCTTAGGTACCCAAATCAAATGCCTTCTGAGAGCGTGTGTGTGTGTAGGATACAATGGACCTACAACAGCATATTAACTTCGGAAAAGAGTTCAGTACACTAGCACATGCCGGGCACTATCGCACCCTGAAATCTATTCATGGAACGGCCTGTTATTATATTTACCCGGCTTATTGATAATAATTTCTGTTTTCGTTAATATGTAAACCGTTAATTGCTACATACCAGGCAATGCACGCCTATTCATTTAAAAAAATACTTTTTTTTAAATGACACTGTTTCATGTGTTCAAGCATTTTTGTTGAAAAAGAAAATGTTCAAACAAAAAAAAATGATGCTTGGTTGTGTATGGGCATCATTTTGTCCCTCCTTTCAATCGGAAAGATTATATAATGTTAACAGTTTGTTCAATCCCCCTGCCCAACTTATTGGTGATTCTGTCAGGGAGATGGCAGTGCGTGGACTGGCGAAAGCAGCCACGTGGTGGGTTATTGCCGCATATTGTTGCGGCTGTGTCTGTTTAATGCTTTCTTTGCATAGTAACATGAATCGGCAGGAGATCACTTCACATTCAAGGGTTAGAAAAGAGATGAAAAAGATACAGCCATTTTTTGCTGATCACTTTTAGAGGTGCCCTGTAATGCAGTCCTTAATTGTATATTTTATTTTGTATTTAGTCCATCTGTTTTAAAAGCAATGTTTCATATTTGAATCAAAGATTGTGTTTTAATTGTAGGCCATTTTAGGTCATAAAAGCTCAAATTGACTAATAAATCAAAAGTAGATCACTGGTGGAGAAGTCTAACTCCAGAGCACAAGGCTTTCAAGGGACCTACCCTCTGTTCTATACTACCAGTGCTCTGGTTCTGGAGCTCGTAAAAGCATACTACATAAACCGCAAGCTAACATGCTAAATCTTTGTAAGGCCACCTGCCACGAGACAACCAATCACACCGACCCATCATTCATGAAATGGGCACATCGTTATGGAAGACAAAGGGTTCAGCACTGTCTGAGAGGTTTGAAACCAGCTACAGAATGAATGTGAACCCTAGATCAATATTTGATACATTACATTATTTGACTTTTATGCTGCCCACCAAAATAGAACAAATAAATACATATGTATTAAAAAATCAATAGTATCCAGATGGAGAGGTTCAAATCTTGCTGATCTCTTTTTTCAAAGTTCCAGTATGGACTCCTTTTTCTTTTTCTTTTTAATTTTCTTTTTATTTGGTTTGTTTGGCTGGATCCTTGTCCAATCAGAGTTCCTCTTTACACAGTTTTTAGATGCATCTCTGTCTGTTCTTTATTCACAGGGTTTGTCTTCATTTGCTAACAGATTTACCAATTGCTCCATGAGAAATGTCAATGCATACATTAATTTTTTGTCGGATCCGTCAAGACATGTGGACCACCAATCTTCACCACTTTCTGCTATGAAAGGTCCCAGATGTTTGGTTCTCATGGAACTTAATTCAGGGCAGAATATAGTCAGATGCTTCAGTGACTCTTCAGCATCATCCAAAAATCTGCATTTGCTATCCTTTACCAAATTATTTTGCCACAAACTAAGAACCTCTTTAGTTAGAATTTGGTTGAGTCTAAATTTCAAATATAAGGTCCTGCGATATCTCTTTGGCAACTTCTTGAGATAGCTGGGTAGAATGTTTATGGCTTTCACCTCACACGCGGGATTTTGCATTAACTTGTGTCACGATCTCTGATCTACAGTGTCTAACCAGTCTTGAAACCAGAGTTTTTTTTTACCAGAATAGGATACGTTTGCAGAGTATTTTTGTCAGTGTTCAGCTCTTGTAAGATTTTTTCACCACGTTCAGCCCATTGAGTGAGGATATTTCCATTCCTACAAGTACACGGGTCATGCAAGATGTCAAATTGCGGAGGGCCATGATTGATAACCGTCTTCCGATAGAGCATCAGCATATTCCATGCCACTCTGGCATTTATTGATGTAAGGCCCAACTCATATCTGATACAGGCAGTCGGGACACCTTTCGGTAGCCACAGCACTGTGCGCCAGAAGGTATTCTCAAGAGTTGTCCATAATGAGTGAATCAGCCCTGGTCCAACTTTTTACCTGTAGAAATCAATTGCCGGTTTCAACGAGAATTGACAACATTTTTTGTTGATCAGGGCACGCTGCACTGTTAGTTGTTTGCATTTATTAGTTTTTATTTTTTCTACCCAGTGAGCGTCATTGATGTTGTAGTTAATCCACATCCCAAGGTATTTAGTAAGATTAATGCAATTTAGGGTTTCTTTCCTTAGGTACCACTGAAACCTCTTTTTGGTATGTCGATTTCTTCCCTTCATATTTTGAAGGGTTAGAATCTCAGATTTCACAGGATTAATGCTTAGACCATTCAGTTCCATGTACATTTAGAACACGCAAAGTTTACGTTGTAGGCCAATCGGGGTGACATCAAGAAGGACTAAGTCATCCCCGTATAACATCCAGACTAGATGTTTCCCATTGATTTTGGGCAGAAACGCAGGTACATTTCAAAGAGAGCTGACGCCAATGGACACCCTTGTTTAACTCCTCTAACGGTCTTTATTGGGAAGGATAAGGAGCCAGCTTGATCTAGGCAAATTCTTATTTTGGTGTCCGTGTGAAGAGCTTTCAATGCCACAATCAAGCTATTTGGAAATTTCCAGTTTTTCAACTTTGTCCATAAAAGCTCCCAATCCATACTATCGAATGCATGGGCCAAGTCGATAAAGAAAAGCTAGATCTTCGTCCCCTGCCGAATCGCTTCCATTTTTAGGAGGTTGATTATTATCAGATTTAATCCACAACCAATGTCCTTGACGAAGCCTGTTTGTCTTGGATCATAATGTGAGGTTGCTTGGATCCATGCCTCCAATTGTAGTTGAAGTAGAATGAAAAAGATCTTCCCCACAATGTCAAGGAGGGTGATCGGGCGATAGTTTTTTGGATCTGATCTGATGCCTTTTTAAAATATCGGCACCACGATCGCACACTGCCATGACGTCGGGAATGAACACTCATCCGTTATTGTGGAGAACAATGATGTGCAGAATTCTGCCCATTCCTCTGGATTTTCCTTCAACATTTGATTTGTGATTCTGTCAGGGCCAGGTGCTCCTGAAGAGCTGATTGATTTGATGTTTTTCCAAATGTCATCTTTCTCAAAGTCCAACTCCCAATGATTCACATATGGGAAGGTTGGAGCTTTTATGAGGCCTTTATTTGTATAGCTCATTGTAATGCATTACCCACTGTGTTTTTGATACCATGTTACACAGTATTGCTTGTGTTGGGGTATATGTATCATTAATGAGTTTCCAAAAATCCCTAGGGTTTTTATATGATAGGATGATCATCATGACTTCCGCGTCATGTTTTTCCAGTATGTGCCTGTGCGAAATCAGCCAGTTTTTATTTTTGTTTGGCTTTTTTTTCTCATCGAGATGATTTACATTAGGTATCTTTGTGATGATTCTGATTTCTTTACAGAGCTATCTTTTTTTTGTTGAGGATCTCCAGATCAAACGTATATTTTTTCTTAATTCCGATGTTATGATGACTTCTGTAACTCTCTGTGTATTGGTCTAGCAAGGAGCAGCATTCTACTTTGTTTCTGTTCTCCTCAGTTAATCCACATTTATATGCTCTTGTGATTTCTTTCACATCATTGGCTTTTAGCCACAATCTGTTCCACGCTCACAACTGTATCCCATGGAACTGGATTAGATGTTGAAGGACAGTGGGATGTTATTTCTACCAAATTGTGATTGCTCTCGTTCTTGGGAATAACCTGCCATGATGCTACTCTGTGTGCTACTCGTTCAGAAACCAAGAAGTAGTCTAAGATGGATTCTTGCATGTACCTTCTCCAAGTTGCTTGTGGGGGTATATCTCCTGCAGTATTTTAATTAAGAAAGGACATATCCCTTCCTTCCATTTCTTCCAGCCAACCAGATGTTACTTGGTTACGAGGTCTTGTCTTTTCAGTTTTTTGCTTTCCTGCACACCTTGAGGTCACACATTCGATGTTAAGGTCACTGCATAGGATTATGTTCGGGCATAGTTCCTCTAATTTGATGTTATCAATTAACTCAGACACTTGGTCAATAAAGGTAGTTGTGCCCGCAGCTTTATGATGCCAGTATACGTTCAGGATATGCATTTTAACTTCCCTGGACCTGAGTTTGTCCGGCATTTCAATTGTAGTTCATTGATTGAACAGAGTTACATTATTTGTGCTGATGATGCGGCAATCAGACATGTTTTTTATCAAGGTGAGCAGGCCGGCCATAGGGTGTCCTTTCTTTCTTTTAATAGCAGGGTTTATAGTTGTCTCATATCTTTCCACTATTGGAGTTGCAGAGAGCCAGGACACATGTCGAACTGATCCAGGCTGTGTGAGGAGTTGTTAAACAAATGCACAAAACCCCTCGTGTTTCAAGTGCCAACATGATAGATAGGCTTTCTTACATCTTGATGGCGTTAGCTGTAATTACATCCGCCTAGCGCTCCCGCTAGCCAGTTCCAATTGTCCTTATCACTCGTAGCCGGGTCAGCGATTTTGATCTTTTTTGCGGCACTCAGTTTGTTATGACACACAACTGTGATTGTTATCCGTTCTCCTGTTTGAACTCCACCTAGGGAATCTCGAGGATCCTTTACACACACGTTTGGAGTTTTCAGTTGAGTCCCTTTTCCTGTTGGAGCCATTATCGCGCAGTCTGTTTTGCTTCCGATAGTCTTGAATTTATTATGTGCATCTTGAGCAACTTCCAAATTGCGGGTTTCAATATTCGGCTCAACTCTGGAGTCTAGATTTGTTTCCATTATGTCAAATCTGAGGGGTATCAGAGAGGACACCGCACCAAAGAGCAAGTCACAAATCATTCTCAAGTAGATATGCAAGCGGACCCAATCGTGATGTGGTTCATCCATACATTCAACGATTGTAATGTCATCTGACTCTATGATTCTTAGTGTTGGCGCATGATGTAACAATCGGAGAAAGTTTTTTCTGTTTAGGATGAGACCATCTTTGGTAGGTAGAATACGTTCCAATATTAATCAATAATTGGTGCAGGCTTTTTGTTTTCCTCGACTGTTTTCATGAGAGGAATGTTGCAGTTGTTGCCTATTAGCCATCCAAGAATACTTACAGTTGTGTTTTTGATCTTGATATCTGACATATGTCCCCCGGGGGGCAATTTCACGATGAGATGATCTGCTGAACCATGTTTCACGATCGTTTGTGCACCTACTATGGTGTAAATTATGGCCAGATTCTTGCAGAGCTTCTTTTAGAAGTCTTTGCATATCCATTTCTGCCCTCTTTTCATCAAGCATGCAAAAAGTTAGCTCTTCGATAGAAATAGGGACGTTTCTGGACTCGCTTCCGAGTGTGGGTTCTATCTGAGAAATAATTTTACAAACTAGCAATTGCACTTGCTCAATTGTTCTGGAAGCAGTTTCGCTAAAACTTCGGTCTGGCTCTTCTTCGGATTCAATGTGAATTTCATCCTGCAGTTCATTTTGATTTTGGTCATTATTATTCTCTTAGTCTGTATCATACATTGACAGATTTATTGACTCTGCCATGTCATCAGTCTCAGTAATCGTTGGACAACACATGGACCGATCATCTCCATTTTTAGAGCCTACCACTACTTTTGAAGAGGAAGTTGATGTTTTGGAAGTGTTGATGGACTTGTAGGTAACATTCAACACCTTAATGTTTCTCCGAAATTTGCAGGAGTGTTAGCGTTGCAAACCCTTCCTTTTACTTAGTTTCTGGTCTTTTTCACTTGCAGGGGGTTTGCTGCTTGGATTTTGTTGGCTTGTGATTGGCCAGAGTGGAATATCAAATAGGTTCCATCACTTTTACATGTTTTCTTCCATGTTTCAGACTGTGAACTTGATGGATTACCAACTTTCCCCTCTGCATTAGCCGAGGTGGTTGGTCTGGATGATGACTCATCTACGTCATACAGAGCCTCATTTGCTGTACTTAAGGAGACGAGAGGTTACTGCTGTTTCTTGTTACATCTGGTTGGTTCGCAATTGCTATGATGTGAGCAGATTTTCTTACTTGGCTTTCACATGATGGTAACATCTGTTTATCTCTGGTATCAGACGTAAGGTGTTTGTCATAATCTTTATTCAGATATAACTCATTTTTTGTCGCAATGTGGTGGTGTTGCCTTCGCTGGCCTATTTCCTGTGTTTCTTTCGTGACTTCCAAATTAGGCACCCTTTTGTTGTGTTTTAGAAGGGCTAGAGCTTGTCTCGTGACTTTTGCAATTAGTCTTTTGTCCTCACTGTTGTTCTTTAAGAGATCCATTAGAAGGTTATGTGAGATTTTAGTTCGCTCGTTCTCATCTGTTGTTTTTGCTTTGAGTTCATTTCGGTTTCAATATTAACAAGCTTTGAATTCATCATGGCAATCAAGGTGCTCTCATCTTTAAAGTTGTCATTGATTTGTTCATACATTTTCAGGAAGGGTGATACTGCAATTGTTAGGGTAGACATGATATTGGGGTTTAACTCTCAAATCACATTCTCTACAGTTTCTATTATGTTCGATGTTGCAGACGGAGGGCCTGAGTTACCGAAGGCTATAGATCGTCTTCCTTTAGGATATTCATGCTCCATAAATGAAAAGTCAGAGCAAGAGTCATCCCTATTGGCCTGAATTCCTTGAGACTGAGAACTGCTTTTGTGATTATTGACTCTACTGCTGTAGCAGCTGTTTTTGTAAACTGGTCTAAATGTGGCAGTTTTCAGGGCTGCTTGATTTCTTCGTTGCAAGCAGCTTATAGTGGGAGAAGAACTGGTTTCCACTCTTCTGCATTTTTGGGCTCTGATAGCATAGTCGTCACTTGGATTTAGGTGCTGAGATTCGTAAGAGTTTGCAGTACAAGGACTGGGTAATCCCAGGTTAGGTATTCTTGAAGCATTATCGGCTTTTAATGCTTATCTCATGATTTAGTTGAGTCAAATCGTGAAGCAATTTATCATCTACAGCCAAAGAGTTCTTCCGTTGTTTGGGGCTGCCCCCGTCATCCCTAGTGTACTCTGGAGACCCCCGGCTGGCTCATAGAGCCGAGGTTTGCTCCAAAAGTACTTTAAGACGAGATAGCTGTACCCTTGAGATGGATGGGGGTGCAGATTTATTACTCCAACACCAATCAATAAGGGCAACTCAATGGTTTGCAAAGGGAGTCCGTTTAATGACAAATACAAAAAACAGGGAGTCATGGAAATCAGCAGTGATGCGATCGTCCTTCTCGCTTCAACTCCAATGAACTTCATAAAAAATCATAGAATTTACACTGAAAACTCATCATAATTGACGTGTAACACTCAAAAGTTAACATGCAATTCTATTGGTTAGGAAAAGGTAACTTTAATATAGGTACTGTATCTGTATATGGTAACAGAGTGAGGGGATTCGGTAAACACTGTCAGGTGGGCGTCTAAGCCCTTCCTTCAGAAATGACTACTGTAGACGTCACTAAAAGTATGACATCCCATTGGTTCTACTAAATATGGGACTCTAGATTATTTGGTCAATTGTGATTGGGTTGGTAGCAACCCCATGCATAAATTTCCACTTTGCTTAGCAGCACGCAAGCGTAGGTGGAACTCATGCTTCTCCTCGCTCGGATGGTCATGTGATGCAGACACCGTGAATTTGCCTAGTTTCTCTCAATTTGTACATTTGATTCTTATTCGGCTTGCCACCTGCCTACGCTTCCTTATCTTGACCTTTCAGAGACAGGATATTCTGTTCTTAAGTTTCAATTATATGTAGCTACTGTTTGTTCCTTCTATTGGTATGACCTTGTCTCTCCTGGCACGAGTTGCATCTGCCGAGTTTCGATTCAGCCATGTCTTCTCGTTTTGTTAGAATATGACTCTCTGTTAATTCAGCCTTTAGTAACCTGGGTTGATTCTGCTTTGTTTTCAAAGTGGAATTACACTTTTAATACTGTGCTTCGTTTTGAGGTAGATTATGTATAATGGTGCTTGCCGCACTATTCTTCTACTTAGCATTGCAAGCCGCATCGTTTTCTTAGCTTTCTTGCGGTTCCAAGCAAATGTACAAGTGTTAGCTGGTTGAATATCTTCATCCTGTCTACAGCTTAAGCTTCTTGTTTTTCAACATCGTTCTCCCCTTTTAGGTTCACGACATCCTTAACATGGCGTTTCGTCTCTGGGTGTCATTCTCGGGTTGTCACTTCTTCTACTTGTACGTCAGTCCGGGTCCTCGTGACGTCACCATTCATCTTCCCTTAAGACCTTTTTGGATTCTTCCGGGACTGTATTTAGGCAATCTTCATTTTGTTTCATTTGCTGGTAAGGTTTCCTTAATGGGTACCTCCCTGTCCATGGTTTTCTTGGTATCGGTACTTCAATAGGTGTTGCTCTTCTGATAGGTACTCGGCAGAGCCCTACTGTGGCTCTCTGCTGATTTATCTGCTCATCATACATCACATATTTTGGTGTGAACGTTCCTGGTACTTCAAATTGAGTGACTGGTGTGCAGGCTTTATTTGGGACCTCCTCTACTCTATGTGCAAGTAAGTTGTCTTCTCGTGCTATTTGTGCACATAGATAATTGTGAGCATCTCCAAAGACATCATCCAAGGATCTCTGATGGGCACTTTCTTGCCATAGCAAGACCTCTCGCACCGCTGACACTCAGTGGATACCATGTAGAGTAGAACATGAATTGGGGGCCAATACTATTTTGGGGGAGGCTTGACTGACGTTATTCACTTGCTGTGATGTTTGAATCGGCTCGTCTATTGTATTGGGCAATATACAGCCAAAACCTGCCATTACAGGCTGCGCTTCTAAATCAGTTGTCATGGTTGGCACAGGAAGGACGTGAGCCTCCCCCAATTAGCTTACATTGGAGGCATCGGAAAGTACTCTTGATGCGCCTGGTTGACTACATACCCTGTTTAACCGGGGGGCAGACCTAGGAGCCTCTGTCACCCGCCAAGCCAGAACCTGCAAACAAGGTACCGTTTGGCAGCATTCAAGGCAGTTAAGTACAGCATTTGTGGAAACGGAGCACACATCTTCCACCTCTCCCCCTTTTTCCTCCATCGCCAAGGGCCTCACCAAAGTTAACATGCCTGGGACGGCATGCAAGCTTATACTAGTGCTTGCGCGGTTCGCTGCTCCATTCTCGTTTAGGCTTAGTATTTCCACACCTTGTGTTTGCAACACGGGGAGTCGAGCATCTATGCATGCATGAGCAAGAGCATTTGCATCGTTCATGACATCAGGACGCAACATACCCGGTGTCAATACATTAATGTCAAGTGGGTTATCAGAGGGGAGATGGAAAGCAGGCCTTTTGCTTACTTGTGAGTCTGCTCTTTGTCCCCTTCGAGATTCCATCGGAGGCTCGGGAAATAGGGTTGCTTTGCCACGCCGGAGTTGTTGGGTTTGTGGTGGTTCCAGCAGGTGTCCATGTTCAGGACAAAATCTGGTGTTTCCCGTGATCTTCTGGTGGTTGAGAGCCGCCATGTGTTTCCTGGGCCCCTCAATGCAACCTAAGGCAACACAAGAAACACTCCACGAACTCTGCGATGCTGCGTGTCGTGGAGGGTGGTTTTCATTCCTTGGCTCCTCCTTGTCAATGAACAGGGAAAAAAACACTTGCTGACTTGAAAGTTCATCCACTAGGCAACAGAATTCTCAGCAGCACCTTCAAAATACAAGAAACACTCTACGTACTCTGCGACGCTTTGCGTTGTGGAGGGTAGTTTTCAATCCTCGGCTCCTCCTTGTCAATGAACACGGAAAGAACACCTGCGGACTGGAAAGTTCATCCAATGGGCAACAGAATTTTCAGCAGTACCTCCAAAACACAAGAAACACTCCATGCACTCTGCGACGCTCCACGCCGTGGAGGGTGGTTTTCAATCCTTGGCTCCTCCTTGTCAATGAACAGGGAAAAAACACTTGCTGACTGGAAAGTTCATCCACTGGGCAACAGAATTTTCAGCAGCACCTCCAGAACACAAGAAACACTCGACGCACTGGAGGGTGATTTTCAATCCCTGGCTCCTCGTTGTCAATGAACAGGGGAAAATCACTTGCTGACTGGAAAGTTCATCTGGAGGATATTGTCTCGGGAGGATAGCTCAGGGGCAACGTGCTGTAGGATATTTTGTGTAGATTTGGGGTGTGGCGGTATTTTCTTATGGCCAAAAATAATGGTAATTTGGTGATGACTACTCCTTGGATTTAGATTGGGTTTGGCCTTAGTTACTTTCAGTGACCACACCTTATTACATTATATGGGATGATTTAGTGGTATACATTATTGTCGGTGGTTTATTGGTGAGCATAATTTTTCTGTTTTATTTGTGGCCCCAATATACACAAACCCTTCTTATTCTTAGACTGTTCTTGTGATCTATAGAGGCCTCGGACCTACATTCAGAAACACCACAGTTTCACATATAGCATTCTCAATAACCTGTGGTATTATCAGTGAACTATGTTTCCATAGGCATCTTTGCTGGTTCATGGACCCCCAGCAATGTCTATTTTATTAAATTCCACTCACAAACCATGCACTGAGTGGACAAACGCACACAGCTATTATCACTGCTAGTGTTATTATTCCATCTGCATGGGAAACATGACACATGTATTACCTAAAAATCTTCACCCTTTCCCGAGATATTATTCTAAATGCACCAAGAAAAGACAAAAGCAAAAACACTCTGCACGATTTGTGTACATATCATTTGTATTATGAACAGTTGCATTTCAAAATAACATCTTACCCTCTTTACTGCCACATTATCTATAACAAACAGAAGAGAAAAAATACAGCAACAAAACGAATTTCACTCCACATGATTTGTAACAAGAAGAAGAAAAAAGAATTACAGCGACAGAACAAACTTCACTTCATCAATTAAGCACAGGGGATTCCCTTGGCTACTCTCCCTGCCTGATATTTATAGAGGTCATCCGTACAGCACACAATAACCTCAATTCACTTGGATAATTACCAATTTCCTGTCCCCCACGCGACCTCCCTTCGCTCGCCTCCGAGGAATGGGCCCAGGGTTGTCTTCGTAATCTTGAGAGCTTGAAGTGCACAGCGAGAACATGCAGTTATCTGCAGTTCTCAAGCCGGTGCTAAGTGAGACTGGGAATGCCTCCTCACAGCCCAGTCTCAGATGGTCCGTGTCAGCAGCTCAGCAAAAAGTAATCTGAACTTTTTTTTCTGTCAGACTTTTCCAGCAAACCTCTGTCTCGTCCCCCTCTGCTTACGTGGATCCACTGCAGATACTCTGCACCAATCAAATTAAAAAGACTGTATCACCCTTCCTTCCACAATAGCTCATTTTTTACAGTAAGAAACTGTAGCTATAGTAATTTCCTTGCATGCAGATTCCGCTTTCTGCAAACACAGTGAACAAAGAGAGAATAAAAAAAAAATCCAAGTGCATGTTTAAAAATGAATCTCAGAACATGTATTTCTATCTCTTTTCCACATAGAGATTACATTATAATGTTACTTAGTTAGTACTAGTGATTAGTATTTGTTAATTAAGTCAGTCAATTAGATAGCTAATGTAGTCTCCTGTGAATGAGGCATTTCAAGTAAGAGAAAAAAAAATGTGTGTACATTTAAACCTGCAGCCTGTCTCCATTTGCATACCCATATGTTATGCTAGCAACATAGGGCTGGCTATATGTGTGCCACATTATTGCTGGCAATAGAATGCTATCACATTCAGTGAAGCGCTATACTCCAAAGCACAATAAATTATACTACATTATCCCTCCTTTTCTGAGAATTTGGCAGTGGTCCAAGCCACAATTGGAAGAAAGTCAAATCACGCTCTTTTTCTTCTTTTAAAATGTATGCGTATTGGGACATCTTTCATTCCCTGTTGTAGCTAATATCATAAGCAACATCTTCACCTTTACGGACAAAACAATTAACCATCCTCCCATTGTTAGCACCAGAACAGCTAAACCCACAATAGAGCGTCCCCCCCAGGCTCCCCAATTAAACTTTTCCACTTCTATTATACCCAAGTTACTAACTGTGATATTGTTTTTTCTCAAATTCATTTTCACAATATGCTTTTCTTTATGATTCAATAAGAACTCCACATCCGGGTCTATTGGAAATGCATCCCTTTGAAAAATTCAATATTTTCTACTTGGCTTTCCCAAATATCATTTGTAATATGAAACAATGTTAAACCTCCAATTGAAACAATTGTGTCCTTTGGAACTTGTAAGTAAAACACATTATATTTCACCTGTTTGACAACAAATGGTCCATGATTTAAATGTATTATTGTCAGATTCTTCATACAAGTGCTGACCAACCATTTACCTTTGACCATTTTATTTTGTGCCAACTCTTCACTTCCCATATTGCTAATAACTACTTCACATCCTCCTGATATACTTGGGTCAGATTTCAAACCACAAATAGCGTCTGTAGCATCAGGAATAAACGGTTTACCCGAACACATGTAATTTTGTTCTTTAAATTTTACAGAGGTTTCCAAATTTGGGATCAAGTAAACCTCAGGCTCCCATGACTGAAATGCCACCACTTCTGGAGTCTTGATCTTGATAAACTTGTCGTCTTGATAAAATCCCACATTGTGTACACACTTAGTTTGATAAATGAGTTCAGGAGCTATGTATGGGATGCATAATAAAAACCCTATTTCCAGCCTTTCCAAATCCACATATAAGGGCATTGCATTGTCCATTTCAAATGCAATTTTCACTTGTACCACATCAATCTCCCTCCTGGTCAACCTTTCTATCATTTGATGAATAATATCTTGTGAAACAAAATACAATGGTATATGTCCTCGAATCAATTGTGAAATTGCAGTTTGAACTTCCTCATGTAATTCGTCAACAATCTACAACAGGATTCATTATATTCAGGATCTCATTCAATGTCCGGTCATGCTTAATAATGAACTTAATTGTCTGTTGAATAACATCCGCTTGTTCATTTAATACGATTGCAGTTTCATTTATAAACCTTACTTGTTCATCCAATCCCCCCTAATTCCATCTAAAGTGTTTTGTATCATTTGTAAGTCAATACTCAGTTGTTTTGCTTTAGTACTCAGCGTCCCTACTGAAATGGCATTGGCTGTTGACATCGTGGTACCTATGATGACTCCAACTATAGACATCACCAATGAGACCGCAAGCATTACTGCTCCTTTTTTTCCTCTCCTTTTCTTTATGTCTGCTGAATTCACAAATGTTTTCTCTAATTGCATCAACATATCCCTTATTGACTGCTTGGCGTCCACCTCCTTAGTTCTAGCCCCTCCTTAGTCTGCTCAGCCTTAATTCCAGTATTACTAAAATGTTTTTCCATTGAAACATCAGAATTCAAGGGTATATACATGTTCTGGAAAATCATCCTTCTATCACTCATGATGAATCCTGGCGCTACTTCTACCGCAATGCCAGATGCTGGTCCGGGCTCAATGACAACTTGTGCTTCCAATGTTTTGAAATTCCCTCTTATTATTATGATTAACAACAACATCGTTGGCGTCATCATTAATGCTACTTGTTTTGTAGATTTGGTCTTCGCCCCCCTTGGGGCTTTTCCGGAATTTGTCCTTGTGGATTCCAGGACCTCATCCTCCCATGTCCTCCGGTCCTGTGACCTCCGACCAAAGATTTGTTTGTATTCTAAATCAAATAGAAAAGAAACAAATTAAGTATATAGCACAATACTAATTTCACCCTTTTACCACAAAAAAAAATCCATGTACTTTGTAAAACATTTCGCCCTTTTCCTTTCGCCTTCTGAAATTAAGTACATGTTAGAGAGAAAACAAACATACATAAAGCATCATTGATCTTTCAACATATTTCAGCTTTGTAAAATAATATTACTAGTTTCAACCCTCTTTCAATGATCATCACATATAGTCTCTTTTTTTAAATCTATTCTATTACAACCATCACTTCTATTTTTATTTCTCTGTCATTGCCCTATGAATAGACTCATGTATCCTCTTTCATGTATTTAAGGGGCTTTATCTGTTTCTACATGCTCAAGCCTTTTTACCTCATGTTTGGGGTGCCAGGGTTTAATTTGATTTACGTGAACAAACTGTTCTGTTACTGTTTCACCTTCAGTTTTCAAAATTTTGTACACCACGGGAGATATCTTATCTATAATTCGAAATGGCCCCTGCCAGGCTGGCAGAAATTTAGAATTTTTCTGTTTACCTTTTCCAAAATGAAATTTATACACCTGATCCCCCACACAATATTCTTTCACTGATGTCTTTATCATAATATGACTTTGCACTATCAGCAGCCCTTTCTAGATTCCACTGCACAAAAGCAAATGCATGTTGTAAATTCTTACTCAGCTCATCCATGTATTCATGAACTGTAGATGCGCTTACAAGTGTCTGCTCATGTGTTCTGTATAGCAGGTGTTGAGGCAACACCATTTTCCTACCTGTCAAAACTTCATGAGGGCTAATACCTGTTGCCTTGGCAGGAGTTGATTGATCTGATTGCCATCAAAACCAAAGGTAAACGTAAATCCCAGCTGGAACCTTTCTCTGCCACAAACTTCTTTAATGTATCCACAACAGACCTATTACAGCGTTCAATTTACCCAGAGGAAGCGGGTCTATATGCAATGTGTAATTTTCTTTTCACTCCCAGTATTTGCCATACCTTACTCGTTAAAGTGCTTGTGAAATGACTTCCTCTGTCTGATTCTATTCTTTGTGGTAACCCAAATCTTGAAAATATATGATTTACCAGTAATGTAGCTGCTGTTTGCGCACTACAATCTGGTGCAGGAATGCACTCTATCCATTTTGACATTAAACAGACCACACTCAAAATATACTGGTTCCCCCTGCTCGACCTCTTTACAGGCCCTACATAGTCTATTTGCAAATCTGACCATCGAAGAGTTAAGCCTCTTTTCATTAATGGGGCTCTATGTATTGGTGAAGCACGTTTAAATTGGGCACATACTAGACATCCACTAGCATATAATTCCACATCTTCGGACATATGTGGCCAGTAAGCATAATCTTTCAGTATCTCCAATGTTTTTTGTGAACCTCTGTGGCAGTTATTGCATCATGTGCATGGTGTGGCATTAGCCCTCTGAATGAAAGGGGCACCACCCACTGTATTTATCCTGTTATCGACTCTCTAATCATGAACCCATCCTGTAGTCTAATTCATTTCTTATTCTTTAATAGCACCCTCAACTCTTCTTTTCCCACCCAATCATTTTCTGTTAAAGGGTTTTGTTCAGAGTCTATCAAATGATTATAATATATTCCCAAAATTGGATCATCCTTTTGTGCCTTAATCAGATCTTGATCTGGTGTATCGTACCTCCATTGTACTACTGGTTGATCCACCTCTTTTGGCGCCTTAGAGCGTGTTACTGCATCAATTTGTATTTCACCAAGTAAATGTTCAATAGGTAGCAACTCTCCCATCACAGCCCCAATTTTAGCTAAGTGATCTGCCTTATCATTCCCCTCCTTATCCTCTCCTGGAGTTTTTAAATGTCCACACATTTTTCTCCAGTATATTGTCAAATCATTCTCTGACACCAATTTGTCTATGGCTTGTATCATTTTTCCATGTTTAAGGGGCTTCTTGTTGTGCGTAGTCATGCCTCTTGCTTTCCAGCCAGGTAAATATTCCACAAAGCTATTTTGTGCATAATCAGAATCAGTCACCAGGACAATATCACTAAATTTATTATCAACTGGAGTAGTAATTGCTTTATAAATGGCTGACAATTCCGCTACTTGGCTGCTCCTAGCTCCAATTCTCATCCCTATACTGGGGATGTCTTCACATTTCAACCAGACATTTCCCATTCCTGACACCAATTTTTTATTACTGTCATTTTCAATGTGAAAAGCACAACCATCAACAAATACAGTTGGTAAATCCTTGCATGTCTTTTCATAAAAAGCTTTGTGTGGTTATTGCCCAAATTCCTGTAAACTAGATTCCACTTCTACTTCGTTTGATACATATTCAGCTGCACAGTCATGTAGATCTGCTAAACCTTGAGCAACTGGGCTCTTTTTATTTTGTCCATATCTCACTTCTACAGTAAAATCCTGCAATGCCAGCGTCCATGAAGTGATTCTGGACTGTGCTAGGTTACCTGACCTAATTCTTTTACTCTCTAAAAAGTGCAACGGTTGATGATTTGTCTCAATAATCACCTTTTCTCCCTGAACAATGGGGCGGAAATGTTGTTGCGCCCACACAGTGGTCGAAAGGGCCTTTTCACATTCATTGAATTTAATTTCAACTTGGGAAAACGCCTTACTTGCATAGACAATGGTTTTGTGATTCAAATCATGTTTTTGTGATAATACTGCTGAAATACAATGTTCAGAGAAATCTATTTCTATAAAGAAATCTCTATATTTTATGGGGTATGCTAAACATGATGCCTTTACAAGACATTCCTTTAATTTAGCCACTGCCTCAGACTGTTCTTTTTCCCATTTCCAGGGTGTATTCAGCTTTAACAGTTTAGTCAATGGTTGAGTAATTTCAGCATAATTTTCAATGAACTTCCTGTTATAGCCCGTCATTCCTAATAAACTTTTTACCCCTTTTACACTTTTAGGGTCTTTTAGTTTTTGTATGGCCTCTACTTTCTTCTTTTGTGGGTTTAGTCCATGTTCAGTCACTTCATGGCCTAGAAAATTCACTTTATTCTTGCACCATTGTGCTTTTTGTAAAGATACTTTGGCGCATGTCTTATTTCATCAAAATGGCTTTTCAAGCTTTCATTTTTTATCAGAACATCATCCACATAAACTATGGTTCCTCTTTCCGCTGAATCAGGCATAGCCTTTCTCAAAAATATTCCAAATTCACTCCCACTATTGACATACCCAAATGGAACTCTAACCCATGCGTATTGGGTCTTATCAAATGAAAATGAAAATAAATTCTGAATCTCCTCTGCCAATGGCACGCACCAATATCCAGAGGTGAGATCTAACGTGGTAAACACTTTTGAGCCATGCACCTGAGCCAGGCCTTGATCAATGAATGGCAGTGGCCATCTGGATACTGACACTCTTTTATTTAATTCCCTCAAATCTGCACATAGCCGCCATTGACCATTTGGCTTTAACACACCTAAAATAGGTGTGCTGGATGTACTATGAATAGGCCTGATGATTCCCCGAGACTCCACATTTTTAATTATCTCTGTCAATGACTCTAAACATGCCAGTGGTAACCTATACTGGCACTCAAATACTGGGCTTCTAATACATCCTTCGGGTAGCATGGCCACATGTAAATCAGTTAGGCCGCAATCATAAGCATCTTTAGCAAAGACATCTTTAAACTCCACAAATATTCTTCTCAATTTCATTTCTATGCTCATCGCTGTTGCATGCATCTGTTGATAAAATCTGCTCCTCTACCATTTATTTATGAAAATTATGGGAAATCTTCCAGCAGAGGAATCTCTGTGCTTTCTTCTAACTGTGTGGCTGTGTCTCTCTGTAATGCTGCCACTTATAAATATTTTGGTATATCAGCTTCCACTTCAATGGGCTGATTATCTGTTTCATTTTCATTTAAGTCAAATGTTATACAATCCTCTTGATGACATCACACTGTCTCATTTGAATCATAGGGATACACAGAATTAGTTTTAAAGATTCCTTTGGGCTGAGGATCCAGGTATTCTGGCAACTCACCCTTGGCATTCACATACTTTTTGGGGATATTTCCAATCACCATGTTATTTAGATCTGCAGTATAATGTGATTTTTGTATGGCCATTCCTAATGAAGAATTTTCCTCTAAATGAATATCTTGACACCCTTTATTATTCATCATAATTTTTACAGACCTTTCACCAACATCTATCAGCTGTTTTATGGATTCATTAAAGCACACAAATGCATCATAATCCTTCATCTGCTGTCCATTTTTGCACTTTAGCGTGATTGCAAACTGCTTGGTGAATGCAGGGATAATAGTATCCTTCCTCAGCTCTAATTCAATTACATATGGGACCAGCTGTGCGCAATGATAAGCCCTTCCTTTGTCTTCGCATTCAGGTGCCGGCCCACCTAGGCGTGACCATATTTTTTGATTAAGGAAATCTAACACCATACACATTCTGTGCATGATATCATTGCCCATGTAAAAGTCATTTTGTGTCCCACTCACTATCCTAACATTATGGTGAATTGTTTTTTGTCCAATACTAATCTTCAGCATGCATCTGCCTGCAATTCGGTTTTCAAAGTCTGGACTGTCCAAACCAGAGACATATTGGTTTTTAATTCTAAATTTCGGGATCTCCTCCATCTCCATTATTTTTTGCAGCAATTTCTCATTAATAAAGCTTCTTTCCTGTTCAAGCGCTAAAGTGGCTTTTATTATTTTAAAATAGTCATTTATACCAATGTGAACCCATGGTTGCTCATCTTCCATGTGTATTTCAGCAAGAGTGCTGATTTGTTTTTCGGTATCTGTTTTAGGAGCAGTATTCTGTTTGCCTGTCTTTTCTTTTAAATAAAAATGTAATGTGTGCTCATCTATGGCAGCTTGCCATTTTTTCCTTGGGTCTAAATATATTTGTACAGATTGTTTCTCATCTTCACTCTGCATTTTATCTTGACCCATCAAGATAACAGTGATGCTAGGTATACAGCTATTCTGGAGATATACCTCTACTGCATCATTTGTTTTGGCAACGGTGTGACATTCATTTATATTGCTGTTTTGTGATTTTAGTTTCTTAGGTCTCAATGGTCCACAGTTCTACATTCACCCCATCTATGAGAGGAGACAATTTTTTCAGGTAATCTGTTCCCATCAGAAATGGATGTGATCAATACCTCCTATTTCATTCTGTGTTTTCCTATATTTATGTCAACCTCTGTAACACCTATAATAGGCACCTCCTCCCCGTTAAAATTATGCACTGGACCTTCATTTTGCTTTACTGTGATTTGATTCTGTGGGGATCTCCCTTTATTGATGCTCTTTACCAATTCTTTGGACATAATTGTGGCCTGTGCGCCAGTGTCAATCATTGCAAATGTATTGCATTTCTCTTCTATAGTGATGGGAGCATAATACCTGTCTTCAACTTCCTCTATCACACATACGAAGTGCGAATTCTTACTGATTTCAGGACTCACCTTTCTCAGGCCTTTTTCACTTTTGGCTAAACACATTGGTAAATGGAAAGATATTTTTCCTTCCTTTCTGTCCATTTCTGTGTGAGAGACTTTATTCATTTCCCCATGTTCAGAGGTTTTTTGGAGTGTGGCCACTGTTCGCCCATCCATCCAGGTATCATCAGAGGCCACATTACAATCCTCCAACTGAACATGTGTAACAACATCACTTGACAATTTGTCATTGTCTAACTCTGTGCATTTGTGATCATTTAGTATGGTACCAGCCCTTTTAACTTCTTCAAAAATATGTGGCTCAAAGACTTCTTCAGGTGATTGACCTGTACCCTCATTTTGAGTATTTCTTTTTTCTGCCTGTGTTTGGTGATTGTTCTGATTGCCCAGGGAAGGAGTTATAGCATCCCAGACTTACTCCCTGTTCACTGGTATTCCCCATGCATGAGTCATTTTTCTTAAATCTGTCTCTTTGTTCCTTTGGAATTTCAGGTTTTCCTTTTTTATTTGTACAAATCTCCAATGTTTGAATCAGCTCTAGGTTAAACCAAACTTCTTTCATAAGGGTATTTGCACTTTCTGTCACATTTTCATTTATCGGTATCTTTATTTTTGAATCTTTATACGTCTCAGAGTCATTATGGAAAATCACATCAGAGCAATCTGTTTTCTTGGCACTGCAGGTGTTATAAGTACTTAGTCACTTTTCAGAAACCACCCAGTCATTGCTATGGCCTTTGGCCCCCTCCTTTGATAACTGTTTTTGTGCTGTATAGAGCTTTACTATTTGCTCAGCTAACATTTTCACTTGGGCCTCGAGACACTGGAATCTTTCCATCTCTCTAGAATCCTCTCTCTGTGGCCTAGATCGATATTGGTTGTTTCCCCCCTGATTGGATCTATTCTGATACCTCTCAGGGGAATGATTTCTATTGGGATTGTTCCTGAACTCTTGTTTCATATGTGGAGGGGAGCGGGGTGCACCCATCCTTTGGTTGTAGTCCCCTGGTGGGGAATCATTGTACTGACGTGGAGCGTAATTCATATTCTGCCTCATGTCCTGTCTCTCATGTTGTGGGTACTGACCCCTATGTTGATTCCCATTATCAGTAAATCGATCCACATATCTGGGTCTATGCTGATTACCATATGTCATGGTGTTGGGATCAAATCTGCTCTGCGTCCCCAATGTCTGGTAGGGACCATTATTTCTTTGATCCTGATTTTGTCTCTGGTATTGTTCATACCTGACATATCAGGCCGATAGCCTGAGTACCTAGGGCTGATGTAGCTCTCCCTATTACTAGGATCATGTGATTGAAACATTGGTGGACGTGACGACCTTTGTTAATTACCCCTTCGTTGAGGTGTCAAATTATTTTTACCTGGACTTTGAGCAGACTCAAGGGACATTTTGGCTGACCTGATTTCCATCACTGTTGCTGAGGGTTCTTTAGCTTTTGGTTTAGTGTCTTTCATTTTATCACTTTCTCTACCCTGACAATAGAGTACTTCATATAGTTTTGTGCTTTGGTGTACAATCCACTCAAGGGACTTGTCACGATCAAATTCACGGACCAACTGTGATATGATGTCTTTCTGTAGCCCATAGAAGTAGGCAGTTTTAAATTCATTAGAATTGGGGTCAAAAGATATATCAAAGCGAGGAAATGCTCTTTTTAAGTCTTGTAAAAACTGGTGAGGGGATGTATTAGGCCCAGCAGTGATTGTGTAAGCAACTTTCTTTGCCTCCTGCAATGACTGCAAAGGAGAAAATTGATGCCTAATCTCTTTTTCAAACTCTGCCCATGTCATATTCTGCTGTTCATTTAATCCCCTTATGATACTGGCTGTAGGAGCATCTCGAGTTAAATGAAAATACTGCCTGTACTGTTCCTTAGGTATCTGGAGGGCTTTAAAAATCTCATGGACCGCTTCTAAGTGATCCTTTATGCAGAATTCCCCTCCTTCGATGGATTTCATTATTTTTATGGGGCTACTTGTTGCTATGCATGGAATTGTACTACTTGGTGATTCAACCCTGGTTCCAGGTGTATGGGATTGGTGGCGGCCCCCAATGGGTGTATCAAATCCCCCAAGGGCGCTGCAACCAAGTTCAGTCAACAGTCCAATCACTGGGGCACTAGCTGTTTGGGTAGAAAAAGGATTCACCTCAACTCCATTGAATGTGGTGCCCTGCCATCTATCCTGGGACCTGGAAATGCATATTTGGTGTTCCAAATCCTTACACTTCTTAAGGAGCCTGTCTGCCTCATTTTGCAAATAGTTGTTTTCATCACTCATTTTATTAATTATCTCCTGCATGTTGCACATTTGCATTTGGCATTCATTGAATTCTTTGTTTTTCTTGTCTCTTTCTTGAAACATTTTAAGCATTTCCTGTTCTGCATTTTGGAGATCACTTTCTTTTTCATAATGTTCTTTTTGTAAAATCTGCATTTCCAAAACTATCTCATCTTTATCTTGTCTAATATGGTCTACCAACGCTTTTAAGTGTATGAATTCTTGTTCACTGTCCTCAAACTGTTTCTTGCTTTTGGAAAATTGAATATCAAGATCTCTACATTTTAACTGCATGTCTTCTTGATATCCTTCTAATTCTGCTCTTAACATTTCCTCCTTTTCACTTGCCCCAACTAGGTCGGCGTTTAACCTGTTAATCAGCTTAGTATCATTTTCTTGCATTTGTAGGGACCTATTAAAAATAAACCAGGTCTTGGCGCATAGCCGTATCAGACAATCTTTCTCTGCATGTTTATCAGCTGCATTTAATAATCTCAGAAGGCAGACCTGAATTATGCTGCCTTCTGCAAAAATGTTGTCTAGTGGTTCTTTCTGCACTTCACCATAAACGGGTCATGCCATTATTCGATGACCATGTCCCATGTGCATATAACTTTGCCTCTAAATATTGCACTAGTTCTAACAATGTGGCTTCTATTTGAGACATTCTGAAATTTGTTTTTAGTGACACACTGCTATTATGAAATGGGTTCCCTCTAATGTACACATGGTAGTGTGAGACACACTTACCACGCCCAGTAGGTGCTCTATGATCACTTTCCCGGCCAACGCACCATAAATATGGAGGATATTTTGTGTAGATTTGGGGTCTGGCGGTATTTTCTTACCACCAAAAATAATGGTAATTTGGTGATGACTACTCCTTGCATTTAGATTGTGTTGGGCCTTATTCCCTTTCAGTGACCATTCCTTATTACATTATATGGGATGATTAAGTGGTATACATTATTGTCAGTGGTTTAGTGGTGAGCATAATTTTTCTGTTTTATTTGTGGCCCCAATAGACACAAAACCCTTCTTATTCTTAGACTGTTCTTGTGATCTATAGAGGCCTCGGACCTACATTAAGAAACACCAGAGTTTCACATATAGCATTCTCAATAACCTGTGGTATTATCATTAATCTTTATACATTAGTGAACTATGTTTCCATAGGCCTCTTTGCTGGTTCATGGAGCCCCAGCAATGTCTATTGTATTACGTTCCACTCACACACCATGCACTGAGTGGACACACGCACCCAGCTATTTATCACTGCTAGTGCTATTATCCCATCTCCATGGGAAACATGACACATGTATTACCTAAAAATCGTCCCCCTTTCCTGAGATAGTATTCTAAATGCACCAAGAAAAGACAAAAGCAAAAACCATCTACACGATTTGTGTACATATCATTTGTATTATAAACAGTTGCATTTCAAAATAACATCTTACCCTCTTTACTGCTGCATTATCTATAACAAACAGAAGAGAAAAAAATACAGCAACAAAACGAAATTCACTCTTCATTATTTGTAACAAGAAGAAGAAAAAAAATTACAGCGACAGAACAAACTTCACTTTGTCAATTAAACACAGGGGATTCCGTTGGCTACTCTCCCTGCCTGATATTTATAGAAGGTCATCCGTGCAGCAAACAATAACCTCAATTCACTTGGATAATTACCAATTTTCAGTCCGCCACGCGACCTCCCTACGCTCGCCTCCGAGGAGTGGGCCCAGGGTTGTCTTCGTAATCTTGAAAGCTTGAAGTGCACAGCGAGAACATGCAGTTATCTGCAGTTCTCAAGCAGTTGCTAAGTGAGACTGAGAATGCCTCCTCACAGCCCAATCTCAGATGGTCCGTGTCAGCAGCTCAGCAAAAAGTAATCTGAACTTTTTTTCTGTCAGACTTTTCCAGCAAACCTCTGTCTCGCCCCCCTGCTTACGTGGAACCACTGCAGATACTCTGCACCAATCAAATTAAAAAGACTGTGTCACCCTTCCTTCCACAATAGCTCATTTTTTACAGTAAGAAACTGTAGCTAAACTCATTTCCTGGCATGCAGATTCTGCTTTCTGCAAACACAGTGAACAAAGAGAGAAGAAAAAAAAATCCAAGTGCACGTTTAAAAATTAATCTCAGAACATGTATTTCTACCTCTTTTCCACATAGAGATTACATTATAATGTTACTGAGTTAGTACTAGTGAGTAGTATTTGTTAATTAAGTCAATCAATTAGATAGCTAATGTAGTCTCCTGTGAATGAGGCATTTCAAGTGAGAGAAAAAAAAAGTGTGTACATTTAAACCTGCAGCCTGTCTCCATTTGCATACCCATAGGGCTGGCTATATGTGTGCCACATTATTGCTGGCAATAGAATGCTATCACATTCAGTGAAGCGCTATAATCCAAAGCACAATAAATTATACTACAGTGCTTGCCTTAGAAGAAATGAAATGACACGGAGCAACACAGGTTCGATCCGCAGGTCCACGCTTAGAAACCTCTGGGTATTAAGAGCGTTATAAAATAACCTATCATGTATTTATCCACTGGGCAACATAATTTCTCGGCAGCACACTCCAGAAACACTCAAGAAACACTCCACTGTTCATCTTCATTACCAAATGTATGGTTATGAAGTTTCCAGAAGCAACATAGCAGGATACATGACAAAGCCCCAGGGATGGCAGTCAGTGCCTACATTGCAGGCCAGTAGATAATACAACATGTCGGGCATTGCTAAACCTTAAACATAGGCAGTGCTGTTTGCATCTAGTGCCATGTCATTGAAGGAATAGAGGCGGTTAGATAATTTTCTTTTAGGTGTATCAATTAAGGGTGAAACAGAAATAAATGTGTGTGAGGTAGTTTTCAGAGACGTAGGGATCAGATTGCAGCAAAGGACACATTGCTCCTCAGCCGATATTTCAAATGTCAATGAAATGTGCTGTATAGGCGCTCTTTACAACATCAAGAAAGTTTGAAATATAAAATCAGAAAAAGAGTTTAAAATACAAAACTTAAAAACCAGAGGTAAAGAAAGTTTTAAAGAAAAGAAGCAATAAGCAAAACCTTTCATGAAGTCGAGGTCAAGTGGTTCCATTGGGATAGAACAGGGGTCATACCTTTGTTTTAACAATACAAGGAAATCATTTATAAAAAGGTCTGAAGGACACATGGTATTGGGGAAAAGAAAGGAGGAGAATTACAAAAGCAGGTATCAGCCCCCCACCCCCAATTATTACACTGCAAAACAATAGGGTGACTTTGTAGTGTGGATCATGAATTAGAGAACATTTGTTGTAAATGTAATAAGAATCAGGGTCAATGCCCAGCTACTAAGGGTAATCGAGACAGGGACCCCTTGATACCAGTGCCTAAAGAGGCTTAGCTTCACCTCACTTATGATGAACAGCAAGGCTGAAACTTTTGTCTGGTGTTGCTAATGGTATTCTTGTTCAGAAGAGAACTTCCTAGCGGTTCAGTGCTGCAGTGCCCTTGTGGGTGGGACCAGAATAATATGCAAGTCGACACTTCTCCTCTGGGAAAAGGACAGTGAGCTAAAATGTTTTTATACCCCCTCCTCGGTGGGAAACATCCCATAGAACAGGTTATTTTAGCCACATGCATTCTCATTTCTCTAGATCTATTATAACATCACATCTTAACACCAACATTAGTTGCATTTTTATATTAAAATATATAACTTATTATATTTTTTATTCTGTAGAGAATATTTATATGATATTTGTGAATGTTGCCTCCGATAAGATATAGCTACATTGGCATCCAGAAACTTAGGAATTATTTGTTTCATAAAAACATCACATTCTAATTTTCATTGAATCCCTGGGTAAAGATAAGACAAAAAACACATATTCAATCTTTATCATGCCAAACTCTACGGCACTAAATATGAGTACCCTCACATTTGCAGATGATGCAATATTGGTCTCCCGAATGCCAAATGGTTTTACCAGACTAGCAGGTCAGTTGGTCAAGTTTTGTGATGCAAAGGGTTTACCTGTTAACTGAAGCAAAACCCAACTGATGAGGTGTGGCAAAGGGATTAGCAAATACACTAGCCTGGCCATCCGCATAGGAGGTAGCAAGATTGACAAGGTCAAGACATGTGATTACCTAGGTTTTAGATTTTCCAACAATGGTAAATAGAGGAAACCCATTGATAAAGCGAATGTAAACCTATCCCGTAGCTGTACAGCCATCCTGAATTTATCTAAGAAATTTAGGAATAATATTGTTCACCTGGCAAAGGAAATCTACAGATCGCAGGGAGTGGGAGCAGAAATATATGGAGCTGAACTGTGGGGTCACGGGAGAACCTCCAGTTTAAACATTACTGAAGATACATATCTAAAGAAAATGCTCATTCTCCACTAGAGTGCTCCCAATTTGATTGCACATTTTGAACTTGGTCTGAACCCAATCAATGATTTAATTGTGCTGCAACCACAGTTGCATTCCACTGTTGCATTGGGCCACACTTTGGCCCAATCAAGAATTGTGGAGTTATTATAAGGCACTCATGGACTTGGTGAACAGTGGCATAGCCATTAATCACACACGGGCTTGCCTATTTGAAGTCAACACTGTACCTCTTGAAGCAGGAACGCTTCTGTCTTGATCCAAGGTTGATCCCTGGGACACTTAAAGAGAATGAGCTTTTAGCAACACGATTGATGAATGCTTATCTCTAGTCTTTGGTTGGTTTTATCTGGCGAACAAAGTATCCAGGGAGCGTGAGAGTAATGAGATGGACATTAAATTGCCATTTGCGCACACTCTTCCGATAAAACTAAGATTGAATATTCTCCCTTTACCAAACTCTAACAAACATGTGGTACAGAACTGTGAATGTTTTTGCCCCTTCTGTGAAGGAATCTTTTTGAATCCATCCAACGTTTGTTGTTTATTTGCCTGGAGTACTCAAGAATTTGCACAATCAACTTAAAGAACTGCTTAAAGAAAAATGGTATCATAATGCTAGACAGTGGCAAGCTTATTTGTAGGAGCTGTGCAATCCGAATGTGGTGTTCACAATCTCAGATTACCCGTTGAGGGCTGGGAAATGAAGACATGCCAAAATTAAGCCCCTTGATCAACTCAGTTCTTGATGCCTCTTTTATTTTTCTTAAGAACTGATATATATGTTTTTGGCTTTTCAATATATGTTTAACTTAATATGTGCTGAGCTTTTTAATGTATGGATGCATTTAATGTTTTCTGCTTTTATGGCCTTGTGTCAAAATAAATCATATTTGATTGATTGAATAAATACAATTGAGGTTTTGCTTACTTTTGGCCCCAAACTGCATGGATGTATCTTTTAAAAAGGAGGAATATTCTGACAATGCTAGGAGGGATTGTATGTACACGGAAAAGAATGGACAACCTCTGGCTCAATTTTAACAACCCACGGAAAACATCATCAGCTGGGAGGGAAGAACTACAAAGTCCCAGTTGATAAACATCCCACCCCAAATTGAGTGGATCATATTCTATTCAATGGAACACATGTGATTAAATTGTGTCCTGCAGATCAATTTGAAATAAAAGTAGAATCATATAAATGAACATATATCTATGAGTAATCTTTTTTGCAGCGCTGGCAACAATGATAGGAAAGGATGTTGTCTAGATTATTGAGTTAGGAATCTTCCTGCTTGGTCACTTTCCAAAACCCCCTAACCCACAAACAAAGGTGAACAATACCTAAATGTGAGCAAAAAAGAGCCTCAGCTAGGAGTTGCAGCACAAATTTAGAAATTACCTCAAATTAAGTTCTATGTGGTAAAAGCACAATTTTAGTGGCCAAATCCAAATTGAAAACTGTCAAAAAATTGGTTTTCTGTTTCCCCACTACCGCATGAGGTGATTTTGAAAGTGTAATTTAATTTATCATTCAGTAGTGCCCAAGCGTACAGCAAAATTACCAAAAAGGTTACATTTATTCCATAATACTAAAATGTAAATCACATACACATCATCATGTACCCTACCATCTAAAATAGGACTTTTAGGGTATAGTCATTGTTGTAATATTGATATCCAAATATCAGGTTTATCTCTGACGTTGACATTTGTATAGACTATATCTCTGGTTATCAGTTGAAAAGTCCTATTTTAGATGCTTCAGTCTCCTTTAATGTCATTAGTAAGCAGTTTGGACACTTCTAATTTGTATAGTTGTTTTTAGTTGTTTTTATCATGTTTTACATAATTGTGTTGATTTATATCTGATTTACATTTTTGTGTTATGGAATAACATTAACTTTTTTGTAATTTTGTTGTATACTTGGGCACTACTGAATGACAAGTTGCCTTTCTGTGTTCAAACTGTCCATATTACCCTATAACTAGGCATTGTCACCACATTTTTCATAATTTTGGGTCACCCGATCTATTTAAAAAGTAATTTAATTGATCAACAGAGGTTTATTTTTTTATTTTATTTTTGCATTTTTAAAGCACTCACACAGCCCACGGGCATCGAGGCACTGTTACAGGAATTGTTTGTTTATTTTTAGTTGCGTAGTAGTTTTTTGTCTTAGTTGCGTATTTTTAACACACTTAAAAACCCAGAGGTTTCTAAGTGCGGACCCGGAGACCGAACCTGTGTGGCTTGGTGTCGTCTTGCTTCCAAGGTCAGCACGTTGCCACTGAGCTATCCTCCCCGTTCTCACCATTAACATTTAAATGTGTTATCCTGCTGGACCAGAGCATATTTAAGGTTAATTTGGCTATCCTGTTGGCGCAAAGCATAGTTAAGGTTAAGACAAATTTTCTATGGGGTTTTGGAAACTATTTGTGATCCCTTTTATGCAAAATTTAGAAATTTTGCCACAGTACATTTTGGAGATATCTACACCAACAGTGAACATTTTGGAATACAGCTCCTTACAATGGCGGCTTCATATTAAAGAAAAAAACATAGTTTTCATTGTGTTTTGAAAACATTTGATCATGATGTTTTACCATAACATAAAAGTAAATTCACATAACTCCAAATTGCCTCCTTCAATGTTTCAGATGTTTTACATGAACCTGCATTTTAACAATATTTAGTGTACTCCGAACAAAATTCGAAAAACACTTTTCAACTTTTGAGAAAATGTACTTTTAATATGTATCTATATATCATGTATGCACTTAACTCTTGTACATTAATGTATACTTACACACAAAACACAACATAGATCACAAGCATCCACATGCATGCACATATACCAACACACCCACACATACAATACCACTTATGCATTATACGTACAGACACACAAAGTACACACACCATTATATGACCACACATCATACATTACACAAATACATACTTAATATACATGCATAACGATATATACCATTACATGCACACACTTCACATACATCCAGACAAACATTTATAGCACACTACAGCCAACAAGTACAAAAATTACACTTTACCTTGTTTTACACATTTATTTTTCATATATTAAACTTTAAAACATTTTCACATGGTTTAACATTTCAAATAAAAATATAGTCAACAAAAACACTGTTATCCAAATGCCTACAACAACACAAATGCCAAATGTACAAGGCTCAATACCCATCTCGGTCTTCCCTCACTGGCTGTGGTGCATTCCACATGTAAGTCTTATGCACAAACAATCCTACTTTTGGGATTGTGCACAGAAAACTGATGGGGTATTCAGGCCTCTTTTAAATGAGCAGTTATGTAGGTCAGAAGAAGTCTGTAAGCACTGACATTTACACATGTCTGAGGTATCCTTCTCGAGCTGGCATGTAGGAAATACATTGCAGTTTAGTCTAATGGTGTTAAAACATTCTGTTATTAAGCGCTGCATAAATTAATTCAGTCTATACAATTTTATTCGGACATTGCATCCATTAACAAAGATTAAAAATGAATTCAAGTTTTGACTCATGTGTCAGTTAAGGGATGTGAAGAGCAAGGGCCTGATTTACAAAACAAAATTCAAAGGACTTTCCCATGTTAAAACATTTGTTTAATCGGCCCTAAGGCTGCTTCTAATTATGAAATATGGCAACTGCGGTAATGACTTTGAGAATCACGATATGGTCCAGATACAAACAATCACTTTCAGTTTTTTATGATTTGCTTTGAAATGCACAGAAATGGTCCCTTATTTGAGCTGAAACTCACTACACACTGGTTTTCAGTGGTGGATGATTTGATGATGGCTGTGGACAGGGATTGTATTTTAGTCCTTGCCAAGTTCTACCTGGCATAAGCCTAGACAGCATTGACAATGGTGGGTAGGATCTGAATGGAATGGGAAATGCATTCTTAAATGGATCTCCTTTCTGCAGATAACTATTGCAGATGTTTATCATTTGCACTTGTTCAATCACAATTAGATTTCAAAGAACAATGTCTGTTCTAATTGATGCACGCCATTATCATTGGAGCCACACATTTTGGATTGTTTGCTGACGTGACATTCATTGTTAGGAATAGTGCATATTATCCTACCCAAATCTAACCAGTGGGCAGGACAGCTACAATCCGTTTACAGATGGGTTTCCTCTGCCATTGCACAGAGGTGGCATTTCTATGTTAGTCTTAGTCACTTAATCAATTTTATGCAGTGTGAAATACAAAACAAAAAGTGTGAAAACTGATTATTTTTAAAGTTTTGGTGTCAATAGTTAAGCAGCCCATCTGATCGATCACAGCGATTTCTTCTCCTATGTCTTGATTTAGCGTATCTTTCAATTTAATTCTCATCTCATTAACAGTAGATTCAGCTCCTTCAGCCATATATGAATTGAATAGTTATAGATTGAATAAATAAATTAAACGAGTAAAGCATTCACTAAATAGTCAACGTTGTTTAAATGATTGTAAAAGGAATAGTTGCATTTAAAAGCAAACCTAGAAATGCCGCATTAGCAAGAATGAATGTACATGTTTGCGATTGATAGTGATATACGTCACTATATTTTTTATGCACTAAGCACTTTATTTGTGAGTATTGGACATTGAAGTTTCTTGCCTTTAAATATTATAAACCATCAAAACGTGAATTGCAAATAAAGAATCTAAAGCATTAAATTGTTTTTGAAGGAGTAATGAAACCCATTTCAAAAATGGCCTGAATATACAGGGCTTCACTTTAGGAGAAAGCGAAAAAGGACAACAGCTCTAATAGAGACTACATTTGTTTGTATTTAATGGCACTGTGAAATGGTTGCCTCTTGCACGTGATCAAGCAACGGGAGTGTTGCGAAACGTGTTGTATTGTGTCTAATCTGCTATTGATGCCAAATAAAGCTGGATACTATATATATATATATATATATATATATATATATATATATAGCCCACAGCACAGTAGCGGCTGTGTAGTTATGGTTATAAGTTGCTAAACTCATAGGAAGACCACTTTTTTGGCGTCTTATAACTTTGCTCCCCCTGGACAAATCATCACCAAACTTTGCAAAAAAAGTATATGGGTGGTTCTGAATTTTTTCGCCAAGTTGGGCAAGGTTTCGTGTGGGGGGGAGAGTTATAGGGGGGGTGACATTTTTTTTTTCCCATAGACTGAATGCGCCAGAAGTGGGGCTTGGAACAGAAAGCGTGCCTTTGTGTGTTCGGTGGAAATCGGACCGGTAATTTTTTGCAAAACACTGAAATGAAATTTACATCCCAAAAAATGTGTGATATCTGGATTTGCTCTGCCGACCCATTTCCCTGTTCGCTCCACGGACAGAAGTGTCATTGGATCGCGGTACCGCGTGGTGTCAGAGAGATTTGGACGCGGCCGGTGGTTGGCTGGAGGGAAGCGTGCTGTGCGTCAAGATTTTTTGGGAAAGCCGCCATGGTGTATCTGAGGACAGTGCTGTGGCAGAAGGGTTTGGTAAATGTACCGTACGCATTGTGTTGGCAGCAATAAGGGAGGGAGTGGCTGGGGGAGTGAGAAGTGGTTTATATGTGACATATGTAGGCTAGTATTTTCTGTGGTGATTGGAGGCAGCTGTCTTAACGGTCCCTTAGCTTCTTACGTGACCTGTTTGCGGCAAACCCTTTTCGTGGTGAGTGGTGGCAGGTTATTTGCAGATGGGGAGTAAATTGCACATAACATAGGTTGGTGGCGGTGGCGGGGCACTGTGGATGGAATGCGGTAATTGGGCACATGGAGGCATGCATGGGTGAATGAAGGTGTGGGTCTGTGGAAGGATAACACCATTGGGTGCATGGCCGAACCCCGTAGCCTGTAGGCTGTAGGGCATGCACTCAGGAGCATAGGGCTGCTTCATACACACCGCAGAAAGGCATGTTTGAGTCTGCAACTGGTACAGGGTGGTGCTTGCATAGTGCAGTGTGTGCAGATTGGTTGCAGTAGTATTAGTGCTGCAAACTGAATGTGGGTAAGTTGGCAGTGACACAGTACTTTGTGAATGAGAGTGGGTACACCTATAGTATGTGAATGAAAGTGTATAGAGGTGTAGGAGAGAGTGTTTTCTTTCCACATTGTATTAACTGTTGCAATTTGTTGTTTCATAGATACATGGTGGTGCGCAGGTTGGGTAGGACTGCTGGTGGCAGTGGTGTTTATGTCAATGATCGTAGTTGGAGAAATGGTCCAATGCATGGTGACATTACATTGCTGTAGGTGTGTTCGAGGCCTATTCTGTGTGCAGAATTGTTGAAGAAGGCGGAATGTTGTGAAAATGTTGTGGTTAGTGACACAATACTTTGTGAATGGCTGTGGGTAGAGGTGGTGGAGGCTGTAATATGTTTGTGCATTCTGGTAAGTGCGACCTGCGTTCATGATTGGGTGTTTTATGGTGTGGGGGAGTTGGGGTAAAGTGCTGCTACCTATGTGTGGCACGTTTGTGCAAATGCTAGCTGCCCACATGGCCATTATGTTAACTGTTGCCATTTGTTGCTCGGTAGCATCATGGTGGTGTACAGGTTGGATAGGAGTGTTGTTGGCAGTGGTGTCTATGTGGAATGCCGCAGTTGCTGATATGGAGACATCCATGGTGGCATTACGTTGCTGTGAGTGTGTTCAAGGCCTAGACTATTGAATGCATGGCCGAAGGCCATAGGCCGTAGGCTATGCATTCAAGAGCCTAGGCCTTGAGGACATGCACGGCAGTAATGCATTTTTCAATGTGCATGAGTTAGAGGGTGGTGACATGTAAGGAATGGGTGTGTATCACATTTAAGCCGTTATAGGCCACTGTTGCAAACAGATTGTGGGCAGGTTGGCAGTGGCACAATCCTTTGTGAATGGTGGTGGGCACGCCCATAGTATGTGATTGAAAGTGCACAGGGATGAAGGAAAGAGTGTCTTGCTTGTACATTATGGTAACTGTTGCAATTTGTTACTGCATAGCTCCATGGCAGTGCCCTGTGGTTGGAGATGGTGCAAAGAAAGGTCACACTGTGTGGACACTGGGTGCAATGCTTGTATACTGTCAGTATGTTACAGGGTATGGTTGAAGGGCAGTTTATATGTGCTTGAATAGTGTGCTCTGTGCACAATGCTTGCAGTATGGGCAATGTTGTAAACATGTTGTGTTCACGTTGCCAGTGAAACAATCCTTTCTGAGTGGAAGTGGTTAAGTGAGTGAAAGGGTGTAAGGGTGCCGGAGACAGTGTAATGTTTATACATTATGGTAACAGTTGTATGTAATGATGTGTATGTCCATTGCAGTGTCGAGGTTGGTTAGAAGTGCTGGTGCCAGTGGTGCATATGTGCATAGTGGTAGTTGGTGATATGCTGACATTTATTGTTGAATTACGGTGGGGGAATGTGTGCAAGGAGCAGACCCACTGGAGCAATGCAGGTTTGGCAGTGTATGAGGGACATGGTGGTGACCTTTGGAGAATACGTGTGGAGCACATTGTCGTCATGCTACAGCAGCACAAGTGAGTTGCAAAGCCATTATTGTGCATTCTATGGTTGTGGTAATAGTTGGAACATGGAACAGTATTTGGTGTGCGGTAGGAGATGGTGCAGTGAGAAGTTGGGTAGTGTGGCCAAAGGGTGCAGTGTGTACATAATGTGAGTATGGAAGTGGGTATGGTTGAAGGACAGCTTATATGTGGTTGGTTACCTGCTTTGTGCACATTTATTGAAGTAGGCCCAATGTTGTGAAGGTGGTGTGCATAGGTTGGCAGTGACACAATAGCGTGTGAATGGTAGTGCGTAGGGGTGTTGCAGGTTGCGCTATGTTTGTGGTTTGTGCTAAGTGTGACACGTTTCCGTGAATGGGTGTTTATGGTTTGGGGAGATAGGTAGAATTGCTGGTACGTATGTAACGTTTGTGCATAATGTTAGGTGCCCACATGTTCGCTTGCTTGGATGTGTAGTGTTGTGGTGAGTGTGGAAATTGTTGCAAAGTTGTGTGCATACCTGAAAGTGTGCTGGGGGCGTGTTAGGATGTTTGTGGATGCTGCAATAGTGCCTTCTGTAGCAGACATTTCTGGTAGAGGGGCCTTGCAATCAAACGGAACGTGTACTGAGATTGTTTAACAGTAAATAAGGAGTGGTGTATAGAAATTAAAGTGTGCAATACAGAGGTTATGTATGTGATTGGTGGATGCATGTTTTTAAAATGTGACAGCACCCAATTTGGGGAATGCTGCAAAAAGTGACTGTGCAAAAGGAAGAAGTATTGTCAGTGCTTCACTGGGCCGCTGAAAGATGTGATGTCATCAATGACATTTGTGATGTAATATTTGATGTCCTGGGTGTTAGTCTTAGCAGTGCAAGGTGGTGGTGCGAGTTATGGTTGCTTAGCTTACCATAACTGTCGAATTTCGTGGGATTTTTGGTTTCACCTGTAAGCATAACGTCCTTGTAACGTTTTTCCAGCGAATTTCATAGGTTTTTGCTAGGGCAACTTAACCAGGTTTTTTGTTTTTGAATATATATATATATATATTCAGTGAAAAAACGTTGTCAAAGGGACGTTATGGTTCCAAGCAAAACCGAAACACCCTTGAAATTCGCCATTTATGGTAATCTAAGCAACCATAACTTGCGCCACCACCGTGCACTGCTAAGACTAACACCCAGGACATCAAAGATGACATCACAAATGTCATTGATGACATTACTGATGACATCACATGTGTATGTACTTTTCATGAAATATGTGTACAAGGGATTCTTATTATAATGTTGCGAAAAAAGTGTCAAGGATCATTGCAATAAATATCATACTCTAATTAGTGCATTGAACGATGCATTGATATAAATAGCATTCTATTATGGGGTTCTATCTAGTATACTAAGCTACTCATACATAAACATAACATTGTGTGCAGCGTACAAGGTGAAGGTATAATATTCGTAATGTTAATATGTTGAATAATGAAATGATAATTGTTTTCTTAATAGATTTTTGTGTACTGTGAAATATGTAATAATTAGCTAATAAAACACATGTATTACATAATTGCATTACTATAGACAAAACACAAAGACACAAGAACACATACCAATATGAGTATATACAGGGAAAGTGAAGTTAGCAAAAAAGCACAAGTAGTAGCAGAAACAATTCATAATTAACTGATTATTTTCATGCAAATAAATGATTGCTCTGTTTCAAAGCTGCTATTTACCCTAGGTATATGTATCACTTGATGTGATTGGACCCTAAGGAAAGTAGTGTGAGTACAATGTATACAAATATGACCATATACAGGGAAAGTACAGCCATAGAAAAAAAAACAACAGAACTATCAGAAAGTGCTCATAAGTCTATTGATTATCTTTATGCACAAAAAGGATTGCTGTCTTTCAAGCTTGTGTCTTCCCGTATGTATATGTTTCATATGATGTGACTGGACTCTAAGGGAATTACTGTAAGAACCTACTTGAAGGATACGTCTACAAATAAAATACATTTTTAAGTTTCTGACTGTTACTGAAGAAAACCATGTGGCCTAGATATGTCAGCAAAAGAAAAAAGAGTGAGCCAGACATGTGATGTCATCAGTGATGTCATCAATGACATTTGTGATGTCATCTTTGATGGCCTGGGTGTTAGTCTTAGCAGTGCACGGTGGTGGCGCGAGTTATGGTTGCTTACTTTACCATAACTGGTGAATTTCAAGGGTTTTTCGGTTTTACTTTGAACCATAATGTCCCTTTGACAAAGTTTTTTCACTGAATTTCATAGGTTTTTAGCAGCACAACTTAACCATAACGTCCCTTTAACAAAGTTTTTTCACTGAATTTGAAAGGTTTTTAGCAGCGCAACTTAACCATAACGTCCCTTTAACAAAGTTTTTTCACTGAATTTCATTGGTTTTTAGCAGCGCAACTTAACCATAACGTCCCTTTAACAAAGTTCTTTCACTGAATTTCATAGGTTTTTAACAGCGCAACTTAACCATAACGTCCCTTTAACAAAGTTTTTTCACTGAATTTCTTAGGTTTTTAGTAGTGCAACTTAACCATAACGTCCATTTAACAAAGTTTTTTCACTGAATTTCATAGGTTTTTAGTAGTGCAACTTAACAATAATGACTTTGACTTTATATACATGTCATATGGAACTGACTGAATCTCTTCTACTGTACTTGATGTCCACAAACTCATTTAATTTATATCATAACATAGGAACATTTAACAAATTCAAAAAGGAGCACACAAACACATTATATGTACTAATACATAAGAAATGTAACCCATATATACAACACACTAACCATTCATTTAAATGCACTATGTTCTAAAATGGAATATACCACAAGAAGATAAATTGCCTTCCAACATAATTACCTCACAAACACGACAGAACTGAGAACAAGAGCAGACCCACTGAGTACATAGGACATATCATACCTGAAATAGTAAGTGTACTTAATTTTATTCATATATTTATAAACTTTCTGTATTAGATAAAAAAATATATTATCTTTTTTTTTTCTCTCACAGAAATGTCTAGCACTCTGTAATGGCTAGAGGAGCATTTCCCACATGAAGAAATGTCACAAGATAGTGAAACTAATGCTAAACACTTTATAATATAAACCATTTAATTATTTTTATTTTGTATACATTTAACACACATATATATTTTTTTGTACAGAGCATACCAGAATAGAAAATACTTCAGAAAAACCTGTTATGGATAACACTTTTCACAGTATAGAAGAAAAAATGGATTTATTGTTGACTAATTTTAATAATTTGAAAACATTGAAGATCATTTTAAACCAAAAACCTCGTACCATTGCCCCACATGTACTTGCCCCTCCTCACCATATCCCAGTCAATTATCCCCAAACCCTCTCCATAACCCAAAACGTTTTGATGAGACTTCCATCCCTTCTTCACCTAATAACAATCATGTTGAAACCCCTTATTCTCCTGTTTTTGTTTCTGTTTCTGCCTCACCTTCTCTGTCATAAATTATTAATATATGTTAAATAAAGTTTAATTTTTATATTGTGTTGTAAATAGTTTCGTTTTTTTTTAAAAACAATGGAGGTGTCCGCGGACAGTGCAGGTGTTCTGAAATGTGCGTAAATAAATGAAAATATAGGTGTCCTGAAGAACACTATACCTGTTCATACTGTTCGCTAGCAAGATGAAACTATTCTAAGAACACACGCGGTGTCCTGAAATGTTCGTAAAAAAAAAATTAAAGTGTCCTAAAGAACACTATATCTGTCCATAGTGTTCGCTATCAAGTTTAAACTGTTCTAAGAACACAATTGGTGTCCTGAAATGGTCGTACGTAAACGAAAATGGAGGTGTCCTGAAGAACACTATACCTGTTCGTAGTGTTCGCTAGCAAGATGAAACTATTCTAAGAACACACGCGGTGTCCTGAATTGTTCGTAATTAAACGAAAATGGAGGTGTCTTAAAGAACGCTATACCTGTCCTTACTGTTCGCTAGCAAGTTGAAACTGTTCTAAGAACACACGCAGTGTCCTGAAATGTTCGTTTCACGTGTGACGCATTTTTAATTAGTTCAGGACCCGAACAGTGTCCGTAGAACATCAACACGCATGCGCTAGCCAAACTGCGTGCATTTGGTGTCCTGCGGACATGCGCTTCCTTCGCGGACTTGTTCACAAACTGATCATATGACCGCACCCACGCTGATCGCGTGTTCTGAATGAGGACACTGTTCGTGTCCCCGAACAAATTAAAAGTACATTTTCAATTAATCCATAATATTTTTCAATAAAATCTCACCATGGCACAAGTCCCACATAGCAATCCTGAGTTTCTACATACCTTTTGAAACTTTTCAAACTTTTTTTGTGTTCGATCTGTCTGCGGACAGTGCGCATGTCCGCAGACCGCGCACAAGCACCCCTATAAAAGACCACACCCTAGAGCTTATTCTCATTGTGTTTCTGGCTATTCTTCAGAACACAGCGATTTTTGCTGCCACCTGCAGATTACACCATCATCGAGATGGCATCCCTGGCTGCTGAACTGCTACCTGGTGCTGCACCTGCTTCAGCACCACCCCTACCCCCTCCACCACCACCACCTCCTCAAGGGCCTGAAGAGGGGAACAGGAGTGAGGATGCAGAGGAGGAAGAAGAGGATGATGAGAATGAGGTAGAGGAAATCCCTACTACCCACACTAGCATGAGTCTTGGGTGTGGCCGTTATTTACCATTCATGGGAATGTTCCTAAGGCTCGTGCGAACCATGTTACCTGCAATGAGTGCAAAATGATACTCAGTCGTGGGAAGCACGGTAAGTACAGCTTTGGGACCACTACTATGAAGCGACACCTGAGGTCATTTCACTCTGGGGCTATTCGCAGGGTTGTACCTTGCGAAGAACGTAGCCGGTTGATTTCCTCTACTTCATCCTCTGTTTCTGATCCTGTCACCACAAGGACCACCTCTGTGGGACAGTGTCTTCCTCAAGCTGTCTCACAGGCCATACAGAATGCTGATGACCCTTACGTTTCGAGGGTCACAGTTGTATGTATGTACTGTGACACAGTACTCTGCAGGGGGGAGCGACTTTGTAGTGCTTTTGAGACTATCGTCTCAGAGCACGAGAAGATCTGCTCACTACCCAAAGAAAACCCACTCTACATCTTCTTCTCTCAGCTCGCCCTTTCTTATCCCTGTGGTTGGTGTCCCCCACTTTACCTTCCTTTCCCCTCCTCTCCTAGTGTGTCGTGTATAAAAAACCAAAAAAAATACAAAATATCAAAAATAAAAATAAAAATAAGGCTCTTTTCAGAGCCGCCTTTAACAGTTAAAAAATAGAAGTGAAAATAAATGAAGCAGGGCCCTTTGTATTTTTTAGAAGTCCGCGGACAGTTCACGAACATTTAAAAAATTGGGTTGCTACCCTATCACAAACATTGCAATTTTCTCTGGGAGGAAGTGGTGGCTCTGAAAAGAGCCTTTGGCAGGTGTTTGTAAGTCAAAAATTATAAATGCTTAACACCTACTTCAAAATAGATGTTGTAATTCCAAAAAAGGTCGTAATGCATTTTGTACATTTCTCAGAAAAATCTGATTGCCACCATAAGTAAGATGGACTCCATCTTTGCGAAAAATGTTTGTACTACGAAACAGAATATTTTCATTGTGACAAGAAGACATGCCAAAATCTTTTAGAAAGGCACAAACAGCTTTATTAACATTGCGCCTTGCTTTTTCCATTTATGGACCAAATGAAGAAGAACGAAGCCACATTTGTCTCTGCGCAATCCGTGAAAATATCCCTTGAGAATTGGGAAACATGTCCATAACCTTCCCAAGTCCTTCTTTCATAGCGAATTGCAAAGAAATTCCAGTCACATGTCCTAAACTGTTCCCCTCCACAATGAATTACAATTATGTCTGGATGTTGCTCTGTCTCCAAAGTAGCACAGAGAGGTAGCAAGTCCAACCACTTCATTCCACGTATTCCATGCCAGTGTACTTCCACATGTGGGAATCCAAGATCTACAGCTACTCCACAGCTTTATGCATGCACCTTCAACCAATATATCCATGAATCTCCCAAAATCCACACAATCTTTTTCCTAAAACACACAGACATAGCTATCTGTTGTTCTCTCAGCAAAAACAGTATATGAGAAACTCTCTTCTGGCACAACACACCCACTAAGCTTTCCTGACCAATCCCTTTCAGTATTCAATGTAGCTAAGAAGTCACATGACCATGCACCAATAACATTCAAGACCTCTACATCTAACTGCATCATCATAGATCAGCACTGCAAATGTACTGTGAATCTCTCTGAGTACAAGTGTCATATCATTGGCAAGTACCATCTACCAGAAATACTGTACAAGTCTCCAAGATTTCTACTTGCAGCTCCATGCATATCCATATGCATGAACACAAACTTCAGGTATGCACATTTTCAAACAGACTTTTCGCTTGTGTAATCTGTAAAATGAATTTACTGTATTTTTTTCAATTTCCTAAAGTCAACTATCACTTATAAACCTTTATAGTATTTACTTTCTTTCTACACACACACTCAAATCATGTTAAACTAACATTTTTTAAATGAAATATATAGACTACATATATTCAAACAAAATTGCATGCAAGCACAATCTATGTTTAAATCTTTAAAAAAAATACTTATACAATTTCATATTTTTTTGTTTTTATTTATTTATTTACTTAATTACTTTATTTTAGACATGACATTGAGGCACTATTACCTAGAACAGCTTAGTTACAGAAATAGTGGCATTCACTGGTATATTATAAATTTCACAAGACATAGTAAAGATATTTTTTATGCTACAGTTAGTCATTCAATGCAATTTGTTCATTAAGAACATATCATATGTACTGAACTGATGCAATGTATCTTATGTAAATAAATTAGTTTAATGGTTTTAAAGAAGGCGCTGAGGATTTCAAGTAAAAAAATCAATATCTAAATTAAAAACAGCGCTATATACAAACAAAGTTACTAATTTGAAGCTTTTACAATTGCAGTGAAGACCAGTCTCCTGAAAAGAAGCAGCCGAATTCGAAGAACAAAGAAGAACTAAGCAGTTACCTGTTAATTTAAGAAAAAAAGTAAGTAGAATATCACCATAATCTTTGTATTATTACTCAAACATACTGTAAAGTTAATACAAGCTATTTCTGTGCCTAAAAATAGAGATTGTGTACCATTTTGTCCAAAAATCTCCATGTCTTAAACAGCGATTTACAGCCAGAATGGCCTACAAATTCCTATTTTTGGACACACAAATTACCCAACTGAACTGCTACAATTTTCATATTATAGAACAAACAACTTTTTTAATTGTATACATTAGATTTACTATTTGTACTTTTCCAAACCACTAGCTTACTTTTTTTTGTCATCTGAACCCCAGTTTAGTAACACATAAATTCAAGAATACCTATCCCTACTAGTTGTAGTTGCCAATGCACAATCACACACCATTACATACATCTTTATCATCTTACTCAAACACTCATGCACACAGTACACATACATTGCAGAACACACCGACCCATACTTTCTTTATTTTTTTCAACAGACCCTAAAGAATGCCTACCAAAAGTCAAGTCCGTAGAAAGCAACGCAAAAGTAGAGCAAATGAAAATAAGTGTCCAACATAAGCATCCATCTCTAGCAGAATTTGTAGAAAAAGTTCAAACAAAACAGCTAATACAGTCTTTTAGTGAAAGACAAGAAGTTTCAAGTACAAAAACCTTGCCTCCTCTATCAAAATGTAAACAAACCAAAAAACAATTAACAGAAAATCAGCTATCACTACAGATAAAACTACTTCTTTAAATTTTAATATAGTGCAAAGTAAGCATACCAAGAAAAGTAGTTTAGCCAAAATGTACTGTCACAAAGTCCTTCAAAATCTTATAAAAACAGGTGAGAAATCAGGTTCAATGCTTAAAACCTATCGTAGGAAATTAATCTTAGAAGCGTTGATGGACAGTGCAATTCTTCTCAAAAGAAAGTTATTTATTTTACTGTTAAACAAAATGAAACCACTAACAAAACTAATAACTAAATTACAAAAAAGACTTCTCAATAAGCGAAATGTAAACAGAAAGAACTTCTGAAGTATCTGGAGGTGAATGGAATCACACTACGAGCACAGAACCATATTTTAATGAAGAAGCGTACAAACAAAAGCAAACAAATACAATTGCCATACATAGGTTATGAAAACGTGAATAATACCATAATGGAACCAAGAAGAACTCCTTACAAAAATATGCCCTGAAAACTTAGAATTACCCCTCCATTCAACTGAATCAGAATGTCTAGTGTACAAATGGCCATGCACGTCAATGTGTAACATTCCCAAACAATGTTTCAAATCTTTACGACAATTCCTCAATACATATGTAAAAAGCAAAGACAAAATCAAAATTAAATTACTGCAAAATATGGATACCTGTCCAGTGCGCAAGTACACAGGACTACAAGGACATTTGTTGGCCTGCATTACAGGACCTACTTGTAAAGCCACTTTCCATGATATCAAAAGGGTATCAACACATCATTCAACTATAAGAAATCTAGTCTATAAACTGTACTATGCTAAAAGTCCTGCTTTAGCACTAGCAAAGTTAAATGACATCCTTCTACATGGTACAGCGAAAGACCTACTTGAAGAAATTGACTATATCCAGAAAAAATATTTTGGAAGTGAAAGCCATTTACAGAGTGAAATAGCTTTAAACCAATTAAGCAACAATTTAACACATGGCAACCTTTTGCTAAACACATACAAAAAAGAAATACTAAAATTTAAAAGTACATCAGCTGAAGTACCAAACCATGTATGTGTATGTTGCCGTAGAACTTTTTATAAAAGTAACACAACAACTGTAGACCTATCATACAAAATAGAAGACAATGAAGATTCTAAATGGTTTGAATTAGCTCTCTACTTTGTAGCAGAAAACAAATACGAAATAACTAAGCCCTTAATACTTTGCAGTTACTGGCCTACAAAACTTGTCAACAACCAAACTCCTTCACGTGCTATCACAAATAATTTGGAATTATACCCAGTACCAAAACCCCTACAACAACTTAATTTATATGAGAGCATCATAATTCAAACAGTACGCCCATTTCAAGCAATATTACACCTTCAACCAAAAACAGCAAAATTACCAACCTTTGAATTGGTAAAAGGCATTTGTGGAAAAGTAGTTTATTTACCATTAGATCTAAAAGAAAATGTGCATACTCTAGGGGTGCAACGTCCAATGCAGCAATCTTTAATTATCTTAGTAAATGGAGTACCTACAAAAGACAAAAAAATATGGCAACAGCTGGTAGATTTACATAAAGTTAGACAAGCCTTCCAATATCTTAAAGAGAATAATGAATATTACAAAGAAATTAATATTGAAGAAAACTTGAAAGATACAACTGAAATAATTCAAGAAACACAAGAAGCTGGTCAATTTGAGCTACTAGATCCTGCTACAATATCAAATACTTTAGACCATTATACAATTAATTCTTTGCACTCTAATGACACCGTAGAAGATGTACTGGAAACGTACCAAATGCGTCAAACAAAAGGATAGCCAATCAGCATATGGGAAAAAAGTATAGAAGCACATGCTTTTCCTCTACTCTATCCTACTGGCAAAGGAGGAAGGTATGATGATAGACCTATTCAAATATCAACTTCAGAATACTGCTCATTACGGATGTATTCTGAAGATCCCAGATTTAGACAAAATGTGGAATACATATTGCAAGTTCACTTTCAAAGAGTAGGTGGAATACAGATTCCACCTACTCTTTGAAAGTGAACTAGCAACTTTATGTTACGGAGTTGCACACATATTAAAATCAGGATCACACTTTCAAAATATGACAGCTACACAATTATTAGAAAAAGTGCAACAAAAGGATGAGGTTTTACAATCAAATATTAGAAATCTATTAGCAAATATGCGTGGTACTAAAGAGTACTGGTTTCGACGTCATGGAGATGTACGTTGTATGATCAGAAACCTTGGCCCACCCACTTTTTTTGTTCCATTAAGTTGTGCAGAATATGCACGGGAAGATTTACATGATTTTCTACGCATATCAAATAAAAACAAAACAAACATAGATATACTAACACCTGGAGAACTTTGTTCTTTGGATCCTGTTAATGTTTTAAGATATTTTCACCATCGCTTCATTGCTATGCTACATTTTATTTGTAATAAAACTGTTCCTCCCCTTGGAGAAGTGCAACACTTCTTTTGGAGAAAAGAATACCAAGCCAGAGGAGCACCACATATCCACATGCTTTTATGGATTAAAGATGCTCCTAAATTTGGTCAAGACAGTGATGCCACTGTTTTACAGTTTATTGAAAAATATGTCACTTGTGAAATTCCATCAGAAGCCACAAATAGTGATCTTCATGCCCAAATTTTACAATTTCAAAGACACAAATGTGGAAAATATTGTCGTTGCAAATACAAAAACAAAGGGAAATACTACACCAAATGCCGATTTGGTTTCCCTAGACCAGTTACAAATACAGGTCAAGTGAACA
The DNA here is from genome assembly GCF_040938575.1 of Ambystoma mexicanum. NCBI lineage: Eukaryota > Metazoa > Chordata > Amphibia > Caudata > Ambystomatidae > Ambystoma > Ambystoma mexicanum. The sequence continues at coordinate 186,802,435 of NC_090936.1, forward strand.
ACCTCATGTCTTCAGTTAGACATAGTGTTAAAGGTAAGTCACCTAAAAATACATATTACATAAAAAGAAAAGAAGAAGAAAAATATATCAATGATTATAATGCAATCATTGCCCACGTATGGAATGCAAACATAGATGTGCAGTACATTGCAGACAATTCTACTGCAGTTGCACGATATGTCACAGCATACTAAACTAAAGCAGAAAAGACAGAGCTCCAAGATCTCTGGAATGGCCTGTCATCAGATAAAACAGTGTCTCAGAAATTATACAGCTTGGGCATAAAAATTCTCACCCATAGAGAATGTGGATCATATGAAGCAGCTGATCGTTTAACTGGTACTGCATTGTATGGTAAATCTGAAAATATAGTATGGCTGAGTCTTGGTCCAGCTAAATCTAGAAAAAGAGTTCTAAAATCATATGAAGATATAGAAACAATAGCCAAACGTGATCCCAACAGCCAAGACATTTTAAAAAACAATTTATTTGACACATAGTACCCAAACAGAAGTAATACTTTGGAAAACATGTGTCTATACCACATAGCCCAAAACTACACATACAAAAATAATATGAAACCTGATGAAAAAAAAGGTAAATATAGAGTGACAAACTGTGAAGGCAGCTTAGTTAAACTCACTAAACCAAATTTAATTAATCATATCAAATTGTCATTAAAGACTCCTCAACATAAAGAAGTATATTACATGTCCCTGCTACAACTCTTCAAACCATGGAGAAAAGAAGAACACATACTAGATAACTATGACTCATATGAGGATGCTTTCAAAGCAAATGAAAGCACTATAACTGATGTAAACTTTACACAGTACAAAACAATGTTGCACAATGAACAGCAACACGAAGAAGAACTCCAAGCCCAACTAGATAAGGACACTCCTGACAGTAGTCAACGTCTGTAACAGGAAGCCAAGAACCACTGGGAGAACCACTAATAATAAATGAGGCAGAATTAGCTATGATAGAAGTAGAAAACACCATGTGTCAGTATGAAGATAAAGAAGACTTAACTATACTACAATCAAAACTAAACAATGAGCAACATAGCATTTTTCAAGAAGTAACAAAACAAATTGCACATGGTGTAAAACATGAAAATAAAGAATGTTCCTGCCATAATTATAAACCTATACTACTGTACGTCAGTGGTGAAGCTGGTTCTGGCAAAACATTCCTAATCAAAATCATTAGTAAGTTCCTTCAACAATTGACAAACAACAAACTGTCAGCTGTTGTCACTGCCCCCACAGGTTTAGCTGCCTACAACATAGGTGGTGTTACATTACACCGATCACTACTATTACCAGTAGAACGCCAGAACAAATTAAACTATTACAAACTTTCTGCAGAAGCTGCAATGGAATTACGCAGAGTATTGAAACAAATGAAAATGCTACTAATAGATGAAGTGAGTATGGTCTCCAACCTGATGTTAGCTTTGATTCACCTCAGATTACAAGAAGTACTCAAAACAGACTATGAAGAGCTCTTTGCAGGAAAACACATTATTGTTTTTGGAGATCTGCTTCAATTAACAGCAGTAAAAGGTGAGACTATTTTTAAAACATTAGGACACAAACTCTGCCGTAAAACTGTTTGCAGCATTGGAAATGTGAACCTTTGGCAACATTTCCAATACAGAGAATTAACAGAAAACATGTGGCAATCTGCAGATCTCACTTATGCCAACATTTTAAAAAGTATCAGAGTTGGTATACTTACTAAAGAAGCAGAAGCAATATTGAAAACCCGGCACATTAATGCACTTTATGGCGATAATGCATGTGCTACAGATGTTATGGAACAATTAGCCCACAAAAATGTCAATTGTATGGCCTTAATGCCAACTCTTGCAAGCTGTTTCAAATTCAATGAAATCATGCTAAGTAAAGAAATGCAACCAATCATGGAAATTAGCGCCACAGAAAAACTAGATGTACATGGTATGACACTACCTATGTGTGACCAAGCCACAACAAGACTAAATAGTTTAGAAAAATCAATCTCAAACACAGCAGGCTTAGAAAAGATATTAAAATTATCCTTAAATTGCAGAGTAATGCTTAAACGTAACCTTGACGTGGACCAAGGACTAGTTAATGGAACACTGGGTACAGTTGTTGGCTTTCAAACATACCCACACGACAACAAAATTCAGTTTGTCAATATACTTTGACAAACTTTATGAAGTAAAAAGGATAGGACACTCAACAGCTAGATTCCTTCTCTTCAAAAATATGTATGTACGCAGAGAACAATTTTCTCTAACTCTTGCATACGCAGTCACGATTCATAAATCACAAGGTCTTACCCTAGACAAAGCAATGATAGATATTGGTAACACAGTCTTTAAAGAAGGCATGAGCTACGTAGCACTATCACGCTTACGTACACTTGACGGTCTATTTCTAATCAACTTTGATGCAAGTAAAATAAACGCTGATATTCCTTGCATTTTAGAATACAATAGACTTCGCTCACTATACACCCCCCACCTAAACACATATTCTGTTCCACAAAAAGTAAAATGTTACAAAAGAAAAAATAAATCAAACAGAAATGCAACAGGATGTCACTGCAAATCCTCCAAAGAGAGTAAAAGAAACTAATACTTCATCAAGTACCACAAGCAAAAAAGAATCAATTAGGGAAAGTAAACCAAGTACTTCTTTAAAGAAGGAAGACAAACTCCAAAAAAGCAGTTAGATACAAAACTACCTGGACCATTTAAATTCTCAAATATAGTTGGTGTAAGTTGCTACCCAAATGTAGCAATGAATATTCTATTTCAATTACCACCAATTGTTGACAACATTTACTTACACAGTACAGGCCCATTGTGTTTGCAAATGTTAGTACTTCACAGAAATGCAGCAAATAATCCTGACAACACGTATAGTATTTATGGAATAAGACAACAATTGGACTACTGTTCTGGAATGGTGAAATTCACTATAAACTCACAGGAAGATCCACAAGAATTTATTTCTAATGTACTTACTACAAGTACTGGAAAACAAAAACATACCTATGAATGAAATCTTTCAGATTTCATACATGTGGAAACATACATGCACTCTCTGCAACAATGTGACACAAGAAGAAATCCCCAATGATCGCTTCATATATATATCAATACCAAATTGTGAATCCATTCCATTTCAGCGACTTGTACAAAATGCAAACCATGGTAGATTATGCTCTACCTGCAATTCAGATAATCGCTCCACGTTAGTAATACAAACACATAGTAAATACATAATACTAATGCTTCTACGTTACAATGCAGATGGTACCAAAAACAACTGCAAGCTGACTGGATTCACACATGGTCAAATATCACTTGGTAAGAAAACCTTCACAACAATAGGTATAATCTACCACGCAGGAGCTACAACCAATTCAGGGCACTACACTGCATATATAAAAAAGAAATGTGGATGGTTTGAATTTGATAGTACCATTACTCTAAAGCAGAGATTACCAGCACATCTTACAAACGCTTATTTGATGTTCTTAAAACCAAAATTTGATAACTAAACTGTATTTTAACTTGTGTTAAAAAATATAAACTGTTATAATACTCCAAAAGCTATCTAACTGCTCAAAGATTCTACAACAACTAATCAGATAAATGAATACCACTAAATTAGACCAAAAAATACACAGTTAGAATACGCCAATTGGTATCTAACTGCTACAAAATTTTATAATATCCAAACAAATAAATAATATGTTACTGCTCCAAAAAAATGCAACAAGCCAAAGTATAAAGCATTAGCCAGAAACAACAAGTGAACACTGAAAACAAACAAACAAATAAACTGTAGCATAACAGAAAAAGTTTTTTTTTTAATCCAACATGGATTTTTTTTCTCCCCCAGACCCAATGATTTTAGCAACAAATACAGAAACTGAGCAAATTGCACAGTACTCTGATTTGTAATCTACTAAATATGAGGATCCAAAAAAAGAGTATGTTGATTATACAATGTAATAAGTCATTACAAAATACTAATACTAACATGCTATTTTCTTTTATCACAGAAATTAACAAGAAATACACGTACTCCGGTTACTAGACCAAACAGTAAGTATACAATAATAAGGAGAACCATAGCAGCATATCACATCCATATTATCTAATACCTTTGTTCCTTATACATTTGTTTTTCACCCAAAGTTATAAGCAAATATGAATGTGATATGCTGCGGTGGTTGTTGCCAGGGCATAGAGTCAAACATTTCAACTATGGTCTATGGAAACTTTTAATGTCCGCGGACATTATGAGTGTTCTTAGAACACTTTCAACTTGCCAGTGAACAATACAGACAGCGTTTTCAGGACACCCCGTATGAACATTTCAGAACAACGTGATAGTTCTTAGAACACTTTCAACTTGGCAACGAACAATACGGACAGTGTCCTCAGAACACCCCCATTTCGTTTATTTGCGAACATTTCAGGACACCATGAGTGTTCTAAGAACACATTCAACTTGCCATCGAACAATACGAACAGCATCTTCAGATCACCCCCTACGAACATTTCAGAAAAACGCGAGAGTTCTTAGAACACATTCAACTTGACAGAGAACAATATGGACAGCGTCCTCGGGACACCCCCATTTTGTTTATTTGCGAACATTCCAGGACACCGCAAGTGTTCTTAGAACACATTCAACTTGCCAGCGAACAATACGGACTATGCCTTCAGGACACCCCCTACGAACATTCCAGGACACCGCAAGTGTTCTTAGAAACGCCTTCAGAACACCCCCATTTTGTTTATTTGCGAACATTTCAGGACACCGCGAGTGTTCTTAGAACACATTCAACTTGACAGAGAACAATACGGACAGCGTCCTCAGGACACCCTCATTTTGTTTATTTGCAAACATTTCAGGACACCGCAAGTGTTCTTAGAAGTGTCTTCAGAACACCACCATCTTGTTTATTTGCGAACATTTCAGGACACCGCGAGTGTTCTTAGAACACATTCAACTTGACAGAGAACAATACGGACAGCGTCCTCAGGACACCCCCATTTTATTTATTTGCAAACATTTCAGGACACCGCGAGAGTTCTTAGAACACATTCAACTTGCCAGCCACAACCCCCATTCATATTTGCGAACATTTCAGGACACAGCGAGTGTTCGACAACGTCTTCAGAACACCCCCATTTTGTGTATTTCCTTACATTTCAGGACACCGCAAGTGTTCTTAGAACACATTCAACTTGACAGAGAACAATACGGACAGTGTCCTCAGGACACCCCCTACGAACATTCCCCGGACACCGCGAGTGTTCTTAGAAACATCTTCAGAACACCCCCATTTTGTTTATTTGCGAACATTTCAGGACACCGCTAGTGTTCTTAGAACACATTCAACTTGCCAGCCACAACCCCCATTCATATTTGCGAACATTTCAGGACACAGCGAGTGTTCGACAACGTCTTCAGAACACCCCCATTTTGTGTATTTGCGAACATTTCAGGACACCGCGAGTGTTCTTAGAACAGTTTCAGCTTGCTTGCGAACAAAACGGACACATTTTGAGTCCTCAGAACACCCCCATTCAGTTTATTTAGAACATTTCAGAACACCCGTGATGTCCGCAGACAAATCGAACACAAAAAGAACGTCTAACACATAAAAAAACACAACTTTCATCCTATCTCATACACTCCCACCCTCCCCAAACACTCCTACACACCAACACACTCTACTAAATATAAATTTTGAACAAAGTTTCACCGCGCTGTCTGCGGACGTCCGCAAATCCAAGATGGTGGGCGCTACCGAAAATCTGACGCGCTTCACGCTCCACGCCGTCCAATCAGCGAACATGTTGCATGACATAACGCAAGCCGATTGGCCAATCAGGACACTGTCCGCGGAGCGAACAGGGAAGTGTGTCCGCGGACTGAACACAGATATCACACATTTTTTTTTACCTAATTTTTGGTCATTTTAAAAAAAAGTACTGGACGGATTTTCACCAAATTTGCAAAAGCACGCTTTCGGGACCAAGCCGCTGCTCCTGGTCCAAATTTGGTGAAAATCCGTCCAGCGGTTTGGGCTGTAGACGCGAGCAAACATTTTTTCCCATTCAGTCTATGGGAAAAAAAAAGTTTTGGGACCCCCCCTATAACTTTGCCCCCCCTGGACGAATCCTCACCAAACTGCAATAAAATTCAGAGTGACCCAAATACCTTTTTTGCAAAGTTTGGTGAGGGTTCGTCCAGGGAGAGTGAAGTTATAAGCCACCCAAAAAGTGCTCTTCCTATGGAAACACCAACTTAACCATAACTACATGGCCACTACCGACTGCACGGTACACAAGCCTGTGTGTGGATTTGTTGGAGACATCAAGTCTTTCGCTTTTATCACAGCCGGAGTGCCGATGTAATTCGGATTGGTTTCCAGTCCTTTTCTACATATATATATATATATATATATATACAGGGACAACATTATTTTAATGCATTGACTACCAGGTATGATTTGCAGTTCCATATCTTTGCTCATGTATCCTTGTCTTTTTTGTTGTATTGGTTAATATGGCCTAGACAACTGCTTATAAGTATAATTGTTTATGTCCATACTCTTCTCCAGCCTAAGCTGTGCCCATGGTTTGTAAATTCTTACTAATACAAAGCTGTCAATGCACTTGAAAGCCAGCTGTTTTCAGTGGAGCTGAGAAGGTGTCAGAGAACATGTACTGAACAGCTGGTGGCAAGTGTAACCTTTGCCTTACCTCTTCCCATATTTTGCAATGACGTATTTGCACGTACTGCTTACTTTTACCACAGTAGCATTTCAAAATAAATCTTGGTTGATCAAATGGACATTTACGCATTTAATTACATTAATTTAATTGTTATTGGCCAGGAAACATAGAACAAGTGCCAACATTAAAGATGTAGAGTTGCATTCTGGCAGGTCACAACTACCGGGGGTGTTAGGTAAGCTTAGCATTTCAGCTCAGTTGGCCATTCCAGCGTAACCATGACAAAAGATTAAATAATACCTTCAAGTAGCTTGAAAAGAATCCATGCAATTCATGTGTATGATATTAAACATACACAATCTTAATAACTTAGGCAAACAAATCAAGTGGATCAAATAGATTTTTCTGATAGTTGGCACTGGAATAGGGTCCCATGATTACAGTATTTCTGAAGGGTCTGTCTTCTGTTTACTTAGTTCTATTGTGCCACATGTTTAGAGTGCCTAACGTGCAAACATTTGCTTTTCTCTTCCCCTTCACTTCTGAGCTTTCGCTATTCATGTCCTCCGCCATCTCCCCGTCCTACTATAGCTCTAATTCCTCTGTTCTGTCAGACTCGGAGTTCATGCTCTTTATCATTGAAATACAATATTCTTGAGTGTGGCTTCTTCTTTATCTTGTCTTTTGTTCTCACACCTTTCTCTTTACTCTAATTTAATTCCCATAGAGTTTAATATTTTAAGGTGTCTGCCAAGGTTTTAGTGGCAGCTTGCAGATGAGTTATTGAAAGGGCCAAATAATTTCCCTTAACTTATTCCATATTACATTATCCTGGGTATGGTTTGAGCATGTTTTCATAGCATTGCTATATCCGAAAAAAACATACTACTACTATTACTCCTACTGCTACTACTACTAGTACTACATATTTGAACTATCCTGAATATTTAATTCCATATCCGTCATCTATTCCCTGTCTGACTGTATGCTGAATCAAGTTCTTCTTAGCCTCTTCCTCATAGTGTCTTATACAGATTACAGTGTGCTGAAGGCAAGGACTCCAGAACCTTATAGATGGATACAAACCTTACAAGAATGATTTGAGATTAAGTGCACATGGTCAAACTTGTTTGTACCCAATACCTTGCACTTGAAAATTATTTGTACTCTTTACATCCTTGTTTGTCGTGGTTTGTATACATCTTATTATAGTGATTGGTGGTCAGCTGACACGTGTTTTATCTCTCAGGGTCTTTATCAAGGCTAAAATGTGTGTTTCATGGTTGCCGGTTGGCAGATTGGTGTGGGTGGTTTGCAGTCCTGGTGGGCTGTTGGAATGTATGTTGCTCTGTGTCGTCTTGCTTCCAAGGCGAGCACGTTGCCACTGATCTATCCTCCCGAAATGTAGTGAAGCAAGCACTTGCAATGTCACATCCATTGGAGGTATCTTTTTATTTGTTTCGAACTTCGAAGTAAAACAACTCACATCATACTTGCATACGAAGCTAAGATGAAGTGTGTGGAATTATATTGAAAAGGAATCTGTGGGCATAATTGTAGGGGGTTAGTTGCAATATATAAAATACATTTGCAGGAGGTTATTCAGTCTTCCTGCATCAGCCGCAACATTTGCATCTTAGAGATCCGATCAACCTTTTTGGAGGAGCAAGTTAGGTTAGCTCCAGTTTCATAATTCCTAAGAACCTTAATACATAATAACGCCCAACTATCCAGTATGCAATTAGATAATGTATTGAGTGATAACACCAGCTTTGCAACAGAAAAAGATTCCCATACGTTACTTTTTGGAGGAAATACAGAAACCTGAGACAAATGTCCCTCTGCCTTTATCTATTTGCTTTGGGCTAAATTACTCTCTTTTTCCTGCTCGCCAACACAATCTCGTAGCAGAGGTATGGCAGTTAGAAGAAGAGACATTAAAGGAATGGCTCCATAGCAACACATTTTAATGCACATTTCTTATAACAGAATATGGTGAGTGAATAATGCCATGAATTATATGATTTTATTTATTTATTTATTCATGGCTATTTACGTATATGGTGTTTGCTGATTAGTAATGTATTGCTTATTTTTTTTAATGTACTTTAATGTGTTTGCTCGCCAAATAAAGCATATTTGACGTTTGGCGACTGTTTTGTCTTTCCGGCGACCGTTGAGCATGAATAGAAGGATTGCATAGATTGTCAGGGTAATTCATAGAATTTCGCAGAAAAGTGTCGCAAGCGGCTGGCGCAGAGTGTACGCGTGCGATTGTCTGCGCCAGGCACGTGCGCTAAAACCGATTTCCGCGCACAGCGTATTCATGGATTTTAGGCTCCCAAACCAGCCGTGGCGCAGAGTATCGCAGCGACCCTGCAGCAGCGCCAGTAACGCCCCAAAGAACGCCCTCGCGCAAGGAAAAGCCATCAAAATCGCAAAATCATCGCAAAGGGCTGCGCTAACCCTGGACCAGTTTATAGGGCTGCCAAACAAGGAACGCAAAGCGGGTAACGTGCATATCAGGGGTACGCGTGAAGTTATACACGCGATTAGCCAGGGTACGTGTATTACAGGGGTACGCAGGAAGTTTAACACGCGATTGGCCAGGGTACGTGTATTACAGGGGTACGCGTGAAGTTTTACACGCGATTAGCCAGGACACGTGTATCACAGGGGTACGCGGGAATTATCACACGCGATTTGGCTGGGTACGTGTATTACAGGGGTACACGGGAAGTTTTACACGCGATTCGGCTGGGTACGTGTATTACAGGGGTGCGCGGGAATTCTCACATGCGATTTGGCCAGGTACGTGTATTACAGGGGTGCGTGGGAATCATCACACGCGATTTGGCTTGGTACGTGTATTACAGGGGTGCGTGGGAAGTTACACACGCGATTAGGCTGGGTGGATCCTCACAGGTGTTCCCTGTACACCCTCCACGGCCCCTGCAGGCATCCCACAAAACAGGGGACTACCCTGCACACCTGCCCATGTCCCCCTGCACCCCCACCCCCCAGCAGTGCAGGGGCAGCCTCCACCAGGCCCCCACTCATGTCTCCCACCACCCCCACCCCCCAGCCACAAGGGGCACCCTCCACCAGGCCCCCACCCATGTATCCCACCACCCCCACCCCCCAGCCACCAGGGGCACCCTCCACCAGGCCCCCACCCATTTCTCCCACCACCCCCACCCCCAGCAGTGCAGGGGCAGCCTCCACCAGGCCCCCACTCATGTCCACTATCACCCCCACCCCCCCACCACCAGGGGCAGCCTCCACCAGGCCCCCACTCATGTCTCCCACCACCCCACCCCCCAGCCACCAGGGGCAGCCTCCACCAGGCCCCCACTCATGTCTCCCACCACCCCCACCCCCCAGCAGTGCAGGGGCAGCCTCCACCAGGCCCCCACTCATGTCTCCCACCACCCCCACCCACCAGCAGTGCAGGGGCAGCCTCCACCAGGCCCCCACTCATGTCCCCTATCACCCCCACCCCCCCGCCACCAGGGGCAGCCTCCACCAGGCCCCCACCCATGTCTCCCACCACTCACACCCCCCAGCCACCAGGGGCACCCTCCACCAGGCCCCCACCCATGTCTCCCACCACCCCCACCCCCAGCCACCAGGGGCACCCTCCACCAGGCCCCCACCCATGTCTCCCACCACCCCCACCCCCCAGCAGTGCAGGGGCACCCTCCACCAGGCTCCCACTCATGTCTCCCACGACCCCCACCCCCCAGCCACCAGGGGCAGCCTCCACCAGGCCTCCACTCATGTCTCCCACCAACCCCACCCCCCAGCAGTGCAGGGGCACCCTCCACCAGGCCCCCACCCATGTCTCCCACCACCCCCACCCCCAGCAGTGCAGGGGCACCCTCCACCAGGCTCCCACCCATGTCTCCCACCACTTCCACCCCCCAGCCACCAGGGGCACCCTCCACCAGGCCCCCACCCATGTCTCCCACCACCCCCACCCCCCAGCAGTGCAGGGGCACCCTCCCCCAGGCCCCCACTCATGTCTCCCACCACCCCAACCCCCAGCCAAGATTGGCAGGGCGAAGATGCCAGGATTTGAGTTTTTGTTGGGGGGGTGTGGGGGCTTGAGGAGGCTTGAGGAGGCAGGATGACAGGCACGGGTTTAATCTTGATGGGTGGAGAGCGAGGGAACCAGGTTGACATGTTTTTTCCGTCTCGGGTCGTGTTCGGCTCTTAAAGCCAAGCCAGGCACCATGGCTCAACACTGGCATGACTCTACCTCTATACAGTCAAACTAACGAAAATAAAAAAAGAAATGAAATTATAAAGAAAATTTAATAACGAAAAAATACCGAATTTGTTTTAAAATATATATGTGGGGATGGGAAAGGGGATAAAAGGCTTGGGGAAGGGGTCGCGGTAGGGTCTAAAACAAAAATAAATGGGGGGTTTGGCGAGGGAACCACCCCAATTCTTTTTTTTTAAACTGTATATTTCGCAATTTTTTTGTCATCATTTCATTTGTTATTTTTTCATTAGTTATAAAGACATGGAACCGACTATACCCATGAATTCCTTGCCTCCCCAACCTCCAGTGCCTAAGAGTAACTCACCATTTACATTGTGTGGGGAAAATCGATGAAAAAAAATCAAACTCAAAAAATGTGACCAGTTGTTTATCGAGCAATAGACTGAATACCCCATCATGTTGGCTTCCTTCTTACTGAACATAAAAAACAATAGCTGGCTTCCTGCCACCTTCCCCTTCCTCCCTCAGGTTAGCTTGTTCCCCAATCCTAAGGTAACTACTGCCCCCCACACACCTCACTCTGCTGTTTCTCCTTCTTCCTCTAATTGCTTTCATTTAGCTTGTCTAAAAAAACACCACTGGAGCTTGTCTGTCACAGGGCCATGGTTCGGGCATTGTCAGTCGGGAAGGGTTCGATTGGCAGCAGCCTTCTATTACAGAGCACGCCACGCGCAATGGTAGTTTGGTTCTCTAACCGTGTGGGAGCCAGTGGTGGAGCCTGGGAGGGTCAGCTGCCCCCCCTTTATTTTCCCTGGTGCCCAGTGCAGGCCCAGGGTGCCCCCCAGCGTCCTGCTGGTCACCTATTATCCGCCCCCCCTCCCCCCGGCACCAAAGCTGCCTCCGCTACTGTTGGGAGCCGCAGCAACCTATGGGTCTAGCGTAGCCTACCCCCTCGTCACTTGGTCACTGAATGTCACAGGTGTTTTGTTTAACAAGGCACAGACAATATGACATCTCTGTTTGCTACATCTGCATCCTTCAGTTCTAAGGAGGCCTGGGTGAGGCAGAGAAAATGTTGTAGTCCTCTGACCTCATGGCACAGAAGTGTAATATAACTTTCAAATGTCATCGTTGTGAGGAAGACAGCTACATTTGTACAGGATTTATATGTTATTTGTAACCGGGGAGTGGCAACATCCAATCAGGAGGCTTGGAACAGGATCTATAACTGTGAGAATAAACCCGCATTCCATTCCTACCTTCTGCGCCACTGACCCGAACAAGTATGTTTTCTTTTATACCATGCCCATATCCCGAATTCCCCCCGCGTCAACGCCCACCTCTCTCTACATCTTGAACCCCCTCCGATGAACCCCATGCCCACCCAACCTCCTCCTGGCTGCAGACTTGCCCTCTGGCGTCTCGTCACTTTGCAACTCAGCTGCCACTCCACAGTCTTAGAAATGGAAAAAATACTTCTCGCCTTGTATCACTAATACCAGACCTCTTTGTCAGTATTTTTCTTTTAAGGAAATCGGGCACATGCAATGCACCCAAAGACGATTTTCTTTAAAAAAATAAATTTCAAAAAAGAGCAACGCCAACTGGACCCTCGGTGCAATAATCTCACTGATTGCCACCTTCTGAGGCAGGCTTTCCCCGTTAAATCTCAGACCATGGTCTGTTAACTATGAAGCCGGCCCGAGAAGGAGACAGTTAACGCTATAATAGATTCCTGTGGAAGCAATATGAAACGAAGAAAGTCATCCTTCTTGGGCCTCTCTTCTTTTCAGGGCAGTGGATTTAAAAGACCACCTGTCCCACAACTCCATGTCACTACAGTGAAAGCCAGCATTGCATTCGGGTGAGACGTTATGCTCTGAAAATAATTATACGTATTCTAAATAATAATGAATACATAGAAACGGTGTAACCGGAATAGACAGCATTCAAAGATTGGCTATTAACTGAGTGGTTATTAATCAACACGTATTTGTGGTCCAACAGTCAATAGACATTTATTAGAGAATGGAATTGTTCGATTGTATACAGAAAAGGGTCATATAGCGTTTCTATGACCGGACAATGTTGCCCATCCATCGTTGTGAGCTTTCTGCTAGTTTTCTGAGGACAGCTGGTCCTTTGCTGCTTGCTCCTGTTCTCCTGGCTGAGTAGATGTTGTTTTTCCCTCTCAGCTCATGGCCCCAGGCTGAGACTCTGAAACTCTGACCCTAACTTCCCTGCACCACCCTTCCCTTTTATTTTAACTGTCCCTTCAGATCGTGGATTGAGAAAAAAAGGTCTCTCTGTCCCACCCGGGTCTCAATGCATCCAACTGTTCCAGGATTGCTATTTCCTGGTAGTGGTGTCCACCCAAAAGCATTTCTGCATTCCCGGACTCGACCTCCCCTAAATCCTCCTCTGCCTCCACTGATACATCCATAACCTCAGTCTTCTCTTTATTGCTGTCCCTGAGGATAGCCACAGCATTTGTCTTGGTGATTGTAAGGTTGTCTGTGATTACTGCCAAACCCGGTTGGCAGCCATTTTGCAACCCTTTTCAATCCACTACCCTGTTGCCTATGTGTTTGAGGCAGAACATGGGGTGGAGCAGCCAGCTTTGAGAGGGACCAGGCTGCTGTGAGATTGAGCAGGCAAGAGATTGGGTGGTCCAGATAGTGACTGTATGGCAAGCTCAGCTCTAGATCATGCCACAGTGATATCCCTGCCAACCCAGCTCTGGCCTAGCTTCCCCCCTTCTCACCAGCAACAACTCAATCTGTCTGCACAGGGACTACTTTTCTGACACCAATCAGTGCGTGCAAAAGCTATGATGACTAGGCTACCATAACACCCCACGGTAGTAGTTAACAGCGCTATAAAAATATCATCATCGTCATCATATACTTTATTCGACAAATTGTCTTTAGCAACAATACAATACAAAACATTACAATAGATAAATTAATATGTATCTAAGATTAGCAACGATGCTTTTCTTTGACAGGACAGATCATTATCTTGATAGTGATACATTAAGCACAATGAATCATCAGATATTGGACAAGCTAAAAACAATGGATTAAAATTAATAAAAAGAGCAAATACATAAAATCCATAAATCTGGCGCAATTCATAATAACACTGGTTTGTTTGAGCTCATCAAACTTTCACTACATGTGGTTAATCAAATACCTCCGACGTGTCTATGCCCGATGTACAAATCTTGCCACAAAAAACGTATCACTCGCATTTTTGGTAGACTGGCATAGTAATACCGCTTCCGTGTGGCATGCTACAAGAGCTTTTTTAAACAGCGGTATTAAGTACGGTCTTCTCAAATCGCTATATTTCTCGCAAAATAGCATGAAGTGCCTAATGGACTCCATTGTCAAACTAAGAAAATGGGCAACATTGCGAATTTTGACCTTTGCAGCCACTTGTAAATTTGGCAATTTTAAGAGTGCCCATTCTGAATTCCAAAAACAAGGTACGTGCATAAGCAGGTGTTGCAAAGTCCACATAGCTTTCAGTACCCTGTTCACTTTTTAAGGACAGAGCTGTAATTTAAGACAGTAATTTATGATAGTATTGTTGTTTGCCTGTCTGATAGCAGACTTTGCTTCATTTCTTGTTCGACTGGATATGCTCTCAGGGATGTCCCAGATGGTATCAAGACCCAAGCATTTCACCTGTTTCCCTACATGCTTTGCCCATGGCAATGACCCCCCCCAAATGGTGTATTTAGCAGAGCTGAAGTTGCCTCTCGAAACCTTGCTAGGTCAGGGGACGCCCAGTGTCTTATCCAATACAAAAGCTGGTTTCCAAGCTAACATGGCATTGATTGGCTGTAGGCCACACTCCATTAGAAGAGGTGCACTTGGGAAGCTGTTCAGGAGTCGCAATAACTTTTAAAGATGTTGTTCTCAGTGTTCCGAAGGTTGTGACTGTTATAATGACCCCACAGTTCACCTCCATACACGGCGGCTTGGCACAGCTTGAATCTTGTAAATATGTATGGCCGGACAAACCGCCCTCTCACTGTGATTAACGAAAAATGTCCTTATGCCTCCACTATTCCTATCAAGGACAATCTGTGATTTATTCATCTGGAGCATCCAAGAACCACCTTTGGCAAATCTTACCCCCAAATAGTAGTCGTAGTAGGGCTCAGCCCCCTCTACGTCCATGTGACATACACATGGTTTGGATTTTGCTGGCCTAAATACCATTACTTTCGTCTTGGACTGGTTCAGTGTCAAGCCCGAACAAGAGCATTTTGTGGCATAACATTTTAGACTATGCCTAATCCCCATTGAAGAAGTGGGCAACACATAACAAATGCTAAAAAACCTCTCCAAGGCGGCTTATGTGCCTGTAGCGGCTCAGCCTGCTTGTGCAACAACCTATTCTCTGCAATCTTCCAGTTCCAGCTACTGGATTAGCGATGTGTGTGCAATGCCTTTCTGTAGCACAGAGAGGGCACTACATTGAATACCACAAAGAGGACCAGCCCCCAACCTCCAGAGCAAAAGCTGTGACCAACTATCATCTCCAGTAACGAAAAATCACAACATCTGCTGAGAGGAGGCAAAACCAACATTGCCATCCACAATAGACCTACACCACCTCCAAAATAAATTACAAAGACATTCCAAAGCCATGATTGGTGTCCCGCACCTCGGCGCTTCTTTGTGTTTGAGAATGCACACGCTGGTCTGATTGCACTTCAGTTCCGAAAGCCAAGCATCTATGGACCACTCATGGAGCTTTATAGCAAATCACTCAAAATCTATACGCTTTTCTGAGCACTTGATTGACCACAGACTGAAGGCCCAATTTACACAGCATTTTTCAATGGGATTGCACCACAGTAAAATGCTTTTGTGAATCAGGCCCTGGGTCTGAGATCAGTAGTGAATAAGTTCACATTGAGCTAAAGTTCTTCAAAAAGATAGTGTAAGCATATAAAAGAGGTGTTCAAATACACAAGCGAAACCAAGAGGTCTCTCGTCGATGAGTATTACCCAGAGGATATCCATCAGCAGGGGACGGCAGGGCTCAGCTCAGACATGTTTGCCATTGGTAAATTGATCTTATCTAGAGTTTGGATAATGCAAGTCTTCTGTCTTAACGCCACTTTCTCCGAAGGACTTCCTGCGCCTTCTTTTTTAATTGATCTTGATGTTTTCTTTTTCACTGTTCAATAATATTCAATTAATTAATATTCTTTGTGCAAATTGAATGTTTTGCAAACACTCGGAATTCATATTTGATGCCATTTTCTTCTTGTATTCCGGAGGGGATTCCAGGAAATCTGAAAGGAACATTGAAATATGTGTCATTGATGAATGGACAGCATGACTTTTCTGCATTGCATTTTGATGTTGTGCTCTTTTCTTGCCCTTCTGATGTTCCACTAGAATTGGCGCTGCATTGCAAATTGAATCATTAAACCATCTACGTAGCCCCTATGCTAAAGTTGTCTTTACTTTTACAAAGTGATCCTTTCTTTTTTCTAGCCACAAAGAGCAGGCCAATTGCAAGGGTTTTTGATGCTTTCAGCAAAGGGGTATTTTGCTGCCTTGCCGCCTGGCAAGTGAGCAGCATTTCTTACTTGTATTGGGAAGTGGGTAGTATTTCCTGTGTGCAGGGGCATATTACGAAAGCTGCTACTGGATGATAAGGGCTTCCACTCTTTGAGTCTTTGCAAGGATTTAACCAGTGGCCAAAATAGGACCATCTCTTTAAACCCAGTTGGAAAATATTAGTCCTTCATCTGTGTGAATGTAAGCATTAAAAAAGAGTCATAATGCTTCAGTGTGATATTGTACTTCCAATATTTATGTATTTAATGTATTTGTAATGCGCTGGAATATCACCCTTAGGCATAGAAGCACGAGGACAAGACAAAGAACAGAAATACAAAGCCGAAGTCAAAAGAGGAGACCCATTACAGCATACATACATACATACCAGTCTGTTATATCCTATTATTCTCTAAATGTGACATCACAACTTACCATTTATATTCATATATTATAACCAGGGAGTTGTGACATTGGTGGTGACTTACTAACAAGAAACAAAGATTCCTGGAAACAGTTGTAGACCTCAGGGGCCATTCTCCACATGAAAGGAACATATGCTGGGTGCACATTAACAAATAGTCAACTTTCCAAGAGCAAAAGGCAGCCTTTCTAAAGATTGACGACACCAAGTCCAACCCACAAGAATCAGAACCCTCGCTCCCGGAGGAAAAGACAGAAATGTTCCAGAATTGGATATCAGAGGCAATGAGCCACCTTACACTGATGAAATGTCTCCACGTTTCAGATGAAAAGACAGCAGTGAGGAGATTTACTCTCGGCTACCAACTCCAAAGAAAACACAGCAGAATGTAAAACTGGCTTTGGCAAGACAAGACAGCATGTCAACAATAGATTCAATCCGGCAAAGCAATGCTACAAAGCCCCTCCTGCAGCAAAGCACCCACACCCTCCCAGATACTGTGTAATGATATCACCAACCACTTTCAAAGTAAAGTGAAAACCATCCGGCAAGCCAGAGATGCTGCGCAGAGAATTTCCTCTCGATGGCAATTCAATCATAACCCGACCGTTCAACCGATTCAAGTCAATCGCGGAAGCAGGTTTCCATAAACTGGTGAAAGAAAGAAACAAAGCAGGTTCCCCATCAAATACACGGGGTTTCCCAGGCATAGACAACAAGTCACAATCTGATGAGCTCTTCACTGTAGACAGGAATTGTTCTGAGAGAATCCCAAGCAGCTTCCACTAAACAACTCTTAAAAATATCACCAGAAATCTGCATGATCTCACTAAAGAACGACAATATTCCATACCCAGCCAACAATCTGAAACGCTCTGTCTACGTCCAAATGCTATTGAGTGCATGGATGATGACTAACGAAGTCAAACTCAGTGTAGAGAAAACAGTCATCTTGAGTTTTTCAACCAATGCTGCACCAGAAGCACCACTACCCAAACACCTCAAAAATATTCAAAAACCTTTGGTTCCTCAAGAAAATGTGGCCTAATCTGTAAACACAAATCAAAGTCTTAGTAGAGAAAAGCTTCCACCATCTTCACTCAGTGAGGCCGAGTATGCAATTCCTCACCTTACTGCACGAGGCCCTTGCCATCACATCTTTGGCTTTATCCAGAATCGATTGTCCCAACATCATGTATTCCAGATTACCTTACTAAGAAACTTCAATGGATCCAAAATGCAACAGCAAGACTATGACTCAGACTCAACAGGAGGAAACACATAACTCCCACGCTAAGCGATTTCCACAAGCTGCTGGTCAAAAAAGAATGTGCTTTAAAGCACTTTCCATCACTCACAGAACACTACAGAGTGATGGAGCGGAATTCATCGCCGGAACGATCACCCATACCAACTAACCAGATAGCACACTGATATCCAGCGACAGAGTACTAAACAGAGACCTCATGATAGAGAGAGAGGGAGAGACAGAGAGACGTAGAGAGAGGGGAATGGTTTGATCCAACATGGTGGCCAAATTCTGGAACATGCTGCCAAAGGAATTCTGGACACTCCATGTTCACCTTAGTTTCATACACATGCTAAAGACTGGACCTTTCAATTCTGAATCGACATTGACACTGCACGGCAGCTGGTGGCCCCTCACCATTTTATGGCAAGTTGAACATTGGACTGAGCCACTGGCAGATACTCAGATACTGATCTTCAGTCCATAATCCTCTTAATATCATGCTGGTTCCCCTCCACCACTATGAAATGCATGCCTTAGTATGACTTTTGCCCCAGGTTGTCTCTCTGAATACTATCATAATCATCATCAAAGTTTATGTCGGACTACAAGTTCACACAACAATGCAAAAGAAAAGAAGTGCACATTGCAACGTAAAATACATCTCAACACTAGTCCTAACTAAACTACTACTATTTATATAGCGCTACGAACCCTCAGGCATCTGAGCGCTGCTTATTACCCCACGGTGTGTGGTGCTCATTTATCGACCTCGGAAGGATGAAAGGCTGACTTTGGCCCTGACAGGATTCGAACCTACGTCTGCAGGCTCTATACGGATGTCAAAGCGAGCACTCTACTCGCTGTGCTATCTGACCGGCTAAAAAAATACATACTACTGCAAAAAGAAGGCTTCAGTCATGTGGTAGTGTGGGCCATGCCACTACTGGCCCATTTATCATGCAGCCCTCAAGTGTCACCTCACACCATACCAAAATGTGACTGACATATGGGCACGCATACAATAGGTGCAATGAAACCATAGCCACTCTCTAATGTCCTACTCCTGCCTTTTGTTACCCACACACAACTTGAAATTACCCTTTCCACAAGAAAGCAAACAGCAGAACACTACACCTGCACACTCAACGCACATACCGTAGCCATGGCCAATGCATTGTTGTCTCTTGGGGAGACACGATATCCATTTAGCACACAAACACCTCATTGCTCTTAACACAAAACACCTAGAAACTCACACGCACGTAGGGCTCAGGGTTCTTCCGGTCTACATGCATCAACACAGAGAAGACCAATCTTTCATTGTCAGTGGTGAATAGTAGAAACCAGAATAGCTCAACATAATGAAACGCTTCTACTTTTATCATAATGAAATCACGTAGGTGCACTCGCGAGCTGGATTTTGCAAAAGAAATGGAACCTTTAGTAATAGTCTAATGTGCTGCATGGAGGTGAAGACTACACAAAAGAAGGTGTTTCCATCTTACAACTAGAGCCTTGGCATGGCCAATACTGAGTGTTACTCACTGTAAATATGCACATTATGTTAGCTTTGTTTAGCACAATGGGCCCCCATCAAGTACATCTGATGGATATTAGAAGCCGTCTCTGAGTTGTGAGCCTGCAGCTTTGTGCTTCATATGATTTCAGAACACTAATGCCTTAAAATATACTTATGGTAAATGTCAGGCTTATCGGTACAGCTGGTCTGTTTGGCAACTCTTAATTTAATGAGAAAAAATAGGGTTATTCTTCCATGTTAATTTAATGGATCTGAACAATGGGTGGGGGGTAGTGGGCACCTATACCCACTAGTTGTTAATTTCTAATGGTCGCAGTTCACTGGATTGACGGTAAGCCAAAAAATAACCTGTCAAAAACAATGTAAAATACAAGAAGAAAAGATCCAGGACTCTGCGCCCGATTTTATGAATACACGTTTTAATGATTAGCCCTTAAGTTAATGACATGTGTTTCGGCCTTCCCCGGCCTTTCTCAAATCAGGGCTGTTGTATGTCACAAAGTAATACACAATAAATGTAAAAGAAAGTGCCCCTCCTCAATGGGGGTCACTTAATGTGAAGTGTGTAGGTCCTTCTGGTTAGATACCCAGAGCAAGCCAATGCGGTTGACAGGAGTATTATTAAATCTTTGATCAAGGTACCTCACCAATAACTCAAGTACATGAGAGAAGGACCTACACACTTGACATTAACATAAAGAGCCCTGATTTGAGAAAGGCGAGGAAGGCCGAAACACGTGTCATTAACTTAAGGGCTAATCATTAAAACGTGTATTCATAAAATTGGGCGCAGAGTCCAGGATTTTTTCTTCTTGTATTTTACATTAAAATATACTTACCATGTACAATGGGAGTACTGTATTCTGTAAATCTCTATAATAAAGCAAGGGAGAAACTGTGACCTATTATGAGTACTTACTCTTCAACCAATTTGAAGATATTTTCATCAAATTCTGGGAAGAATACGTCGCAGTTGAAGTCTGCCATAATATCAGTGAAGTGTATCCGGCGACACAAGGGATGCTTCATTGCTTCCTGTTTCCAGATAAGAATACATTGCATTTTGTTTTGTTTATACATTTAAGTTATCAATAGTTTGCAAAGACATCATTAAAGTTCAATCAGAAAGGTACCGATATGGAACTTTATTTCAGAATGATAAAACTAGACCGGTAAATTCAGCACATGTTACAAAATTAGTTAATTTGTGTACTAAGAGCAAAAATAAAATATAAACTGTGTATTCAGAAGCCATGCTTAATTATCTTAGGTGCATCTATCATTTTATAATTGTTTACAAACTTTTGCAGACATTCTAATGATACTTCCCAGGTGCTATCCTAGCTGCACACTCAATACTGCTTGTATTAGTATACGTCAATAAAAATGTAGTAACCTTAATCCAGCATAGGATGCACTGCAAAGAGCACACACGCCTCACGTAGGTTTCAATAAACTGTGTTTCACTGACTATTCAACATAAATTCCACTTGTTTGTGTCCTCTCCAACATGCCAAAGATTTCATCGCCCAATGAAGGATATGAAATCTGAAACCGGTAGAGAGAATTTGTATGACTTGCCGATGATATGTTCACCGAGAACTATTGAATTGGTGAAATTCTATTTTGGAACAAGAACTCTGTGGAGGTTTAATGTAGAAATTGCTCACAGATGGGTTGTGGAACTAAAGAATTTCTGTTGTAGAGTCTATGAAAAGTGTCTTATTGGAAGATATCCAAAACGCTTGTGTTCTGTGGTGTGCATTGCATGCCAAAAACAAAGATCCCACGCATTCCTACAGTGCAATTTCTCCATCACCATCAAAAATGTAAACAATGTTTGACTCTACTTCACTCCTTTGCCACAAACTACAGGGATGTTTTTCTTGTGAAATATTTGGCCCCAAATTATTCTGCCTCTAAAATCTGCAACTGATTAAAACAAACCTTCATAAATAACTTTCTCAGATATCTTTCTAGCAACTCTAAGAGACAAATTCCAATTGAAACATGTGTGATACTAGCTCAAATAGACTCCATATGAGGGACAGGTTGTCTAGGTTTGTCGCCAATCCTCAAAATGTATTTGTATTAGTGTCCTCCCATATTGTAAAGCAAACTGGGCATATTAATTGGGTTAGTCAAGGCTAAGATATCCAAGAACTGATCTATGTTCTTTGTGTAACAAAAAATTGAAGATGTATTGATTTTTCAGAATGTTCAAATTGAACCAGCTCAAAATATTCTTCGGAATAAACGAAAATCCCAAATGCGAGTCACCTGAAGGTAGAGAAAATTCGAATCGCATTCCAAACAATTCTAGGGAGGCACCTGTCTTTAGTCCCTAAAGCTTCTACTACAGAGCGGTCTCGAGTTCAGACCTTTCAGCATTTAATATAGGCAGCTATACTCCATAAATATAAATGAGGGCTACCGCAGCTTTAACTTATGTTTAGGGTAAAACTACAAACAATCGCATATTGATTCATGTCAGCATCGCGGACTAGAGCGGCTATTTTGGAATTAGACCAAAACATTCCTCTTGTCAGAATTGTCTCATAACTGCCTACATAATGATGAATCCCTTGTCCAATTACAACAGCGCGATATTCCATAGAGTGCAGTGAACTTCATTTCTAATCTGCCACCACCACCCGAGCCTTCATGAGTATGTGCAATGATGCATCTAGTTTAAGAACGTTTTATGTAAATACTTCTAAAATGTGTTCATTAACTGAGATCTTTGTAGATGTCTCCTTAACATTGGCTATATGTGAGTGGGCTCTGAGACGATAATTAAGTGTATTTTCTGTGTTTATCTGGAATGAACTTTGCAATGATTAAAACACACTCTCCTGCATGAAGTTGTGGTTTCTGAAAAGTCCTGTAGTAAGAAAGTATTTGTGATTGGTAATGAGAAGTACTCACTGTGAAGGACTTAACACCTCCCAAAACCCAGATGGTTTCGATTTCTTCAGATAGGTTCTGTGTGTAAGCCAATTGAATGGCACTTTCCAAGTCACTGCAGATGTAGTGAGCATGCTTTGGTAACGACCTACAAATTAAAAAGACAAAATAAAGGTGATTAAATCATGTATATAAATCACATACTGAAAACTAGAAGAAAATGGCTGAAATATTACAAAGATATATTCACGACTACAAATTAAAAAATCTAAAAGCCAAGAAACACATCACTAAGGCCTTTCATCAAGAGAATGAACTCTCCCAAATCATTAATGAAATGGAAATAAAACTCATCTTACAGCAAATACCTAGCTACCAATCCCTAGGGAAAAAATGTAGAGGATATCACCTATCACTCAAAAAATAAAGTGGAAAAAATGCAGCATAACATTACTGTAGCATTGAGGAATGGAACGAACAGTGAAATACCTGTAAACTGCAACCAAACCATAGCACCTCGAATTAACAAACTGGACAACATCCGCACGCTGGAACGACGAGTCAACTCTAAAGTCAAAAAATCCACCCACCTATGCTCAATCAGGCAGATTATTCTGTACCTCACCTGCCCACAAAAAAGGCTACCATTATATCCTAGTTCTATCAGGAATCAATTACGTGATCAACGTTTACCTTGGAAATCCACGACACCTCATGAAGATGTTGCAGCGCATTAGATGCACAGTGGCTATTCTACTGCTCAGATTCGACATGAAAGAACACGTAACCCTAGATATGATAGCTTCTAAGGAGCCATGGTTTTAGAAAACAATTTGCTTGAAAACACTCTGTATATTTCATTTTTTGTGATGTCATCAGAGGTCAAGTATCGTGTGATGTCACATCCGCTACCCCTGGCATTTTGGTGAAATGACGTTTGGCACAGCTCTCAGTCCAAAGAAGCTGCTATGGTGAATTGGCTGCTCTGGGGAATGAGAGTTTAACGGCATGTCCCTTAGCACCAGGTGCGGGGTAACTTTCGTCAAACCATGATGTTCTTTCAGAAATGAAGCAGTATGCACCTGGTTGTGTTCCCACTTCTTCTTAAGTTTAGCTGTGGGCTTCATGGGTACATGTATATATGAACAGGAAGAACCCCGAAAAAGGGAGGGCCTGTTGAGCGACACAAAAGAAAAAGGAATGATGGTCTCTCTTGGAAACGCTTGGTCCTAGTTCCTTTTACTCTGTTCTACTTAAGTCCTTTTTCACTTGTAAACCCACCTCCTATTTGCCATCATCCTCTCATTTATCTTCTGCCCTCCCTTCAATCTCTTCCACCTCTTTCTATCTCTCCTGTGTTCCTATAATGTACAGGCGGACTCAAGCTGGCATTAATCAATACAAGTAATTTAGGGACCTACGATGTGGCCTCATGAGTGACACATTAATCACTTTTCATTTAAGGACGCATGGGAGGTTTTACCAACATAGGAAATGGTCTACGAGCCCAAGGAGGCCACGCAACACTGATTTGGAAGCTGGGACTGGGTGAAGGTGGCCAACATTGGGCCAGTTGGCGTCCAACCGGTTATGCCCTGGTTCTTTCATTAAGATGCAGAGAGCAGGATTGGGAACGAATAATGGGTACGAATTTTAGGTGGAAGAAAGGGATTATAAGATTCTCAATATGAAAATGCACACGCTTTTCTTTAATTTGTCAAGTTAAATGACCTAAATTAAATGTCACTTACAATAAATAATACATTTTCAAGTTTATTTCGGAAAGCAAATCAGCATTTCCACAAAAACATGACAGTAATAATGAAGAAAAAAACACATATAAACAGGCAACTGGAGATCACAGAGGTGAGGATAATGACCCTTCCCCCAACGTATGTATGGCCCTGGGATAATGACCCTTCCCCAACTTATGGCCCTGGGATAATGACCCTTCCCCCAACGTATGACCCTGGGATAATGCCCCTTCCTCAGCCTAAGGCCCTGGGATAATGACCCTTCCCCAACTTATGGCCCTGGAATAATGTCCCTTCCCCAACTTTTGGCCCTTGGAAAATGACCCTTCCCCACCTTATGGCCCTCGGCTTCGCCTGGGATAATGACACTTCCCCACCTTATGGCCCTGGGATAATGACCCTTCCCCACCTTATGGCCCTGGGCTTCGCCTGGGATGGTGACCCTTCCTCAACTTATGGCCCTGGGATAATGACCCTTCCCCACCTTATGGCCCTGGGCTTCGCCTGGGATGGTGACCCTTTCCCACCTTATGGCCCTGGGATAATGACACTTTCCCCAACTCATGGCCCTGGACTTCACCTCTGGCCATAACTTGGTAGCGGGTCACTATCCCACGATAACAACACCTCTCTCAGTCTATAAGGTTAAACAAGATTAGCTGTAAATGATGGCAAGCAGATTTTAGAGTCACAAAAGCTCACTTCAGAAAACACATGTGACACAAAAGGCAATTTCACAGAGCATACCTCATGGTTGTGGTCAAAAGAACAGTTAGGCAATTCCGCAAAGGCATGTAGTCCCCTGTAAACTGAGCAGAAGTCTTTCGTCCCCAAATAATTAGATTCTTCTTTCCTGAATGATGCAAACACATTTTTGTGGGTGTGTCCTCTACAAACACAATCCTTATTGACAATGCAGAGTGAATAGCTTTACATTTTACAATTACACATTGCAGAGAGAGCAGGCATTCGATGATAGCATAACACATTAGGGTTGGCATAGGTACAAATGTGCAAGTGCATTCAGCCTGGTGAGCTGTCCTTTATGGCACATTCATATTATAATTTCGGTAGCACTTGTTATATTTGCACATCATTTGAATATTCATTACATAAAGTTTAGCTGGCATTAGTTTCCAGAGAGCACCCCTGGGCCTCATTATATGGTTGGCGTGCTGTACATTTTTGGTAGAGATTCCATTACTGCTGCTTTTTTGGCAGCAATGGAATTGCCTCCAACTTTACCGCACCACAGCATTTAGCTGGAGGTAAAGCCACCACATTACATGAAAAAATCAGGCAATTTACTTGGCAGAATTACCGCTTGTGGTAAATTTGAAAATTCCCCTGGAGTCATGTAGACTCCAAAGATGAGGTTCAACACTGCCTTACCAGCACTCATAATCCTGCAGTAAAAGCGTGGGACGAGTGGTGATCATGGCAAATAGTTTTGGCTGTAATTATTTAGAAACACCACCGAATTACCATCAAACTCGTAATGAGGATGTTTCATTCAGTGTGTGCCAAAATGAGTGGGGTGTGTGTAGTAAAGAAGGCTCCACAGGTCTCAAGGTAAGTTGTACTCTTTAATGTCCAGGTCCAGTTCCTTCTTCACATAACAGGATTGTAGGGGAAACACTAAGACAAGCAGCAGGGAGAAACACTGGGACAGCCCCACATCCCATAAGCACCTTAACTCCACTGACTAGTCCCAACCGTCAATAGTAGAACACCTGAACCCACACATTCCACACGATGACACCCTCATCATTCCACAAGCTCATAAGCCTACATTATAATACTTCCCCCTCCCTTGGGAAAACAACAAGGAACAAGGGAAAAATGACCAGAACAAACCCAAGTCATCACAAGACAAGCACTGCACTACTAAACATGGCGGCCGTCCAAGTTAGCAGTACTGCACCCACATAAGGAAAACTCTCACTGGGCCAACCAGACCACAACCACAACGGTGCTCCACGGGCCCACCAGGACCACAACCACACCTAACCACTACACTACCACCAGCGACCAAGTCCAGATCAAATGCCCAATTAATTCCGAAATTAGTACATTCATAACCTAACCAACCCACCAGCGAATCCAACACCTCCATTCCAAACACCTCGGTGAAAACCTGCGAGGAACAAAAATAATAAAGAAATGCACTTCCACTGTTCCGAGCTGCCCCTCGGAAACCGGGACTGCCACTCCCAGTCACACAGTTCATCATAGAACACAACTACCTAACAAAACCAACACCAACATGGCACTAACATCCTCCCACTCTGGTATGCCCCCCAGAGTCTCAGAACTGCCACTTCTGAGCACAAACCCGCTCAAAAGAGCACAACAAATGCCCAACACCACCGAGGTACCACGCAATTAAACCAACAGTCCACTGCACCAACATCTTAAAAAGTAATGACCTAACACCCTAACCAACATTAGATCTGAAAAGGCTTATTGACAACTTCACCACTTCACCACGCCCCCTGCACAAACGGTATGACCAAAATTGGGGCAAGGTAATACCACTGCCAGGACAAAATGCCACAGCCTGGCATAGAAACATACTTTCCAACTCCTCAGACGGGCACATGCCTCTAAATGAACTCAAATAAGTCCAAAGAACAAGGTGAGAATGACGTACTCACCCAAATGTATCCACCGGAATCGCGGACCCACCCGGCTTCCGCAACCCACGAAAAAAAACAGAGAAGAACCCAAACACGCGTGGGTTTGTATCCCATCCTCGTCGCCAGTGTAGTAAAGAAGGCTCCACACCTCTCAAGGTAAGTTGTACTCTTTAATGTCCAGGTCCAGTTCCTTCTTCACATAACAGGATTGTAGGGGAAACACTAAGACAAGCAAAAGGGAGAAACAATGGGACAGCCCCACACCCCATAAGCACCTTAACTCCACTGACTAGTCCCAACCGTCAATAGTAGAACACCTGAACCCACACATTCCACACGATGACACCCTCATCATTCCACAAGCTCATAAGCCTACATTATAACAGTGTGCACACAGACACTATCTTCAGATTACAGGAGCTATGCGTCGGCCACATCGTTAGGTCACCACCTAGTCAGGACAACAAACAGGACCGTGTAGGCTGAACTCAGACCTACTGTCACCAACTCTCCACAGTGACGTCACACTTGCAAGGAGCTAACTACAGATAAATCGGTGACTGTGATGAATTTGTCGTAGAGTAATTTTGCTGAGTGGACGGGACATCTAAAGGAAAGGGGCCCCTGCCAAATGAGGAGGACAAAATGGTGTACCACTAACGTTTTTAGATTACATCTGATTTTGTGCCTGTCATCACTCCACTTTTACCCCATCCATCACCTCACTGTGACGCACGCCAGGGAACTGGGCTGGGTGGAAGACCGTGGCAAGGTATCCTCAGAGAGCTGTGAGCCACTCCGCCCTCCGCCTTTGGTCCTCTCAGGGGTGTTGCTAGATCTGGAAAAGATTCGGGGCTACACCAATGTCAGGACTGTTCAGACTCGGGGCTCGCTAGCATTTTGAGAGTAGCCCCTGAGTTTCTATCCGGGGCTACAACCACATGATCTGGGGCTTTTGGCCCCACAGTCGCCCCGTAGCAACGCTTCTGGCCCTAATCACCATGGTTGCAGTAAAATAGCTCTAAGAATAGTTTCACAGAAAATGTTCCTCCCTGGCTGGCTGCAGGTTGTGTGACTTTTCCCCCCTTCTCTGAGCGAGAGGCCCGTGATTGAGACCGAAGGAGAGGTTTTCCGCAGACCCCAACACACGCCTCTTATTTGAGCGGGACGAGGTGAAAATACACGGCATGGATCAAACCTAAGTGGCACTGAAGCAGACAACTGTATTGAAAAAGAACACAATTGGTTTGGTATAGTACTTCAACTTCCCCCTTCTCGGCTGTCAATGATAATCAGTTTGTTGTCAGTCAATGTATCAACTTCATAAGGAGTGCTAAAATAGTCCCTCTGCGAGTTGGAACCGCTGAATACAGATTATGTGCTCCACATCCTATTGGCAAAGGGAGCGCTTAATATCCTATGCTATCAAAGATGTCTGGTAAGAAAGTGTGCCCTTCTAGTATTACCACAATGCAATGAACTGCACGATTTAAACGCAGTCAACATATCCACAATTAGGCAGCCTACTTGCCTTGAATTGATGCTGCCTTACTTATTTACGTGTGTTAGGCAGCGGCAGACACCTTTCAGGTCCCACGCCCACATGTTGTCTCCCTGCACACAACACATTTTTCATCTGAAGTGAGGGACTGGTCATGTCATAACCACTATTTAAATAAATAAAGAGCATTTGTTTAAATGCAATTCTTAAACCTAATGGCCATCCATAATAGTTGAAGGTCTAAAAATGAATCAGACTCAAACAAGAAAGAGGAAGGTTTTGAGTTTTCCTCTGAACTGGAGGTGATCTTCCAAAGAGTGCACATGAGTTGGAAATAAGTTCCAAAATGGATTCCTGCAGGTCATGCCCTGAAGTCCCCAAGCTACCTGAGTAAGTCAGCATCTCTGGAGGCCTCTGATCCACCAGAAGTAAGGACATACGCAGACTTGAATCCCACTGGTGCAGAACCAGAAGACAGGCCTTCTCCATCTACACCCTCAGATTCTGGAACCCCCTCCCATCAATACCACACTTGCTCCTTGCTTCTACATTTCAGCAAGGAGCTCAAGACCCTCCTCTTCAAGGAATGGGTCCTCCTTAAAACAGAGGTCCATACACCCTCAACTCCCCACCGGTGGTCAAAGTGTATGAAAAGAAGCAGTGGAACTATGCTCCTTGGTGGCCTGCCCCCACTCCCCAAAAACCCTATTGCCACCCCCCCTCCAGCACACAATACAAACCCCTAAACAAATGCACCTGATGCTTAAGGGAACATTCAGGACAGTGCACTGAAGTGCACGTTTCAACTTCTTCCTACACTTTTATTTTAAAACGGAACCATTCTGGAACAGTTAAATTATAAAATAAAATATAGGAACAGTAAAACCCAATTTATAAAGTAGAGGAGCACCGCTCCCAACCACTTCCCCCCACCTCACCTAGGTAAGTGTGATCTGCTCCCCCTTGTTTCCTCCCCTGCTTGCTGGCAGATCCCACGCTGCCAAATTGTCGACCCTGCCGCTCCCCCTGCGTTTGTTTCCCACACCCTTGTATCTCTGCTTCCAACACTGTGTCCGTCCCCCCCCTATGATTTGTAAAGCTCTCTGTTGCTCCCCGAAGCTAGGTCTACGTTCAATAAATACCCTACTAATAATGACAATAAAAAGTGATGCTGCACAAAGCGGGAATGTGGGGTCACTCATTTGTCTCCGTCTGGTTTATGACATGACCAGAGAGAGAGAGACAGAAATCTAAGTAGGGGCATAGCATTTCAGAAACCCTTGCTGGACGAAGTTAGGACTCACACCATGTGTAGTGCCCTGTGTGCAATGCACAACGACTTGAACTCATTTTGGCATGCCACCGGCAACCACCGCAGTTGCCTAAGAGCTGAAGACACATGGTGGAATCTTCAATGTCTAAGCAACAAGCATATCCCTCAAACAGAAGGATGTCTTTAAATGGGTATCTATGATCACCAAGGGCCAGTGTGCAGACAATCCATCCTCTCTACCCAGTATATTCAGGCATGATCACTGCCCACCTACGTATAGACAGCGCACGCTTAGCAACCTCAAACAGTAGCACGATGAGCAAACACACGATAGATCTTTGTGTTACCATGCAGCAATGATTGTCAAGATTTATTTTGAAATATGTCTGTTCATTCTCTCATTAATAAGTTTGGACTCCTATGTGATAATAAAGACCAACACATCTAGTAACTGTGAAAATGTAAAATACATGAATATCTGCAACCTATTTTGAAAAAAATAGTAAAATAAAAAATAAAACTTTAATACTGCTGAACGCCAACAATGCACATATCCCTCTCCATAGTAGCACCTGCAATGCCCTATGATCCTATGATGCCCAGGCAGCTATGGAAGGCTTCAAAGTCTGACCATCCCTGAGCTGAATACTGCACACACAAGGATGCTAGACGTTATCCGCAGCATCCCTTTCTTCCTGCCCTCTTTGTCACTATCCACATTTGCCTATCGCGCAGCCTGTTCTTGATTGGCCACTAGGCTTGGCAGTCTAGACTGAGAATAACAATTCTGTAGGAAAAATGAAACACGGCAGTATATGCTGCCATTCCTTAAGGGTCCACTTGAGTACATATTGAGCCCATCACACAGCTGTACACTATTTAAGGTAGTATCATGTTATCTCTCAAATCACCCTTGTATAAATAGTCCCATCCCCTTCAGGCACCTCTGAATGTATCCTCCTAGCTGATTTTGATCGAGTATCTGGCTAATGGAGCCCTTGAAGGATCCGGTTTTCCCTTCTTCCCTTCTCGACCCCTAACTTGTGTGTCTCCCCACGCTGGCCTATACACCGCCATCTCCTGGCGCTGACACTTTTCTCAGATGGCTTGGCAAGTCCCAGATTATCCTCTCTGTGAAAGAGTGGATGTTTGATGCACCTCGGGGAAGAAGCCTCCATACTTCAAGGGTACGCTTGAACACATCCATCACACAATGATATGATAAGATATGGCATTTATAACGCACCTACACACAAGTGTTTCAAGGCGCGACGAGACAAGGGAGGGGGGACAGAGGGAAGACAGACAGCGATCCTACTAGGCCAGGTGTCGTTCAGATCGCGCAAGTGCATGGGAAAGAGAAAAGTGTGACGGAGGGGGGGGGTGCAGTACATGGGATAAAGAATAATAACAATAAGTAAAGTACTGCCAGCTGGTGGCAAGTGCAAGCATAAGTGCAGACATCCGGGAACCATGCAGTGTCCCCAGTACTACCGCTAGAATCTGCCATCTCAGAAAATGCTGGGCTTTATGAGCAGGTTTTATTGCTTGCCCTGAGGTCAGCAATCCATATAACCAATCAGCAATGACTGCACGCATACACTACCATAACCATAATCCCTTTCGCCCATATTCCATTTGCTCTTTCCATTTGTCTGCCGGATGGTATCTTATTCCCACCTCTCTTTTTCTCTCACCTCTCTTCCGCGGGCACTATACACCACCTCTTCAGGCAAGCTTTGGCACTGTAAAACCATGACTGTGGTGATGGGGGCAGTGCAATTGCTTTTTACATATCATAATATAGTTTCCTCCCCAATACCCTTTGGGCTACCATTGCCCCCACTCCCCTTTACCTGGGGACTGTGGCCACTCTTAAACCTATCCACCAAACCATCAACGCTTCTACAAAATGTACTACCTAGCTATTGTTTTTTGCCGATATTCCAATCTTAATATTTGTGTTCTATATTTTTGCTGCCACTATTACTGTGGCTGCACAAGTCATTTCATTGTGACGCCATAGATATCCCGTGGTTGACCTTGAAAACGAATGTGCTACTGCAGATGTGTTCCGCCTGAGTGGTCCTAAAACAGGTCCCGCAATATATATGAGGCATTCATTCGTGGAGTAGAATTAACCCCTTAAGTGCCAGCGACGAGTATGCACGTCCTTTTTGCATAGACTTGCATAACAGCCTGGCACTGCATAGACTTGCATAACAGCCTGGCACTTTGGCCTAGAAAGACAGCTGTATTCTTAAGCAATGCTGCCACCTTTTGGCAAGTTAACGTTTGAAACGTGAGAAAATAATTCCATCTGTTAGTTGTATGTAAATAGCTATCGAAATACTTTTGCTAGGAGCAAAAGCTGGTATGCGACGTCACGTGGGTCCCAACGACTAATTGACGACACAAACTTCCTGAATGAGAATACGTATGATCGATTAACCAATGTTTTAGCATGGAAGGTGATAAACAGGAGAGTTGGCTGTTAACTGATGTGCCCTCACAACGCTCACACACAATATTTAACAGAACGTCAGAAAAGAGAACAAAAAAACCCACAGATTTCCAACCAATCACCGCTAAAAAGACTAATTACATCTCTCTGAACCGTCCCAGAAACGTCTGCACATGAAGGCAGAGCTGGGTCACTTGCTCACTTATGTTTGCTTTGCTAGGGACGACGCACGGCTCCTGAAGGCATCCTCAGAGAGCTAGACTTGGGCCGGCAGGGGGTTTAACCCCATTCCTTCCTCCAAAATCAATTGTTGCTCTTTCAACATTAACATTACTCAGCCTTTGTCGCTCTCTGAGCTCTCTTCTTATCCCACACTCTCCAATTGGGCATCATCCAGGGCTCTACAGCATTTGGGTCCATATGTTTTTGGACTACAACTCCCATCAGCCCTAGTCTGCATAGTCAATGTGGAGGAATCATGGGAGTCGTAGTCCAAAAACCTCTGAAGAGCGATAGGTTGGAGACCCCGATCTATGCAAAGGCGGGGACTAAGACACAAAGAGTGGAGCACATCTAACGCAGGGGATGCTGGAGGTGGGGTGGCAGAGTTGCTGAAAAAAACGTTGCTCTTCTCATGTTCCTTTGCTGTTACTTTTCTCCCACTGTGAAGCTTGAAGCCATGCATCCAGAGCATTAGTCACCCTGACAGAGTCAGCGGTAGTGGAGCAGTACCCGGTATTTCCTGGCGCCCAGAGCTGCTGCACACTTTGCCCACCTCTAGAAATGGTGCTGCATGCAAGAAATATGCAGGCAGTGGCTGAAGACGTTGTAAAGGAACAAGTCCGACCATAGCCCTTACAGCGCCCGGGGAGACACTAAATTTAGCACTCTCCCCACCACCAGCCAAGACAGCAGGGGGGGTGCCAAATTTGGCAGTGCGCTGATGCCGCTGCCAAACAAGCAGGGGGCAGCAAAGCTGGTGTGGCAGATGCGCTCTATTGAAATGGAAAGTGCCCCACTCCTGTGCTGGAGCTGGCCGATTATCACTTAGAGCGCCTGCAACACCAGCAGCGGGCAGCTTTGAAAGGCAGCCCCCTGCTGCTGCAGCAGCAGCACTCTATTGAAATGAACATTTTCATAGGGTGCCTTCACCACACCAGCTCGGGGGACCGTTGAAAGACTCCTCTGTGATTGGAATGCCCGGGCTCATGTGGCGCCCCGGGCGACTGCCCGGGTCACCCATGCCTAAAGCCGGCTCTCTAAGGAATACAGAAAATAACGGATATCCCAGAATCAAACCGTTTCTACCCATAGCCGTGGTACTTTTTTTGACTATGGCATTACTAACCACTGAGACCTTTGACACTAGATGTGCAAGGGTCGCATAGTCAGTATCTTGGGATGCATCACTCGTCTCTATTGCTGACATTGAATTTTATCACTGGATGTTTTTCGGAGAGCTTTTCCTCAGACAGTTCTATAATGTGACCACGGCGTTGCCTGGCAGGGTGCGGGCTATAGCGAGGGCTATAGTTCCTCTGATGTGAGTCCTTGCTATATTGCTTGGACACGAAGT
This sequence comes from Ambystoma mexicanum, assembly GCF_040938575.1. Lineage (NCBI taxonomy): Eukaryota > Metazoa > Chordata > Amphibia > Caudata > Ambystomatidae > Ambystoma > Ambystoma mexicanum. The sequence goes on from NC_090936.1 coordinate 186,836,347, forward strand.
GTACGCGTTGTCCTTTGTAGCCCTTCCTTTTCACAGTCAGATCCTTAGAACTTAATAGAATTTGCAAGCCTCATTCAGAGTGTGCCGGTCCAGTAACAACGTTGCCGGTAGGCCTACTGGCACTGCTGTTGCCGGACCGGCACACTGCGAGTCTGCGGGCGGCTGCCATCCTGCCTGCCAGGTCTGACCTTGCGGGCGGGACAGCAGTCTCCCGCAGACTTTCACGGAAGCACCGGCACCGTTTTTAACGGTGCCGGTGCTTCCGTCATCCCCATCGCCATTGAGTCCTATGGGACTCGAATGGGAATGGGGATTAATGCTTTTCCAGCGCCTGACTTCCAGGAACACCGGGGTCGTAATCCCTCGGTGTTTCCGGCAAGCCAGGCGCTGGAAAATGTTGCAAGTCGGGCGGCAACCCGCCGGCAGCACCGGCTGGGTTACTGCCATACTTGTAATGAGGCATATGTGCATGTTTAGAAAATAATGTGTTTTTGCTCCTGTTTTCCAACTCTCCTTAGGTTCTACCTCCACCTGGGTGCATAAGGGTCTGTAACGCGTGCACACTTCCTGTATGTGGCTGTCTGTGCTTAGGTGTTTGTGACAGAGGACAACCACAAACGGCAACAGGTGGCTAGAAGAGTTGAAGACAGAAGAACCCTTTGGTTTCTAGGTGGGAACAGGTGTTTCTGGCAGCCGCTGCCCCCCTGAACCTAAAATGGATCTTTGATCAGAGTACCCTTTTGACCATGAAGACAAGTGCGCTGTCTTCTTCATGCACACTGTGGTGGTGCTGCAGATGCAACGACCTGTGTCAGGTCGCCTGTGCATGAAGCACAGAAGACTAAACACAGGAGGAATTTCCCTTGAACTTTATTGTTATGTAAGATAACAAAACCGGTGTGATATTGTGTCATCTGCCCATTGATGTTGCAGGTTTCTCAGGGGTTCCTTTTCTTCTGACTTTATTCCTCAAGAGTAAACAGTTTCTCCACCAGTTGCAAAGTCCCCTGAACTAGGTGTTATCACAGCTGTTGTATCTTTCTCAGAGTGAGAGTGGTCCAACGGTTATTGGTATCTTCCTCTGACTATTCGTCCTTACTCAACTCTGTGATCACTGTCTCTTCAAGTCCCTGGGTCCACTCCTAGAAACCTGGACAACTCCTCCTCTCTCCTCCCTGCCAGGGGCTTGTTGCCCCTCCCAGCACCACTGGCTGCCTTGGGCTGGCCTGGCCTCCTCATACCCTACTGCTCGTCTGAGCTACAGGCTACTTCGTAGCCTCTGCTGTTGTTACTTCCACACTTACTATCCCTGTTTCCTTTGTGGTCACCTCCTCCTCTGGTGTCCCTCCTTCACTATTGTAGCTGCAGCCTTCTCCTCTGATGTTACACCCACTATGTCCTCCCCTCCTCCTGTAATGCCACTTCTACCTCCTTCTCTTCTACTATTTCCTCCACTGATGATGTTGCTGCCTATTCCTGACTCTTCTCCCTCTGTCACCTTCATCATCTCCTAATCACTCCTCACTTCACCACTGTCTCGCCACTTGAAGCAGCCTTCGCCAACAACTCATCATGCCTCACTAGAGCGGAGTGTTTTTATAGTCTGTTACCTTCTCCACTGGATGGGTCTTCTAATGAGGGTCTGTGGGTGTGGCTGGCAGTTTGGTGAAGGACGTGATTGGTTGCCCACGCTAAGTGCCCCTGAGGCAGTTCTCGGCTCAAGGGGATTGATCAAGTCTATAACTGGGTTGTCCACCATCTTGGTCTTATTCCACCCACTCTTCTGGCTGCTGCCGGTGATGTGCTGAACTCCTCGGTGTTTCGAGCATGTGATTGCAAGACTAGCAACCTACTGGATAAGCGTTTGTACTCCTTCGTTTCCCCAGACATATGAGTATGACTAGCAGCATTGTATCCTCGCGGGAGGCGGGAGAATGTCTTTCTGACGAGCAATGTCAGTCAAACTATCCTTCCCTTGTTGCACTCTCAGCATTTGGGAAGTTGTGAACCTGTGGCCCCTCAGAGTTCACTGCAGGTCTGGTGAACTATCAGAGAATAATTATTTGATGTACTGAGAAAAGTTGTAATAGTATCTAAACACCCACCACAATTGACAGGTTCCGGCAAACCTTATTCCTTAAATCTAAAGCTTCCTTTTCGAATGTTATAAGTTTGGTTCTGTTCAGGGCATGCTTCAGGCACTTTCATTTGGGCTGAGGGTGAATTAGTGTTGTTCTGCAGCGAATCCCAAATGGTTTGGGTAGGGGCAAAGCTGTCACGATGGGCATACCCCACTGGGTTGGTGATGTGGAGGAAGTCTATACTGCCAAGACTGGCCTTAGGTGTGGCACTGTGATTTCCCCCCCCCCCCAAAGAAGTGGGGACCAATGTGGGGTGATCCAGGGATCCTTCCTGTATCACCCCAGGCTCAGCATCTTCCGGCTTGTGGTGTACCCCATCCCACTGAGTCACCATCTTGGTGGTCCACTGAGCCAGGTGGGGGGCTTTATCACACATCTCCTCTTCTTTTGACTGGTTCTTTCGATCGTTAAAAGGCCATCTGCTCATATAGACCACATTGGTTTCGCAGAATTCTTCTCTGTGGACTGATGGAAAGGTCAAGGGCTGAGGGTGCAAAACCACTCATCTCTCTAAGTGGTCAACTTGGCTCTTGATAACCAAGTCAGGAAGGCATGATTTGCAATTAAGATAAAGTGTCATCCGGCAAGATAATACTTAAGTGTCTCAATGGCCCACGTATAGCTATGCACTACTACTGCTAATGAAAAATGTGGGCTGTTTCACCCCCATATCTAGTTTGTGACAGCACTGTTCTCTGAATGACTCATGAGGCATCTTTTTGGAGGATAAATGGTTCCTCAATGTTTAGCATGATTAGGAGGGTAGGGTGATGTAGGGAACACTTCCATAGATTAAAGGCCTCCCTTTACACACGGATCATTGAATCCAACTGCACTTTGACTCCTCAAGTTGATCCATGATTGGGCCAGCGATAGTTGAAATGTCTGCTATGAAACTCTGATAACTGCTGGCCAGGCCCAAAAAGGCTTGAAGTTATCTGTTGGATTGGAGAACTAGAAAGTGTTTCATGCTTTTCACCTTGACTGATTTGGTCTAGATTGTCCATGCCCTAACTTGAAAATCCATGCATTTAACTGAAGACAGGACACAATGGCATTTACTGGGATTAATTGCTAGTTCAACTTTCTGAGGCTGCGGGTCACCATATAAAAATGCTTTACATTCTCCGCCCAGCTATTATTGTAGATGACAATGCCGTCCAGATAAGCACATGAGAAACCCAGATGGGGCTGGAACACCACATGCATCACTTTCTTGAAGGTAACTTCCCCCTTGAGGTGAAAGGGAAGTTTTGTGAAGTGACAAAGTCCCATGTATGTGACAAATGCCATCTTGTCCTGCCTTCAGTGGTCCACAGTATTTGCCAATAACCCTTTTGGGGATTGAAGTTGAAGATGCATTTCTCAGGCTCAATCTTCTTGATCATCTCCTCAATCAAGGGCAATGGGGAGGCACTAGGTTTTTGGAATCGCCATTCACCTCCCAGAAACCAATCCAAAACTGCCTTTCCGGTTTAGACATGAGGACAATGGGGGATGACCAGGGAGGGCTCAATAAACCTATGTTCCAGAATTGTCTTAACTTCCTCTTCCATTGCTTTCCAGCAAGCTTATGAGAGGAGGTTGGGCTGGAGCTAAACTGACTTCACAGGTGATGTTTCACTTCAGTGCAGAGCCTGTGAGCCCATCCAGGTAATTCACAAAAGACATGTGTGAAGTGCTCATAGGTAGGCTCACAGGTCTTGCCATTGGTTAGCTTGAAGATCGGTGGGCGGTTAGTTCTATTCAAGCTGGTGCATCAGTAGGAGATAGCAGAGTTGCAATCAAGAAGTCCTAGTTGGGTTTTCACCACGCGCAGAAATCTGTACCACCAATACTAGCCTAAGGTGTGGCACTGTGATTGACCCCTGCCATAGGATGAGGTCCAAGTTGGTGTGACCAGGGGATCCACCGCATACCGCCACTGGGGTCATTATGCACCGGCCCCCTGAGTGATCACCTTGGTTGTCCCAGAGCCAGGCATGGGGATTTCATAACACCAGTTGCATTATGTTATCAGTAGAAGAAAAAGGACATTACTGGTGGCACAATTCAGCATGGTTTGGTGATAGGAAGGTTATCTTTGTTGCTGAATACAGTTCAGGAAAAGGCCAGAACTCCCCAGCAGAGGCAAACCGAGAGCCAAGGGGTGCAGGCAAAGGCAATGCTGTGTGCGGCTGGCACTAATTGAAGACAATATGTATACAGATATGCCTGGATCTTCTAGCTGCCTGCCTCTTCCAGGAGGGAGAAATTCTAGACCTAGAACCAGGAAAGCTAGGTTGGTGTATACACACTAGGCCAAGAGGACGACAACATCACACAATCATATCTCCACCCCGGCCAAACCAATCTCATAACCTGGTCCCTCCTTCACACACTAATTGTTCTAATGCTTTTGTAGGCAATTCTCACAAATCCCATGACCTTTAATTCTTAGGTAAACACAGATCCAATAATAGGCTCTCTTGGCATTCCATCATTCTATAAAGGATGGTAATCTCCCAGTGACAGTGTAATGAAATGAAACCATCTCAGGCTCCTGCCAATTAGACTTCCAATGAGGACGCAGCAGCAAAATGACCTGCTTCGTGGTTTGAGATGAGCTGATATCAAAAGCAACTACTAGGAAAAAACCTCTATGCTCATACTCTATGCTCATGCTCATTGAGTGCAGCACAACTATCACCACATCGAGCACGCTACTCACATGGACAGTTGCCAACCTGTCAAGAGTGTCTGGCTTCACCCTTGGTTCTCATCTCACCTGAACAACTACTCCAAAAAAAATCAATTCAATCTCCTACAACCCTACAACTCTCAACCTGGCTATGTCACTTTAGGTGCCCTCCAAGGATTGCCCCTATCAACATGTGCAGGTCCCCCGCTCATGTCTCAGCAAATATCTATCAAATTTCAGGAAAGATCTATGAAAACATTATCTCATTCTTACACAATGGACAAATATGTCTGCCTCGTAATAACGGTCCTCAAATATAACTGCCCATATTGCCATCATCAAACACTTATTGAATGAGAGTGGCCATAAATTCAGTGACTCCAAATCCGATGTTATCATCTTCATCCCTTGACACATAAACCACTTCTCTTCCACACATCAGAAACCTCATGGTCTACTTGAACAAGCACTTCACTTATTAGCATCCAGACAAGTGCTGTATCCGTGAGGTCCTTCCAGCAAACAGGACTACCCGGAAAGTCAGTGCCATACTTAGTCTCCATGCAGTTGCCTTCGCTTCTTTCGTAAACTCTATATTCACCCGTCCAAATTACCGTTACACTGGACGCACTGAGTGTCAGCTAATCTCACTCCAGAGGTTTTTATAGCATAGATATGGTTAAGATTTGCGCCTGGTTGCCCTTGGGCCTGGTCTGCGCTATACAAATAAAACACATACAAATAGAAATAGCCATCAGGGCAGCGGCAGGCGCAAATCTAAACGCCCATTACCAGAGCATGGGACAAAATGCACTGGCTCCCTTTCTCAGCTAGACATTTATTTTCAAATGCTGTGTCTCACCTACAGGTTGCTAGTAGGAACTGCACACCTATTTATACAAATCCAGATCACTCCATGCACCTGGAAGAGGCCCCTTCACCTAGACTACCTTAAAATCTCCAGACTCCCACTATACAAATACACCAGGTGGATAGTTCATGGGTTAAGCATTTGCCTGTGATAAGAGGCCAGTCTACACTTTGTAGAGCTGAATCCACCAGGGCAGAACCAACCTTCCATCCATCTGAGAATCGTCCATTGAGTGCCATCACATTGCAAAATAAAAGCCACTCCTATATATACGGGAGAATCTGGTATATAGTGCTATATAAACCTGACTATGCGATATAGGGGTGTACCAGGTATTGGGTGTTGTGGCGCAAAGTTGATAGAACTGTGAGAAATATATATGCTAATAAATTGCAGACTATGGCACAACCAGGCTAACCCCTGCCTGGTGTATTGTTAGAATAACAAGGGAGTGCCAGAGTCGATGCGCTGCTAAAGAATTGTATGACTCAGAACTTGGGTTATTTCATTAATGAAAGTATTTTCAATATCATGAAACAGGTGAAGCTTTGTTGTATTGATTTTGTGCCATGCCAACACGTGTTTCGACCTATGCAGTCTTTGTCAGAGCGAGGTTAACAGCATCTGTGTCTTCAGTTATACACAAACAAATAAAAATGTTACATTTCCTCATCACATTATCATTTTTGTATGGCGAATGAAAACAATTCATAATGTTGGGAAGGAATCAATAAGTCTCTTGGTGATAACCCAAACAAAGTGATAAGTTGAATGCATAGCGCAGATAGCATGGTGAAAGGAGGACGATGGGGATGGGGGGAAAGAAAAAAGTATGAGAATGTATGTGAGTTTTACCCAATACTGGTTGTTTGTTCATAGCAATACTGGCCAGACACCGTCTGTTGCGAAAAAAGTGCATTCTGCTGTTCTTGATAGTACGGTTAACATAGCTCAAAAGAATTACTAGGTTCTTATGACAGTTAGAATAAAAATGGAGAATCATTTCGATTTATAATGCTTCCATGATCCACTCACTACTCTCAACGATAGGTATTTACTAAACACTGGAGTTTGTTTTACTGCAGGTTTTAGACATACGTCTGTATGTTCTCATCATAAACAACACTGTGCTTGAGCCTTATTGTGCCCTCCAGTTCCTGAAGCCACATCTTTCCGAAAATCAAACACCTTATGCGACCCCCGCTACTTACCCACTGCGGGACTGTGCCCCTTGCGATTAGAATTGTGGGAGCTATCCACTTCGGAATTTCTGTTTGGAAAGTTCAATGTATATAACGTACTAAAATAAACAGAATAAACTCTGCATTACGTAGTTCCTATTACGTAGTGTGGCAGGGTGGAGCCAAAGTGGTGGTTCCCCTTGATACTTGTGCAAGATTGTGTCATGCTGATATATTACAAGGTGATTGCCAACCCTGTTTTGACGTCATATCATGTTGCTCTACAGCTACGTGCATGGACGTCATGGTCTCCCTTGCTACCCGTGTGGTCTCCTTGCTACCCCTGAAAAAACGTTTTTTCTTTTTTTCTGGCGTGACTAATTTTCTAGTAGCTATAGCTGGTAAAATAGCCCAGTGGGTTGAGCACTGGCTGCTGCAATATGTGTGTGATCTGCAGGTTACAGTTTCGACTCCCAGCAAGATCAACTCAGCCTTTCATCCTGCTGAGGTTGATAAATGATTACCAACACAGGTTGGGTGATATTGGATGTATATTTTTTCTATATGAAGCTCTTAAGTATAAGTGCTATATAATAACACATCATTATTGTTGGCCTTGGATGTCTGCTTGCATTCAGTGATTTGGTAATATGGGTCTATACGCACTGATATCAACGATACATATGGTGATCCATTCTTGTATGAAATGCATATCACTTTACAGTGATATTGTAACTTTTAGGGAGAATTCTCCTTCTAGGGCTAATTTCCCTCACCTAGTGAGTCCCCCAGCAGCTTTGCTGGATTTCTGGAGTTTATTTTTTTCCACCTGGTAAGAGTATACATCCTTTTTCCACTCTTACATGTGTTCTGGCCTATGTGTTGTTACTCATTGTGTGATCTTGGGCACTGGAACACACCACTCCAAGTGCCCCTGTTCTTGTATGGGTTACACAGCACCTTTAGTGTAGTAACCCACGGTTGTCTTTTAGACTTCCCTTTGACTCCATTTCGCTGGGGCTGACTACTGTCCCCCAGAGAAAGGTAAAGTTGCCATTTACTTTACGTAGTCATTTTTACCACAGATCCAGTACACCCCATCTTACATGGAGTACTGGAAAGGGCTAATCTGTACCCCTTTTTCTGTCTGTACCTCCCTGAGCATTGTTTTGTTCTTTTAACATTTACACTTGGCTGGTGGCAGTGGTATCTACCCTAACTTTTCTACCGCGATTATATTAGATGTATGTATGTATGTATTTTGGTTTTGTATAGCGCCGGTAGCCCGCGGGCATCAGGGCGCTTTGAGACAAAAAGATGCGCCCTTAGCATCCTTACACGCTGTAAGAGAGGAAGTCCGAGAATTCATATTGGAAGATAAGTGTCTTAAGACGTTTCCTAAAAGCCAAGTGATTGTCCTCCATTCTCAAGGTCTCAGGAAGTCTGTTCCACATTTGAGGAGCCAGAACCACGAAGGCTCTGCCCAGCCCTGATTTTCGTCTGTGTTTGGGAATGACCAGCAGTCCTGTACCCATTGATAAACATGGTACTGTTCTTGGCTATTATATTAGCCTCGAACATAAACCCACTTGACCAAATCGTCTTTCTTTTGGCTCCAGTTGGGTTTATTCGCCATTTCTTTTTGTTAAAGTCCTTCTTGTGTTTTACTTTGTGCGGCAAACTAGGTTCGCCTTCTTTGTTCACCGTCTTTTGGCGGGATTCTGCAGAGAAGCCCTCCTCTTGGCGCCTGGGTGTCTAGGTAGACTGAATGTGGGGAAGGGGTGTAGTCACTCCCTGCACAGGGTATCCTAGGAAACCCAAGTCGCACTTTGCCATGATTGGCTGAGGTGGTTGTCCCGCCTGGACAACCCCCCTGCTGCGTGATTGACAACCAGGCTGTGTGAATGGGGGTTTTGCGCATAAAAGGCAGGTCTCTTGGGCTAGAAGTCAGAGTCGCCTCTGGAACTACAAGGAACTGAAGAGAATTGGAGAGAACGACGTCTGCTGCAACTACCCCGTCCCGGTGAAGCCCTGCTGCAGTCCTGAGCTATCTTCCCTTCGACGACTAAGGGAAGATCCAGTCCGGAGTCTTCTTCCCTTGAGCCTTGTGGGGATAACCAGCTCATCTTCTTCAGCCAGAGATCTCAGCTGTGGTCGAAATCGCTGCACACTGCTGCAGTGGTCCGGATAGCCACCTGCTGAGCCTCTCCTGCTTTTAAGGAGAACACCTTTGCGTTGTCGCTGCTGCCGGCTTCATCCCTGTGTGGTGCAGACCCCCTTCAGTCGTCCTCCTTCACAAAGAAGCTCCAGGAATCGTGGGTCTGCGGGAAGCCAACAGGAACAACTGCCAGGGCACCAGCTGCATCGTTGGAATAAGGTACTGTGCTATACTCGAGGAAACTGGGTGAATCACTTTTTCTTCATCCTCAAGGCTCGTCCTTGTCTTCCCTCCTTCTTATAACTTTTGCTTCCAAACATTGACAATATCCAAGTACTTTTTGGCTACCCTGAATCGCGAACTGTCTAACGGTGTGATCTTCGGCACAGGTCTCCAGTGTCCCCTAAACCTGGCTCTGACCCTTTGACTTTTGAACTCCTGTTTCTGAGTGTTTCTCGATACTGTCTGCCTAACCTAAATATTGCCTGTGATGTTTGCCTCCAACTCCCTCTGGGTACCTCAGGTGCTAAGTGTGTTTTTGCCCCGGTAACATTTCAGGTCACGGATACGCGTTTATTTAGTAGACCGAACTGTCAAAAGTGATCGCACCGTATTCGCGGTATCGTGTTTTGTTCATAACACCGGTTCATTCAAACACAGGGTACTTACCTTGAGACTTACTCTACAAAGTGAATTGGTTAGTTGTAGTATATTTAACGTGTGATTTTGTTTATAGTTTAATAGAGGTGTTGTGTTTATAACTGATGGTTTAAAAAATAAATGTATTTATATTTTTTACCTGAAACCTTGAATTAGTGTTTGCTTGAGTCAAAGTAATTGTGGTCCCTTTGTGTAATCTCTGCTACTGCTCATATACTCTTGAGATAAGCCTGACTGCTCTGCTACTGTTACCACTATAACTTACTAGTACAGGCTTGTACCAAAGGTAAAACTTGTATTGCCACCTGTGGTCTTAATCAGGTGTAATGGTCCCTAAGGGCACTGCACAGGATTCTGCCTAACAGTAACCATATTTTTCATAGTGTACTTAAAACAATGCTGTGCGATACCACTTCCTGTTTTGTCGAGGGGTGTAGGGTCGAGTTTCATCGCTTCCCATGATGTCACTTCGGTGTAGGGTCAAATTACATCACTTCCTGTGATGTCATCAGAGGTCAAGGGTCGTGTGATGTCACTACTACTACCATTTTGGTGAAATGACGCCCCTGGTTACGTGATTGTTTGTTGCATATCCTGGCCACATTCACGTTTATTCCAACTGACAAATAGAGTTTATTCTGTTTTTTTCAGCACGTTATATACGTTGAACTTCCAAAACATAAATTCCAAAGTGGATGGTTCACACAATTCTAATCGCAAAGGGCACAGTCCCGCAGTGGGTAAGTAGTGGGGGTCGCATAAGGTATTTGATTTTCGGAAAGATGTGACTTCAAGACCTGGAGGGCACAACACGGCTCAAGCACAGTGTTGTTTATGATGAGAACATATAGACGTAAGACCTGCAGTACAGTGTTTAGTAAATACCTATCGTTGAGAGTAGTGAGTGGATCATGGAAGCATTTTAAATCGAAATGATTCTCCATTTTTATTCTAACTGTCATAAGAACCTAGTAATTCTTTTGAGCTATGTTAACCGTACAATCAAGAACAGCAGAATGCACTTTTTCGCAACAGACTGTGTCTGGCCAGTATTGCTATGAACAAACAACCAGTATTGGGTTAAACTCACATACATTCTCATACTTTTTTCTTTCCCCCCATCCCCATCGTCCTCCTTTCACCATGCTATCTGCGCTATGCATTCAACTTATCACTTTGTTTGGGTTATCACCAAGAGACTTATTGATTCCTTCCCAACATTATGAATTGTTTTCATTCGCCATACAAAAATGATAATGTGATGAGGAAATGTAACATTTTTATTTGTTTGTGTAAAACTGAAGACACAGATTTTGTTAACCTTGCTTTGATAAAGACTGCATAGGTCGAAACACGTGTTGGCATGGCACAAAACCAATACAACAAAGCTTCACCTGTTTCATGATATCGAAAATACTTTCATTAATGAAATAACCCAAGTTCTAAGTAATGCAATTCTTTATCAGCGCATCGACTCTGGGACTCCGTCGTTACTCTAGTGCTATATAAAGCCTGATATTATGTATGTCGGGCCAGAGGATAGCTCAGGGGCAATACATTTGTATTGGAAGCAGGGAAACACAGAGGAACACAGTTGCGAAATCCGGTCCCTTGCTCAAAGGCTGGTAGTCTTCGGGGGTTAAGGCTGTTATAAAAGAGTAATTAATTCATTAGTTAACTAATTTAATGCATGAAGCAGAAACCTAGATGGGGATCTGCAGAGTGCTGTCCATAAAGAACATACTCGGGGAGTTGCAAGTAGAGTGCAGCAGGTAGAGGAGGTAGTAAGGTTGGGTAGACGGATCAGTAGTTGACGAGATGCTCCTTAAATAGTAGGTTATTCCGATCCTTCCTGCAGTGTAAGAGGAAGGTGGGCAGTCTTTTGTAAATTGATAACTTTGTTACGAAGACAGGGCGCTTTGCAGGAAAATGTCTTTTTCCTGTCTTTGTTTTTCTCTTGCAGTTCTTTGTTTCCAGTCTAGTGATGACGTGGCTTCAAGTGGTTCCTTGACCTCGAAATGGTGAGTTTCCCAGGAAGGCATAGTGGTGGTTTGGGTGTGACTACCTTCTAGGTGATGCATGCTGGCTTGAATATTAAATACAAGGGCAAAGGTGAAAGATTATTTTCACATCATGCACCCACTCTTTAAATATCTTTCTGCCCTCTCCTCCCCAAGCAAGAAAGTTAGCCCTCTCTAAGGCCTTCCAGATAGTGTCTAGTAACTTTGCTCTTCCACGACCAGTGGAACCTTTTGAGAAGATCCATCTGCATCCAGGGCCCTGTCCAAGAACCACATTAAAAAGAGTGGTCATGATTGCCACCACCCTGTCAGATTTACTCGCTGCCTACATGTTTCTGAGGCCTTTGTCCTCTGGTTACCCTGCCCAGCGGGTGTCTAACGTATTTCCAGTTTATTTACTTTCTGCCTTCAGATTATTCAGTGTATTGTGGCATTACACATGGTAAGTATTTATAATAGAATATATGTTAATTGTGATTCTAATAGCAGCTGGAGTAAATTAATCTGGTCAATTGAACGACCAGAATGAGGCACAGTACAAGATGAGATGATCCTGAACCGAGTCCGAATTTAGGACCCTAAAATGGGGCGGTGGTTTTTTGTTTCCCTCTTGCTGTGGGGTTGTTTTATCTGCCTTAATGAGCGCACAGAAGGTGTTTTCATTACATCATAAGATGCAAGTATTAAGTGTTCTGCTTCATTAGTGCCTCAAATTCTGGCAGAATAATTAGGTCATAATGCAAATGCCCATACCTGATAACTTAAACATGATAATGTAAAATATATTTTAAAAATGCATCTTAAAACTAAGGTGGATTGAGACATAGTGCCTCATTACAAGCTTGGCGGGCCAGAAATGAAGGTGCAGGTAGCGACGTTTTGGCAAACATATATTAACAAAGAAAACATGCAACAACAAAATAATCCAAAACTTACCAGGTGTTTTGACGGATGTTATTGTATTTAGGCAGTACTTAAATTCATTCCTTAATGGAAACATAAATATAAATGCATATGTTAGTTAAACTCATTGTTCATGGCATTAAACTAGAACACTGCTCCATCGTCATAATCATAAATAAAGCAGACACCCATCACCTTCCAAATTTGTAAGTGAATGTGTGTTGTTTCCTAAAATAAAATAGGAAAATTAAGGGAAGCCACAAAAGGCTGTTACGATTCATGGCTTCTGGACTGGGCCTTGGTTGGTAACTCTGCAACGCTGACTGCAGTTTAGCATCTTTTCTCTTCGTACTGCACATTCCCACTAATTTTATATCCCTTCAAAAAGAAACCACAACCAACATTTCTACCGTGGCCTCACCCACTGTCAGGATTTTGGAAGATCAAGTGGTGCACTTTTCTACCTTTGACATCATCAACATATCTTTTAAAGAAGGTCCCTGTCTCAGGCGCCCTGAATAGGAGCGTAGTTTGCCCTATATTGAAGAAGGCCCCTGTGGCAACAGATGATTCTTAAACTATCGTCCCTATATACCGTGCCTGTTGGAAACAGTGGTTTGAGATAATAGAAGGAGCTGTTGGATTCCATTGAGCTACTGGACCACTGCTAGGATGGTTTTAGACTGTCCCAGGAAATGGAGATTACAGGGGTCTGGCAGGTTGAATTAGAATGTTGGCATAGTGGCCGCAGTGATACCACCTTGGCCTTTGATATGTGATTCACTAACACTGCTCTTATCCGCACACCAGTATTCCGTTTTTCATTGAGGTCTTGACTGAATGACTGAATGAATGAGTGCTCAGGATTTGGGAAATGGTTTATTGCCTATTGCCAACCTTTATCTGTAGCAGGGATCTTCCCTATCACCATTACTGCTCATATACTTTCCTTAAATTTAAAACAATGGGCCTCATTACAAGGTTGCCGGTCTGGTAACAACGGTGGTGTAAGCTACCGGCACCATTGTTAATGGACCAGCAAACTACGAGTACTGTGAGCGGGTGCCCAGACCAGCACCGGCGAGCAGACCTCGACGGATGCACCGGCACCCTTCAGGAAGGGTGCCGGTGCATCCGGCCTGCATATTCCAATTGAGTCCATTGGAACTCAAATGGGAATGGGGAGTAATAATTACCGGCAACCAGCAATGGAGATTTACCGGGTCTGCCGGGGCTGGAATGCCCTGGTAAGTCCCCATTGCCAGGTGCTGGTAAATTCATGACTCCGGCAGCAGCCGTTCCAGTATTTACCAACACCGCTACCGCCAGGGTCATAATGACCCCCAATGAGTGCAATCTATAACCATTCATACTATCATGTGCCAGAAACCCTCAAATGTAACGACGAGTAACTGGGAGAGAAAACTTCTACTGAAAATGAAAGATTAAAATGGACGAAGACATGGCTTGAGCTAGCCACCTACTTCTAGAAATGGTCCTTTTCTGTCTAAACAATTGAGGAATAACCTGGTGGTCTTGCAGAGATTCTTACCCTCCAGCCACTCATGTATTGCTCCAGATCACAAGGTTACCAATTAGGTGGTACAACCCAGAAAGGGAGGCTGTGCTGCCAAGTAATAGCCCGCTGCCCATATTATAAAGAGAATTTCAAGAGGGCTTGGAGGCCTCGTTACCAGCGAGGGCAGCCTGCCTGTGTTTTAACACCATTGAAAACAGGAAATAAGGAAAACACCTGATCTTTCTGTTTATATTTGTCTTTTAGCCATACATATCTTCCTGAAGTCCCCTTTCGCTCTTCATTACACACAGATACTGGAGATTGAAAAGGGCACTAGAAGGCATGGTTTCCCCAGTGTGTGCACATGGAGAAAGGTATTATTAATATACCTTTATCTAAACATAAAATGATGCATGCAGTTAGATGCCGGGAGCTGCATAAGGCACATTTCAGCCAGCTCAAAATGCCTACTTACAAGTTTCAATAAAGTCTGTATTAAAAGCTCACTGATTGGCTGTAACTTCTCCCTGGGGTGCTAATTTAGTCATAAGGCCCTGGACATGGGCTGCACTTGCCACTAACATTCTACTAGGCTAAGGTAACAGCCAGAGCAAAGTGAGGGCCATTACTGAGGACTGGGTGTCTTTACCAGCCCATCCACCCCTGTAACATTTGGGGAGCTAAGGCCTGTTATTTTGAGTGACAACATTTCAAATGGAAACGGTAGGAATGGTGGCCGGGCCTCAGACTGAAACCCTCTTCTATTTCCATGGTATTCTTGTGGGATGATAGAAGCAGAAGATGGAGTGGTGGTGCCAGCAAAGCGCATCCAGAGGAAAATGAGGGTGTAGTTATCGTTGCTCAGAACTCGGCCTTTACTGTTAGTTAAATCGCTCTATCCAAGTGGTCTGATATGTTATTGTTTCCTCAGTGGTTGCTAAAATGAAATTCTACCAGAAGCTATCCATGACCATTAATTTGAAAACAGTGTTTTCAGCTGGTCATGTCAAAAGTGGTGTCTCAAGCAAAAGTAGCGAAAGTCCCTGTCAAATTACAGTGCTGGGAATGCCTTGTTCATAAAACCAGCTCTGACCCCACCCACCACCACGCCTTACATCTAATACTTAGGGGACACATGTACCTTGCGTTCAACAGTGCTGGAAGTGCCTTGATCACATGACCAGCTCCTCCTCCTCCTCCCTTTTGCCCCGCCCCTCTCTTCCAGCTGTCTTTCTCCCCTTGCATCCAATGCTTAGGGGACACAAACAGACGATGTTTGGCAATGCTGGCAGTGCCTTGGTCTTGCGACTAGCTTTGCCACACACCTGTCCTGATCACCTCCATTAGCTTTTTCCCCCATACAACTATTTAACCACTTAACCACTTAACCAGCCTTAACTAGGCATCCTTACCACTGGTATCCTTAGCAAAGGAGGAAGGCAAGGACATCTCAAGTGTGTGCCTTTTGGGGCATAACGATGTTAACTTCTTCCTTCTCTCTTGCCCCGATAAGACATCACTGTGTGTCTTCAACAGTCACAGGACATCCCCAGGACATCCCCAGGAACACAAGGATATGGGCATACAAACGCTCACCATACCACCACACTGCAAATCATCTTAACCTCATCCACATCCCACTCATCCCCATCACGTCTCCATCTCCACTCTCTCCACTAAATGCTTATTAAATGCTTATTACAATCCAATCCACATGCAGTGTATCCCGTGGATTCGCCACGCCAGGTACTAATGCTTATTAATGATCACTCAGCCATCCTTCATGGCACGCACATCACTGACCTCGCTATACCACACACAAGCTTGATCCTTATTACTGAGGCATGAGATTTCTCACAACTCCTGCCACATGCTAGACACCCTCGCCCCTCCTGGATACTCCATCCAACATGCCGACTACATGCGGAAGGTAGGAGGAGGCTTTGCAGTCATCCACATATATGACTGTAGCATGTATCATACAGAACTGCATGGTAATGGATGCCATGGAGCACCTTATGTGAATCTTCCCGCTATCACGAAGATAGACCACCACCTCCCTCCATATCTTGTCATCCTTAATCCAGGTCTTGGGCATTCCTCATCGAGATCACCAACCTCATCACATCAGCACCAGTCTCACACTCAATAAACATCTTCTTTAGTGGTTCACTAGTATTTAACATTACTCACCATCGGGGCAAAAACACTTGACCTCATCTTCTCCTCCTCTTCATTAGTCAAAGATCTCAACTCAATCCCACTTGGCTGGACAGACCATGCCACCATCCTCCTCTTTCTCACCTGCATCCTCCCTACTAACAGGTTACAAGGTAAGATTGCCTAAGCAATATAACCCAAGGGGAGGGGGGGGGCTCATTACCAGTAAAGTAATGCCCTGGGGCAGCAGTTAGAAGCCCGAGTGAAGTGAGGGCATAACCAGGTAAACAGGAGCCCCAGGTCGTTACCTCACCAGTAATGCCGCAATCTGAGGTTTATATTGATATTAGTACCCAAGCACATTGTATAGCATACTAATAGTGTATTTTTCTCAAGTTGAGAAACAGCATGTTAACCGTTTCACAACTTGAAAAAAAACTACAAAATAGATGACCGACTGGGATTGAGGAGAAGGGAACTACAGGTAGTCCCTTCTCCCTTTGCATGGCGGCCACTTGCGCATTGGGGACGCGCCAGGAACACTAATGGCAGCAAAAGGTAAGTGGGGCAAAGGTGGGGGGATTGAAGATGTGGAAATGGGGGGGTGGGCGTGGAGTGCAAGGGGCAGTGGACGTGGCGGAGCGCACTTACCAGCTTCCCAGCAAGAGAAGATGGCGGCCTCCCGTTCTGAGGAGGCTTGGAGCGGAGCCTTTACTAGTGTAGTAAAGACCCCATTCTGAGCCTCCTCATTTGCTGGGAAGCTGCCACACGCACCCTCGCCGGGTACTAATATATCTTAATGTCACTCTTTCAAGAACTTTCCCTATTACCAATATTTAACTGCACTATAAAGAAAAAGCCCCAGTGAAGACACATCATACTAGGAGTAAACCTTCCATCTCACAGTATACAGAGGAACTAACCAAGAACAAACTTATCATCTGATCACATAAAACGATGGTTTAAAACACACAAAGAGGAGCATCCCCTTATCTTAAAGAGCCTTCACAACATATTGGCCACTCATCACCATACGTAAATCTGCACATTACTCTACAACCATTGCATAAGCAGATAAAAGGAGCAAAGCCCTCTTTGTGGCAAGCGTATATTCCAATGTGCTATCATCGCCATTAATCCAGAAAAATGTAACACAACTTATCATTTCTTCTTTGTTAAGATAGACAAAATCAGACATCAAATCATTGAATCTAAAATTGCAGCCTCCTCACACACAATCCCACCATTTGCAAAACAACCATATCCCACCTTTTGGCCCCTCAGTCATAATGGCCTCGCCGACATTCTAGTGTCACTAAATCCTACCTAATACGAGGACGAAGATCTACCTGCCAACATCATAAAACACGTCAATGGCACTGCCCACAGCCATGTCTCCCAAACAGTGAATGTCTCGCTCAAACAAGGCATCTTTATAAGCTGCCTAAAAGCAGAACTTATCCGACTACTCCTCAAGCCCCACACTAAACCATCACAAGCGCACCAACTAGAGATCATTCCCTAGCTTTCCATTCATTGGAAACATCATTGGGAATGCAGTGGCCAACCAACTCTATGACCGGATAAACTAGCAAGGCGTATTCTGTGACTAGCAATCAGGATTCAGACCCAGATGCAGCAAGGAGACTACACCCATCCATTTCTTAGACGATGCTCACCAGATCATGGATAAAGGAGAAACCTGCCTCCTGATCCCAGGTCCTCTATGCTGCTTTCAACATGGGCAACAATGCCAAACTAATCTAGCTTCTCATTGGCAAAATGGAGTCCTAGGGCACAGTCCTGAATTGGTCCACCTCCTATCTCTCAAACAGACACCAAGCAGTTTGGATGGGCAACTTGACGTGTCCAATCACCAGTATAATCCCTCAAGGCTCAATGCGCTGCCCATTGATCTCCATTGCTATATGAAGCCAGTGGGGCCACTTGTTGCTGAACCAAACATCTTACTTAACCACTATGTGAACGTCACATGGTTCTAACTCGAAGTGAGCTGTGTTCATGACATCATTCACCCCAAAGAATGCTTTTCTTCCATCCAAGCATGTCTGATAAGCCCCTACCTGAAGCTCAATTCTACAAAGACAGAATTCGTCCTACCTAGCCATTCTGCTAAACCAGAGACCATTCAAGGGTAAGAAAATTGCATTCCCTTAAAAGATTCACTCTTCATCTTGCTCCAACCACCAAAGCACTTCAATTTACTATTGACAGCGACCTTTCCTAAAAGCCACATATTACCAAAACAAAACAAAAGACTGCCGAGTTTCAAATGGTACTCCTCCGCAAGATAAAACCCTTCCTTCCACCAGAGGACTTCAGAACCATTTTCCGAGTTGGAGCAATCTCACTCCTCCATGAAGGGAATGCGCTCTTTGCCAGTGTCCCGGCCACACACCTAGCCCCCCTGAGGACCTTTCAGTAGTCTGCTTCATGCCAGATCACAGGTTCACAGAAAAGTGACCACATCTCCCTGCCCTAAAACACAGTCCTAAGGACACGCTACAGGTTTCCTTTCCCAACTAGGATACTCTTCAAGTCATCCTTTCTCACATTCTACCTAGATTCCCTCCTATCTGCCCAGGAAACTCACAGGGTTAGGTGGCACATGCTCCTACAAGAGTCAGACCATTGTACGTTTCAAAACAAAAATGGCATACAAAGAAAACAACAAGAAACAAACATTTTACATGTTAACCATTGGGATGGCCCATGGATCTTGCAGTTCAAGGAGGATATCAACGCCCTGCTAATCAGGAACTACCTAAGGAACGCCTGGGCCCTCAGGAGTAAATTATTATGATAATTATAATTGTTCTTTTATAACATGTTTAATATCAACGAGAGTGGTTTCTAAGCACAGAGATCGGGATTCGAACCTGTGTTGTGCTGTGCTGTGTTGTCTTGCTTCCAAGACACACGATTTGCCCGAGATATCCTTCCTCCCCGTGGAAAGGAATGAAAAAACAACTTGTATGGCCCATATCCACAGCCAGAACTTGTCCCCCAAAGTCACTTTGCACCGTGCTAAGAATTCCATAAATCAGGCCCTAAGCCTCTCCTAGCGACATGTCTTTACTGCGCAGCAATTGCAGCGCAGGTCTTTGCAGCACTGTATTTGCTGCTCGGTAAAGAAGCGGCGTGAATGCGGTGTGCATACCTGTGCTGGGTGGGGCGGGCCGGGTTTACGGCTCTGCACCAACGTCGGCATGAGTGCCTTGTATGAAGCACTGTGGGTCATTGCAGTCCTGAAAGGAAGTAAGTGGGTGGATGAAGGGTTGGAGGTGGGGAGACTTGGGTAAACGGGTGATATCCCCACTTCTAAGCAACTTAGAGGAAAAGCGTGGTAGGAGCCAGGGTGAGCGCACTTCCCCCTCTAGCGCATTTGCATAACATTCGGAGGGGGACTGTGAGGGAATGGAAGGCGCGCCAAACACGGCGCAGTAAATGTCTGCACAGTCAGGCTCGCTGTGGGCCAGACATGGAACGCCTCTCATTGTTTTTCACATGGTTACATGCACAAATGCCTGGATGCACACTGAAGAAGCACTTGCCCTATTAACTGCGAGACACTTCAAGGCCTCCTTGCAGTGCGCATGCCTGGCTAGGTGTTGAACATCTTAATTAAATCCGGGCCCCGGGATGCCTGTCACTTGGTGGTGTAGTATATGAATGTAACTCTCATAAGCAAACTAGAATAAACCATATGTCCAAAATCAACTAATCAAGCATGTCCTCCCTTAACTACCCCTGTCCTTCTTGATAATGAGCTGCCTAACGCATGGTTATCCCATGATTGGCTGCTGAGCTTAACCAACATGTTTGTATGGATGGAAAATGAAACTAACTGCTATGCACATTCTTAAGACAATAGCTTTTTTAATGTTGGCTGTTCGATGGCAATTAACTGAAGTACCGATAGTAGGGGGATGGAATATGAGGAAAAATACACAGCTTGTGGGTGTTGTTTGGTTATTTACCCACCCTTTGACTGCCCATTGCAATGCTAATCCTAATGGCCATCCCCACCCATTACTAGTCTCTGCCTATCCAAGAGCAGTATCAAATAGTGCTCTGTATAGAAATTGCCAGTGTCATTTCAAAACAGTCTTCTGATAGTGCATGGCTTGCTTGTAGCTGTAAATTAGATGTTCATGTAATTTTAAAAAGTCTTAACCAAGTGTGCCTTCAGCAACTTGATTTATAAGCAGTATGTATTGTGTTGCATCTGTTCCTTGCACTGAAATCGTGCTAAAAACATGTTCTCACAGGGCAAACACTTTGAACTTGTGTATGAGCATTAGACAGGCATTTGCCAGGCGCTGTTATCATATGTCCAGGTATTCACACTATTTTCCAGTGAGTTCCTGTTAAAAACAAGCATTGAAAACACCAAGGGCCTCATTACGAGGTGGGCGGTAAGGGATTACCGGCACCGGTAAGGGCACCGGTAATCCCTTACCGCCCTACTACGAGGTCCCTTAGCGGGTCCTTTCCTTAACGCCTGGTTTTACCAGGCATTATAGAAGGGACCCGTTAAGGAACTTCAGAGCTAATAACGGTACCGCAATTTGCGGTACCGTTATTAGCACCTTCCCCATTCCCATTGAGCCCTATGGGGTCTCAAATGGGAATGGGGAATGGCTTTTTCAATGGGGACTTACCGGTCCCACAAAAGTCGGAATAGACCGGTAAGTCCCCATTGAACGGGACAGGACACGGTACCGGTATTGGAGGTAGTCATGGCGCTAATAGCGCCATGACTACCTCCAACCTCGTAATGAGGCCCCAAGTGCATAAGCATTAGATAGGCATATGCCAGGCAAATCCATTATTTAATAACATTATTTGCCAGCTGTTGCCAGCGTATTGCAGGTAGTACCATTATGGCACTGCCTGGAAAATCCCTATCCAATGCCTAGACAGAAGCCGAGAATGTCAGACTTGCCAATGCGTGTTCCTTACTCCTCCAAACCCATTCACTCGGGGTGTTCTTTTTTTTGAACTTACGGTAAACTCCAGGGCATGTCTCCATTCTGTCCAATCCCTCTATTTCGGCAGGCGGCAACAATGAGGTGGATGGGTTTAGGGTCAACACTTTCTCCAGTTTTGGACATTTTGGAAAATCCTGCAGCCAATGAACTGTGAAACTGTGGAAGTTAAAAAATGCATGTAAACATCTTTGAAAAACTCAGCAAACCAGGGCACACATCAGGTGGTAGCGAGTTTAGATCCACCACATTCAAGTTACGGTCTTTAGAACGGTTTAAATATGTTACATTTAAAGGGAACGATTTTAGGGTCGAAACCCATCACCAGGTGAACAATTTGAAGACTGAAATGCACATTTGAAATGATATAAATGTAAAAACTGCATTCACAACATCAAATCTTGAATTTCAGAAATGGGTCCACATCATTAGTTAGATTGGGCAGAAGACTTGAAGCTTTTCCAATTAAGAGTTTTAGCTTACTTTGTGAAAGTCTCAGTAGTTTTCTTATAAATTGGAGTATTTAACGGGCACTTACATATCAGAATATTGGTAGGAGTGGCGAGTTGGAGCAGTGATTGAAATATTGAAAGATTGTACTTCCTATGCATTACAGACTTTTTCGCTGCCTTAACTACGACCATTCCACACCTCACACATTCCCTTATTCTCAAAATGAATCTCCCTCCTTTACTAAGCCACTCCAAATCCTCCATGTCTCTGCTAAAACTGGTGAGAAAACTGCCAACGCCTCCTCAATTTCTGCTTAATCATAATATGGTGGTTGTCCAACTCCAGGCCTCGAGGGTCGGATCCATGTCAGGTTTTTTTAGGATACCCCTCATTAATATTCAAGAGATATATCTGCATACAATGATTCTTAATGTATGCAATTTTTTTACTCACGAATATTTATGAGGGATATCCCGAAAACCCATCAGGATCCCGGCCCTCGAGGACTGGAGTTGGATAACCTTTTATTCAAATTCTACAAAACTGACAAAACTGAATAACATGTCAGCAGTTTGATAATGAAATTGCAAATACAAAGAAATACACTTTGCTAGTTCACACAGTTCAAGTAGTACATTCTCACAATTTGTAGAAACATCTGTCTTCAGATTCACTTTTTTAACTACATAATATCCTCTTTGTTCATTTTCTGCTGCCCTGCTCTATCCACCTTCCTAAGAGCAGGAGATCTACGTACAGGCATTCACTTTAGAATGCATAGTTTGCTAGTTTCTTCAACTTTTGAGGTCACATTTTCCTAGCACAGCCTTAGGGGTCAGTAAGAGTTTAGTTGTTAATCAGCCATAAATATAACGACTTACCGCAAAAAGCATTCCCACAGGATGACGAGCGGGGGTGTAGTGTGGTAAATCTCACTGTTGGAGTCCACATGACTCCTTGGGGATTTTTTGGCGATTTACCCTTAGGCGTAATCCAGTGCAGTAAATGCTGCGAGTTTTGTCCTTAAAGTGGAGGGTTTAGCCCCAGAATTTTACAGGAAGTAAATCCTTCACTTCAAGGTCAAACTTGGAATTAGGCAGTGAGGTAAAAGTGGCTATAGACCTTTTACCAGCAAAGAAGTGGTGGTAACATAATAACTGCCACTTTTTCGCCACATCAACAAATTGCTCATGGGGCCCATTGACCGCATTGGCCCCAAATGTAATACACAATTCGATTTAAATACTTAGAAACGGTCCACAAGCATAGTATGCAACACGTGTTCTTATCAAATCAATACGATGATTAGTCTCATGCA
The DNA here is from genome assembly GCF_040938575.1 of Ambystoma mexicanum. Taxonomy (NCBI): domain Eukaryota; kingdom Metazoa; phylum Chordata; class Amphibia; order Caudata; family Ambystomatidae; genus Ambystoma; species Ambystoma mexicanum. Next base: position 186,859,424 of record NC_090936.1, read on the forward strand.
GGATTATGACTCCACGAGGAAGGGATCAATCACAGAGCCAATGGCCCTCAGACACAAGGAACCCCCTTCTGATGGAATTGCCTCCAAACTCATGTGCCCTTACCACCACACGGCCCTACAAATTTACTGCAGGGGTGTGAGTAGGGTAACAGTGGGGTAATTCCCATTACTCCACAGGGCAATCAGCTGATTTTGCTTGAGCAGTAATTCTGGCACAGTAAATACAACTATGTTTGGAGGACAGCGGGAGAAATTACCTCTCGCTTCATGCTGGAGGCAAATCTTCAATTTTTCCTCCCAATTATGGATCTAGTGGTGCAGGTGACAGGTGGTAAAGTGGCAGTAATTCATTAGTTTCTTACTTGTTTGGCTTAACTCCATCTGGGCTGTAGGTGTGGTCTGAGCGATCAAGACGACAGGCCATCGGCTTGCCAGCAAGGGGGAGTGTGGTCCAAGAAGAGTTAGTACACATGTTCACTGTCCAGCCTTCATGCTTGTTGTTCAGATGCTTCTCTTGGCTGGCCTCGCCAGCAGCAGGCGCATAATGTTCCCTTTCAGGACCATCATGCAACAGCAGTTATATGATTTAAATGTACTCCTAAAGGAAGAGGCATTTTCAAGATGGCCTCATTATGAGTGTTGCGGTCCAGAGACAAGGGTGCCGGTAAGCACTACCAGTTTGCCTGCAGGGGCCGTTGCACCCAGCAGGTCTGTCCCTGCCGGGCACAGCAGCCCCGTTAGGATGAATCGGCAATGTTACCTGCACCCAGATTCCTATAATTAATGGTAGAATTGGCTAATTAATGGTTTTGTAATTAAATGTGCCTTAAATGAAGGTTGCCATTCCAGGATTATACTATGAAAGAAGTGTAGTCGGGTCCAATGTTTACTGATGGATACATTGAAAATATATTCCAACATAGTGCTTTCTACCCCGCACCAATGCCCGATTACCAAATAGGTGTCTTTCAAACTTCACTGCACCCCTCTCAGACTCTAATCGCTTTGTTGGGCTTCTCAGCGCCACTCTCAGCCTTTAGGTGGTTTCTAAAATGTCTCAACGCCCCTCTTTCCTTCTAGCCACCTTTCAGACTTCTCAGCACTACCTCGCTCTCTATGTACTTTCTAAAACTTCTCAATATTCCTACCGTGCTCTCTGTGTTTTTCAGACTCTAAGCACCCCTCTAGACTCCAAACGTTTCCTGAAACATCTCAACACACCTATCAGGTTGCAGGTGGCCTTCGGGCATCTCAAACCCCTCTCACCCCTCTTAGTTTATTTCTAAGGCTTCTCAAAAATAAACTGGTGCCACCCTCACCTCTCACCAGTTCCTCTGTGCAGGGTTCATGAAGCCAATGTGAGGCCTAAGGGGTATGGCATCTCCTACTGAGTCGCGACAGAGGTGTTGGAGGTTGAACTAATTTGTACAAAGACGTGTTTCGCAAATTATTTTTGGTCGCCCACAGGACCCCGTACGAGTTAAAGGCTAGAAGGTGTCAAGACTGAGGCACCCCTGCTTTCTTCCTTCCACTCCTCATATCCTGGGCAGGGAATAACAATGACTCCCAGGAAGGGTTTATGAAGACAGGGGTAGGGGAGATAACCACTTTCCTCCTATGGATGATTTCTTGCCCTAGGCGTAGGAACGCCCCAGTGAAGTGGTGATGGAGGGGATCAGGCGTTATCTCCCAGGCCCAGCCTATTCCCCCTTTTGCTGCCTTCATCAAATGACGGGCTCCTTGCTTTGCCTAGCAGGTGACATTAGCATCATCCAGTCCCCGCCGTAGAGGCTGGGCCATCAGCGGAACAGGTCCCCGCAATGTGGGGAGTGGGAGGGCTTGCCGCAGAATGTCCTCCACCACTCCCTGATCTGCTTCACACTGGAGGCCAGGCCATGCAATGGCAGAGGCATAGACCAGGTAGGGCCTGAGCGGGCAAGGGCCACCCAAAATCCATAAATGTCCACTCAGCAGCACTGTGTGGGCAGATGTCAATGCCCTTGCAGTGGGTCCGACTACATTAGCTTCGGGCCCCACGTCAATCCTGGCTACGCCTCGGTGCTGTGGTGATGATGGCAATGGTCTATATTAGCGCTGGAAACTGAAGCACAAGCTCTACTGCTCCAACAGTCACCACTACACTTCTCTCCATGGCCATTCACAACATCTTCTTCTACACAGAGTGCTGTCCACAGAAGGCAGCACTCTAGTAAGCTGTGGGGAGTCGACATTAGACATCTGGTTGGATGCTAGGGTCGGCATACGTTAGAAGCAAGTAAGCAAAGTATCAGTTGGCAACCAATGAAAGGACTTCAGATGCAGCTGATGTGGTCTGTCTTTTTCAGGGAGTAAAAATCCTGAAGAACACAATTCTAAATATTTCAAAGGATTTGCAGTGTTTTGGTAGGAAGTTTACCAGACGACTGCTGAAATATCCCTGGCAGTGCCAGGTTACCTGGCGTGACACATTTCCTATCCCTCTGCAATCTCATTTGATCTCTTTGCTTCCTAGTGATTTAGCGTCTCTGCGCGCCATACGTCACACCCTCACAAAGCACCTAGGGCATTTGGCTGAACTGTGAGCCGAACTTGCTTCTTGTATCCCTTTTCCAACCACCCCTATGCTACACAGATTATCTGCCAGCCATGATAGCGTCTTGGGATCCCCTTGCATCTGTTGTAAGCGGTTAATGGTCATAAGACTGAAAAAAAAAATCTCTAAAAAGAAATCTCGAAAAAAAGGCCGAAAAAAAATGACGTTTTTTATTCGAACTGGGGGAGTTCCCTCCCCAACCCCCCTTTTTTTAATTTTTTTTTTTTACCATTTTTTTTTTAATCCCGGACCCCAAAATAAATATATAATTAAAAAAAGAGAAATTCGACTTTTTTTTTCAACCTTATTTTTAGTCGAGATTTTTTTTTCGAGATTTTGACCGACCACCGTTGTAAGCTACTTGGCCATAACCACAAGAGCACAGCTGGTTTAACTGCTAGCTCCTGCAAAGGGACATATGTCTCTGAAGAAATTGCTTTCCGCTGCTTCTACCCTAGGCCACCACATGGGCCTCCCTGCAGAGCAGATGCCTGTACACCCCTTCTCCCCCATCATCACCCCTCAACCACTTTCCAGTATCCATGCAAAGCTACATGAATCCCTATAGAAGCCCATGTCTCCCTTGTATTGTATTTGTAATTGTATTTTGTTTATTTATATAGCACGCCTGGCCCAAAGACATCTGGGCGCATGTCATAAAATATATGTTACAGAAAGGTAGTTTATATACATGGCATATATGAAAGTGCAGTAAGGTTTACAGACATGTAATATAAAGGTACAGAATGGTGTGTACAGGCATGGTAAGTAGTGTACAAGTACAGTGATTTGTGAGTTGGTTACTTCACAGCATCCATAGCTGGGTTCCTTTCTGCCTTCCCTTCTGGCCCCAGCTTGTGAATCTTAATAGTCCTAATGACAGACACGTATGTCAAGACATGTCTCTCGCCACCGCCTATCTGTGTGAAATAGCATTTCCAAACGAACATACCTTGGCCCTTTGATTCACCCTACGACTGCCCCGTATGAGAGGGGCTTCATTCTTCCCCATGTCCCCCTTTTAGCATATCCTTACTCTGCAGGGGCCCGCTTGCCTTATCCCCACACAGCTACCTGTGCAAGAGGAATATTGTGTTGCGCTCTGAAACACAATTTCTTGATTTAAAAGCGTCTTGCAAATGCACAATAAAATAAATAAATGAAACATGGTCTAGTTTTCGAGCTTGGCATAGAACAGATCTAGTACATAAAATGTCCAGTGTGACTTTTGTCTCAAGAAGAAGTGGTGTCAATATTGCCGGACTGTCTATGTTGCTGAATATCCACTTGTGTGACGTGGTACCTCTTCTCTCCGCTGTACAGTGTGTTGACGCCCATTTGGAGCTAGTCCACCTTCTATAAAACTATAACATTACATGATAATGAATAGATTCCATTGCAGTAGTTAGGCCTGACCATTACCACTGCCGGCACAAGGCCAATGGGTTGAGGAATCATTAGAAGGTGGAGGGCACCTCCTAGTAACATCAGACGGCAGTGAAGACATTTTGGGATAATATTCACTTGTGGGATGATTGATTATTCACTGCCGGAAATGGTGTCTGTGACACGCCCCGGTCCACCCTGAGTTGTTCCCAACACCTACTGCCCCACGGACATCTGTTTTAAGTAAATTGCTTGTGTCTCCCTCTGGCTTACTGTTGTACCATTTTTCTCATCTTCTTGATTGTGATTGTGTTCCACTGACAATCTCCCATTGCTCAGCACAGTGTAGACTGTCTGCAGCAGAGCATGTGGAAGTGATCCATAGCACATGGTGAGGAACGACAGCTCAGCGGCAGCGCGTTTGTCCTGGAAGCAAGACAACGCAGAGCAAAACAGATTCAAATCCTGATCCCATGCTTTGAAACCACTCACTGCTACTAAGCACGTTCTAATAGAACAATTATAACGAATAATTGCATAAGAAACCAAAATCCGTCGCCTCAATCTCAGCTAGTTTGGCAATTGATGTCATCTATCGACCATGGATAAATCAATTTAGTAAATTAGCTTCACGCTTTCCAGCAAAATCTTCTGATCACTTGAAGAGCTCTTCTCCCTGAACAAGTAAGCCATTGTCTGCCCAACTCCAGCCCTTTCTGTGATATGTCCAACATATTAAAAATAGCTTAGGCATGGATCGAAATAAAGATTTAGTGAACAGGTCCTAAAAGTAGTGCCCTGGTTAATTAATTGGTCTCTTATAACACGCTTTATACCGGAGACCAGTTTCTAAGCGCAAGACTGGGATTCAAACCTGTGTTGTGTTGCCCCTGAGCTATCCTCCCGGTTTTCAGAATCACAACTGTGAGCGGGAGCTTCCTCTGTGGAAGGAGGATCTGTAACGAGTGTTCTGCAAATCGAACTTCCACGGGAGCTGGAAACTAGGACATGTTGCCCATTATGGTTCAAATGTCTCCTAGATGTGCCCTAATGCTCCTTTTTACACACACCTTTACACCCACAGTTAATCTCATGTGCCTGGAACTGTTGGAATGAAGGTAGACATGATCTTCAAGGCTACCCGCAGGAACTAAATAGCTCCCAGCAATGTCACACTCTGTGAGGATTTGCTAAAAAAAGTTGTTTGCAAGTATATGCATAGTAGCCAAAATGCCCTATTGGTTGGATTTTGATGTTAAAGAAAACTGGCCCTCATCACAAGTTGGGCTGTATTCCCGGCTGTAATACCGCCGACTGTAATAGCCCTAGCACTGACCGGCCCGGTGGTATTAACACCGGATCACGGGTTGGGCCTTAGTGTTAAATCCCAATTCCTGATTGGGTCGATTAGATCCAATGGGGAATTTTCGGTGATAATACTGCGTGCTAATACAGCCGGCTGTAATACCGCCGAAAACAGGGATTTTCACCTCCAGAAAAAAGCTGGAGGTAAAACAGTTGATTTAGCGTCCAACTCGTGATAGAGCCAGCCCTTAAATGTGGCGACAATACCATTACCACCGCATTTAAGGGCTACAGCCCAACACGTGATGAGGCCAGTGTGTAAAAAGGAAAACTCACAAAAAACAACATCACAAGGTCTTAGATTTGGGAATTGGAGCGTCCAATTTGACACTCTCCATGGGCTAATACAAAAATAGCTTTGTAGGGCATGTGCAGGACAGCACCTACCCAGAGTGTGCTGAACACCAGTGCCACAGGGAAGATCGTGACCAGGAGCTGCACCGCAGAAAGCGTATTCCCTGAGTGAATGGCAGGGAGGGTGCATGGGTATCAGAGTAGGGGCTTCAAAACTCTTTTGCTCATACTGCATGGACCCACAGTGGTTGCGGGTGCCCAAAATGAATCCCACTGACACCATGAACATGTAGAATCCCATTTCCTGGGTGCATGATTGTTTTAATAAATCATGTACACAGGCAATCAGGCTTAGGGACAAACTTTGTACTCTGTCCACCCGGGTGGTCGCGGAATGAGGTGCATATGCTAAATGCAGACCTAGGGTGGCCTTTTGGAGGGAAAAAAGGGGATCCCAAGTAGCCTCCTGGTCACCTTTACAGAGGGGGTTCAGTTAATTCCGAGCAATTTAATTGGTCTCTTTTATTTTATATCTCAAGCGATTCATGAAGAGAGCCTTAATTATTTACTTTTTTTATTTAAATAATACTTTACCCATATGTACATAATAATAATTTTTCAAAAAACAGTTGGAAAGAAAGAAAACAATATAAAAAGTAAAAGTATTTGCACAGCTAATCCTCGGGTCGTCAGCAAAAACGTTTGTCATACCATCCCCTTTGTCAGGTACACATAACTTTTTTTAAATCAAATAATCTTTAGCACAGTTCAACCAGTGCACAAATCAATACAACCAATAGAGTTCAACATTTTCAAAACATCTATTGTGAGAAAAGTTGCATGGCCTCAGAGAGAGTCTTAATGTAAAGTACCTCCTTCATACAACCCCATCATGGATAGACACATGAGTGCAGGCGTGGGGCTTGTGGCACGTCTACATGCCATCCAAAGCTGGCGACCATCACTGTACTGTATATTCCACAGACATTGTAGGATGTTCCAAGGAGACCCCAAACTTTGGCCCATGCAGATCAACCACACTTTAGCATCGCCTATTGTTTTAAATGGACACCATCTTAATTCTCTTTGTTTCATGTACTCTTAATTGTACCTGTAATGTAAGATGATTACGTAACATGTAATCTGGTCCAACTGTGCTGGACCTCATATGAATGTAACTTCATGCAACAAGCTCCTAATGTAACCAATCTCTTAAACTAAAAGTGCCTAAATGCCTTTGGGTTATGTGCGCGCTATATAGATGACAAAACAAAAAATTTATTGTAACGTCATATCAATTACTGATGTGCAATATGCAAATATGACGTAACCCTTCCTTTATGTTAAGATTTTTAGTGCAAGGTATATTGTTTGGTGGTGGTCTACAAAAAGCTTTGTGGTAGGTGTGTTTAAGACCGGCATTCATTAAATATGAATCTAAAAAGCTAAATAGGCATTGTAAACGCAGCTTGCGTGTTACCTGCAATGCGCCATTTGTAATGCTTTAAAATGTCTCACCCATTCAATCCAGCTTCGCTCCCACACGTTTTGGCAATTGTGAGTTGCCATGTTTCAGCAAAGGTTTGCCGAAGCATCGCAGCTCACGAGGTAAACAATGGCCGCCACGTCTTTGCGCGCGCGCCGCGTAGGCATTGGAGATCTCGAGCCTTTTCTCACCTGGAAACCAGAGTCTATGTCCCCACACACAGAGTGTCAGCTGGCGCAGGCAGGTTCCCTCGTGCCAATGGAGTCTCCCGAGAGCAGCTTAAGTACACAAGCCCCTTCCGTCATGTGGCGAGCACTGCTGACATCCGCATCAAATGCATTAGAGGGCCCTCTTTACACTTTCCGGCGCGACGTGGCTGCGTGCTGCCAGTCCATGTTCCTGTTTCAGCTCCGCCCTCCCCCCCTTCAAGCTCAGTCTCCCCAGAACAACGTATGAAGCATAATAGAATCATTGACACTTGTGCCACATTACACAGATATTAAATGTTCTCTCTATGGACCAGCCACCGTGAATACCGTTCACTTAAAATCCTTTCATCCAACGCTTTTGAGGGGGCGTCTTAAAGCACGCCATCTGACGTCGTTTTTTTAATGATAAATACAAGTTATACAACGTTAACATTGTGACACACGTGTACAGCTTTAATGTGAGATTAAGAGGTAATGTGCTCAAACTGTATTTTGAGCTAATGGGACAGGCTGTGGTAGTCAATTGGAATTGGAAGAAGCTGTTCACGTTGTTTGAAGCAAAAATATCGTTTTGCAACGTCCTGCGCGGCTTGAGCCTGTATTTCTGAGCCATCAATCTATCTCTTTCCTCTGTAGCCCTCCAACCCATCTCTTCACTAGCCCCTTCCTTCTTTGCACCCTGACTGTTCTATGTGCCTTTCTTGTCAATTAGTCCAAATCTGCTAAAAAGACATTTTAAAAAAGCTAATCTTGAAACCACCCATGAGTTCCTCTTCCTATATTATTGTTTCTTCCACAGAGACCATGACAGATATCCTCAGAGATTGGGAAAACACATATGAAGTATTACCCCCCCATAGGTTACATTGAAATACATGGGGGTAAAAAATGACCATCCAGAATACCTCTCTTCTCTATTTGAAATAGGTCATCAATGTCTACACGAATGGCCCCATTATGCCTGCAGGTAGCTGCAAACAGCTCCTGTTCTTTGTTGCTCTCCTTCCTCTTCTCCAGACGCATTGCTAGGGGTTATCTAAGGGGGCTATAGCCCCAGGTCTCTTTGTTGTAGCCCCAAATAAAAGCTCAGGGGGTACAACCAAAAGGCCTACTAGCCCCGGGTACCGACAGTCCCAACATTAGTGTAGCCCTTGATCTTTTCCAGATGTAGCAACACCCCTGCTCGTCTCTTCTACTGATTCTGCCTCTTCGTCCCCACTCCCACCTCCCACTATTCTCCACCTGCCCGTCTAGTCGCTGTATGTCTCTCCTTGCTCATCACGCTGAACTTCCTTCTCGTCCGCCATTGTTCTATTTTCTAGCAAATCCCCCTCACTTCATTGTTGAGCCAACCAAATTGAATCCAAGCAAGTCAAGGTCAAATTGATCCATGGCTGCATGCAATGCCAGTTTGCCTGTTCAGCACGAGGTCCTTCTCTGGGACCTTCGCGTTAACCTTAAGCTAGATTTCCCGGTATTGACAGACATGGTTTACTAAGAACTGCACAACATTGGTTGGCACTGTTTGACAGATGTTTTAAGTTATGGGTTCTTAATGTGTCCAACAGTTGATGCTGGTCTGATCATCTCTTCTTCTATCCCCACCTCCTTGATGTCTAATGCTCTAAACCTTCTCCTTTGAATGCCTCATCGACCCCAATATTTGCATTACCTTAATCACAATGTGCCATCCACTATGCGCCCCTAGGCTTTTCTGTGATCAACGGGCAGATTTCATTGGCAATTTGCAAACCACCTCAAAAGGTTTAGATCCAAGGTGACTATAATATTTGGCCGGACTGTTCCTCCGTGAAACCTTCTCTTGACTTCTCCAAGCTGTATCGTTCTATGACTGTTAAGGTCTGTCCCTCTGGCCCCTCAACATAAGCTGTGGGTCATACCCTCAATGCCATGCCAGACGTTCACCTGTCTGATGTGTTCTTTCTTGGTATGACTACTTTCTACTTCGTATTTGTATTTTTATTTGTATTTTATTTATTTATATAGCGCACCAGGCCCTGAGGCATCCGGGCACATATCTTAGGTTACAAAACAAGTTGACATATGCAAAACATACAAAATAAAATACAGTATACAGGAGGAGGCAACAGTTACAATATTATATATATGAGGCAACAGTTACAATAATATACATATTCTACAGTCTAAGGGGCGGAAGGGAGGCCTGCAGGACTGGCAAGGTAGCAGGATAACAGGAACGAACACAGAGTATATCCAAATATGTCGGTAAGCAGATAAGTTACAGGTTATGTACAAGCAGAATACTGCAGTGCTGTGGAGAGCACATGCGGAGGCTAGTTAGAGCAGGGAAGGTCCTGGGCAGACAGCCATACTTTGACCTTGCTCTTGAAGGCCAGGCATGAAGGTTTGGCTCTGAGAGGGTTAGGAAGTGAGTTCCAGAGTTTTGCAGCAAGTACTGGGAAGCTCACCCCCCCTGATCTCTGCAACTTAAAGCAAGGTATGGAGAGGCAATTGGCCTGGGCATTTCTGAGAGGTCTGTTGGAAGCGTGGTGTGCAAATCTGCAGGCCAGGTAGTTTGGTGCTTGTTCGGAAAGGCATTTGTGCATCAAGGCAAGTGTTTTGAGTGAAACTCTTTGTGTTACTGGTAGCCAGCGAAGGCTCCGCCTGGTGTCCGAATTGTGCTGATTCCTAGGGATGTTTAATGCAGCTCTGATGGTATTATTATGGATGGCCTGTAACTTGTTGAGATTGCCTTGGTTTGTGCCTAGATAGAGGGCGTAACAGTAATCCATTTTGGACATGACCAGGGTCCTAGCTAATGTAGTACACTTGGCTGGTGTGAGAAAGGGTTGGCAGGCTGTGATGAGCTTGCAGGTGTAGGCTCCTGCCGAGGATACTGCTTAGTTTGTCTGGAAAGGGTGGAGTCAAGATAAATACCTAACGTTTTGGTGTCATTAGAAACTTCAATGGTGTTACCGTCAATGACAAAGGATTTGAAGGAGGGGTCTAGTTTATTGAGTCTGTGGTGAGATCCCAAGATGAGAAGCTCTGTCTTTTCGTCATTGAGACAGAGTTTGTGTTGAGCCATCCAGGCATGGATGACTTGGTAAATGGTGTTTACGGCTAGTGTGTCAGCTGTGTAGTCACCGGTAATAGAAATGAGTATCTGGGTGTCATCCGCGTCATTCGTGTAGGTGACACCCAGATAGTCTAAAATATCAAACAGTGGTTTTGTAAACACATTATAGAGTGCAGGGTAAACGCACAATCCTTGTGGTACACCGCAAGGAACTGGTGAAGGTTCAGCGGCAGCAGTGGGGGAGAAGACCCTCATGGATCTATTGTCTAGGAATGCACTGATCCATGCAGTAGCTTTGTCTGAGAAGTGTGCAGCTAATTTAAGGTGGCGACAGAGGATTTGGTGGTTTACCAAGTCGAAAGCTGCTGATAAGTCAAGAAGGAGTAGTAGGGCTAACTTGCCCTTGTCTTTTAGGTCTTCAATCTGGGTTTTTAGGTCAATAAGCGCGGTATCGGTACCGTGGCGGGGTTGAAAGCCCCATTGTCGAAGGCCCAGAGTTTGTTAATTTCTAAATAGTCTTGGTTCTGCAGGTAGGCTCCTCGAACTAAAATTTTTAACAAGAAGGGCACAGTAGTGATGGGTCTGTAATTTGTAGGTATACTTGCATCCAGTGTAGGTTTCTTAAGCAACGGGATGACCCAAGCATCCTTCAAATTATCTCGGACAATACCTGTACTGAAAGAAGAGTTTATGAAGGTGATAATGAATGGGGCTAGGTTGTGTGAGGCCTCCTTGATAATGGGGGCTGGACACAGATCACCCTGGCATTTAGAAGGTTTGAGATTGTTAATGATATTTTCAACCTGAGTAGTAGAAAGGGGCGTGAAGCTAAATGGTTTTTGAGTGTGTGTGCTAGGTTTAGTTCTATCGTACTAGGACTTGTATTGCGGGTCAATTTGGAGGCAGGTTTTTTTGTCTGTATTTTTGGCTTGGAGTGTGGCTATTTTACCAAGGAGCACTTTCTGAATATTGGCACACCAGGTACTATCTTTAGTACACGTGTTAAGAGGTGTTGCGGGGGCTTCCAGTTCTTTTAAAATCTTGAACAACTCTTTAGAGTTTGATTTGGCTTGAAGGATTAGTTTGTTGTAAGTGTCTTTTTTGGCCTGGAGGATGGCATCCTTGTAGTTTAAAGTGGCTAAGGCAAGCAAGACTAGCTTTATTCATTTCAGATGGGTTGCTTTTCCAACAAGCTTCCAGGTTAGGTTTTTCTTTACGTAAGACTAAACTGTGGTGTGAACCAGGAGTTGACGTGAGCACGTGGTTTGGGTTTCTTAGATTTAATAGGTGCAATAAGGTCGAGAGCTTTCAACATAGTCTGATTAAACGTGTCTACTAAGACAGTGGGATCAGAGCAAGAGGCAGAGTGTTCATTGAGCGATGGAAGGAGAAGTGGGAGCAGTTTTTCGCATGTTATGTGTCTCTTGTTTCTTGTGCGAATGGCAGGCGTGATGTCCTGCGTAGCGCAAACGTTTTTTGCTAGGATGTCAAAGGTAATTAAGTGGTGGTTAGTCCAAGCACACGGTTGGTTAGACTCAATATTGATTTTGCAGTTTAAATCCACTAACCAGTCAAGAGTTCTACCCTTGATGTGGGTCGGTTCACTGATACGTTGCTTAAAGCCTAAGTTCAATAGTGAGTTAGTGATATTGCATGCTGGAGCATCATTAGGATCTTGGAAGCCAAGGTTAAAGTCACCTAATACGATAATTTGTGATTTAGTTTTGGTATTGTCAGCAAGGATGTAGGAGATGTCTTCAACAAATGTAGATATGGGACTGGGAGGCCTGTAAATGATGTGTAGTGTGATAGTTTGGTTGGGTGATGTAGCTAGTTTCACGGAGAGTAATTCAGCTGATGGGATCTGTTGTGTGGGCGAGATACGAAGGCTGATTGAATTTTTATATATGAAGGCAATACCGCCTCCTTTAGTTTCACTGGTGTTGCGGTCACTTCTGATTATAGTGTATCCTGTGGGGATGGCCAGTGATAGGAGAGGTCCTGAGGCAGCATGGAGCCAGGTTTCTGTAATGGCGATGAAGTCAAGGTCGTGTGTTGTGATCAGGTCAGCCATGTCAAGTGCATGAGCAGTGATGGACCTGGCATTAATCAGAGCTCCCTTGATCATTGTTTTGTGTGGGTGGGAATTGCGAGTATTGAGTTTGGTGTTCTTGGTCAAGGTGGGCGGTGGAGTGGCGAAGGCCCTTTTAGAAAGTAATGCAGGGTTTGAGTGCATGGGGGCGGCAGTGTAGCGGTGGGTTGGATTCAGGAATCTGGAGCCAAGTCTGAGGTTCCTAATATGTATGGTGCAGGGTTGGTTCGGGGTAGGTTTAGTGGCAAAATGTTCTAGCCAAAGCGCTGGTGAGTTAAGATAGGGGTTAGCAATGTGTGCTGGTCGGGTCAGAGCCGGATTGGGATAAGTTTGCATGATGTTGCTCATGTCATAGGTGTGCAGTTGTCCATTCAAATTGGAGGGCATAATGTGCCCGCAGTAAGTGGTGCGTGGATTAATGTATGTAATCGTTGAGTGAGTGTGGGTCTTAGTGAGCATTACTTCTGAGGGTAAGGCACTTAAGTATGTACAATTAGGAACTGCCAAATGTATTACAATGAATCCTGCCCCACCTGTGGACCTAGGATCCATTCTGATCAGACCAATGAGGCACGTGATCCCAGCAGTGTTCGAGAAGCAATTGAAAGTTCCATAGTAATCCATGGCTCAGGAGAATCCATCCTTGCTGCCCTTTCAAAAGTACTTTCTAGGGCCTTGGAAGCCATTGCCACAATTATTAAAAAGAAAATCAAGCCTCTGTTTAAATCAAACCTGTGGTTCTTCTTGGAAGTTGGTACCCGGCAGAGAAAAACACTGCTCTTGAGGCGCATTGGTGCAAGACTAGGGCTCAAGGAGACAAAAAAGCCTGCCAAAGGTTACAAAGAGGATACCAAGCAAACATTTTATGAAAGACAAAAACCTTCATGTGGCCTCCAACCCACCCGCTGAATCTTTTGGAATTCATAGAGATCTCAGATCCCCTAAGACTCGTCCTCCCGCATAGCCTCCCGTGCACGTGCAGATTCCCTTTCCTCCCATGAGGTCGAGAAGATTGAAGGCATAAACTGAAGTGTATCTGGCATGTCCAGATTGAATGCTCCACTGGCCCTTGACCCTAAGGCAACTGCCTCCTTCTCTGACTTCAAACCGATTTACAAATCTGAGCTGATATCAGACGTTACAAGCATTGATGACTCTTTGGAACATGTAGATCCATGCCTGCTACCCCAAACAAAAGAATCATCTCACCCCTACCCAAGAATATAAATCATGATAGTTTTCATGGACAATGGGGCTATTCTTGGGCTACTTTTGACAGCAGATCTGTTTTTTGTCCTCTTGAGGCTGCTTTTTTACAGCCACCCACACACCCCACGCACACTCTCTCTAACTCCCACTCCCACTCTTACTTCTGCACTCCCACTCTCTCTAACCCATCCACCAAACCTACCCCATTATGTGTACTGGTTGGGTTTTGTTTGTGCTATTTTGGGCTACTTTTGAGAAGTCCTCCTAAGGATTCTGTGTTCTTCATGTTTTGTCCCCCAACCAACTACCATCACCCATCCACCCCGTCCCCACTCTCTCTAACCCCAGCCACTCACCCACCCTACCCCGACCCTCACCCTACTCTCTCTCTCTCTCTCTACCCACCCCCACCCAACCAACCCGCATACAATCCCTACTCTCTCTCTACCCTCCCACCAACCCACCCTAACCCCACCCACTTTACCACCATACACCAACCCACCCTACCCCAACCCTCACTACTGACCATCAATCCTACATACCCCCACTCTCTCTACCTTAACCCACCCACTCTACTGCACTCTCTCTACCCCACCCACCCAAACCCTACACTCTCTCCCCACCCACCGTACAAATACACCCTACCTTCACCCTCTCTAACCCCACCCACCCTACCTCCACTCTCTCTACCCTTCCCCACCCTACCCCCACCCTCTCTACCCCCTCCCAATTCCCACCCTTACCCACGCAAACCCCATTCTACCCCCTCCCAATTCCCACCCTTACCCACCCTGTCTAACACTACCCACCGACCCTACATCCACACTCTATGCCCAAACCCAGCCACCCTTCCCGTCACTTTCTCTACCCCCACCCACCCTACCCCAACTCTCTCTAGACCCACCCATCCTATCCCCACTCCTTCTACCCCATCCACCCTACCCTAGCCCCACTCTCTCTACCCCCACCCACCCTACTCCACTCTCTCTATCCCCACCTGTCCACCCTACCTTTACTCTCACTATCTACCCGCACCCATCCTACTTCTACTCTCTCTGCCCCAGTCATCCACTCTACCTACACTGTCTATATCCAACGACCAACCCCACCTCTACTTTCTCTTCTGTCACCCATCCTACCCCACTCTCTCCACCGCAACCACCAACTCTATCCCCATTCTCTCTACCCCCACCCTACCCCGGCTCTCTCTACCACCACCCACCCACCCTACCCCCATTCTCTCTACCCCACCGAACCTACCTCCGCTCTCTCTACCCCCACCCGCCTCATCTCCATTCCCTCTACCCCCGCCCACCCACTCTACTTCTACTCCCTCTACTGATATCAGGTCTCTGTCCCACCCACCGTACTCCCACTCTGTACCCCCACCCACCTTACCCCACTCTTTACCCCCACTCACCCACCATGCTCCACTCTCTCTTTCCCCATCCACCCACCTTACCCCCACCCAACCTACCCATACACTCTTTCGCAGCCACCCGGCCACCCTACATAACCATACTCTCCCTACTCCCACCCACCTTACCCCAATATTGCTATGTTCAACCAACTAAAACCCTACTCTCTCTACCCCTACCCACCATGCCCCCACTCTCTGTTCACCCAACCACCCACCTTACCTCCACTCTCCCTACCACCATCCACTCACCCTACTGCCACTCTCTCTACACCAACCCACCTCACCCCCACTCACTCTACCCCTACCCACACTCTCTCTACATCCACCCACTCTTTCTACCCCCAACCAACCTCCCCCACTCTCTCTATCCCCACCCACCCAGCTCTCTCTACCCCCACCCACAAACCTTACCCCCACTCTCTCTACCCCACTCAACTATCTCTACAACCCACCCCCTCACCCCAACTCTCTATCCCTCTCATCCTCCCTCCGCGATCATATTTCCTCCTGCTCATCATCAATGGCACCATCTCTCAATTGTTTTCTCCCTTGCTCTTTTTTCCTGCCTTCTCATTCTCTTGCACACTTGTGCCCCTTATCGCAGCCTCCATTGCAAATGTGCACTCTCCTCCTTGCACCCTGGTGTCTATAAATGCAAAATGCAAAGAACAGCAGTAAACTGCCAAACGATTGTCTTTGACAAAGATTGTAAAGGAAAGTGTTTTAACTTGAGTCTTGATCCTTACTATGGCCTATGAATATGAAAACGTTTGGGCTGATTGGCTCTTTTGCACCTATACCACTTGAACTTGATTATAGTTCAATGGGCCTCTTTATGAATTTGGCGGAAAGGAGGGTGGTAATACCATTGTTGTGTCCGGAGAAATGTCCACCCAATCTTAAGTAGGTGGGCACTTGCACCACACATCGGCAGTAACATTAATTCCGCTTGTGGAATTACTGCCGAAAACCTGAACCCCAATGGTAATTCTGTGAAAATTAGTGGAATTACCTTTACTGATGCACATTCTGTGTTAATTCCAGCTGATGGAATTAACATTGGCGAAATTCCCGCTGGCAGAAATAGCGCCATCACCGGAACGGGAAGCACAGAGGCGTCCATCTTTAAAAACACAATCCATAGAAAATCTACTGGAAAGGAGTGCCATCCACCTCCAGAAGAAACCCAAACCATGTCGGGAGGCAAAGGCTAGGGGAAGATCCCTGAAATGCGCCAACGGAAACCTAAGTTCAGTATGAGCTCACTGTTCTTGAAGATCAGGTGGTGGCCCATGTAGAGAAGCTGTATGGGTCACAATAACGCAAGACTAGCCAGCAGCACAAGAACGCCATCTTGGCAGAGATCAGGGACATGGTAGCGGCTGTTCGACATGTTCAACGGGACAGTGAGGAAATGTGGAAGAGGTGAAACGACCTCAAAACATGAGTCTGCATCATCATCGCCAACCACCATTGGGAGACAGCAGCCACATGTGGAGGAACAGTTGACCCACTGCAGCTGATCCCGTGGTTGGAGACGGTGAGCAGCATCCTCCACATGGTGGGTCTGGAGGGTGTGGGTTCGGCAGAGGTCAGAGCCAGCAGCCAGGAAGAACGCAGTGAGTACATGAGCGAATGATGGGCCCATTGCACAGCAACACCAATGGCATGTTGATAAACACACATTTTCATGCATACAGGCAAGAGTAACCCAGACAATGCATGAGCCATCAATGTGGCACTGAAGGTCAGTACAACATGAGTCATGGAAGGTGTGAACCCCTGAAAACATCCACCAAGTAAGATGACAAGGACATGATGTAGGACACAACTACCATGTCACAGCAAGTAACAAGGACAGTCACCCCTTCACCTGACACATCACCACCACCCCTTGCCAGTACGCCAAGCACCTATGTGCAGACACATCAGCCAAACCATGAACACCACTAGACGTGTGTCTCAAACTAACAACCAGTGCCACAGATCAGTAGCTGCAAGGTCCCCATGAAGACTGTGTCCCACCTAATGTTGCAATCATGTCACCATAGCTAGCATGGCACCCCTCAGCATACAGTAACACAGGATATGCAACAACATTGGTCATGTCCTACATGGACACATCCGTCCCTGTACGACAGTGAAGCACATAAATCCACAGTCCAAGCAAGGCACCCATTCCAGACTGACCGTATGCAAGCAAAATCATCAAGGCAGTAAACCACCATGTTGTCTGCCACATGAATTATCCCCCCACAAAGCCCTACAATCCTCTGCCACCCTAGTTCATAGAACATGACAGCACACCGTACAGTAGCCCATCAAGGTATTGATGCACTCTTTCATGTCCCCTAACAGGCACACAAGACACCCAGCACCTCCTGAAGGTGCCAGCACCTCTGTCAGACTGATCCCAGCAAGTGAGAAAAGGGCCACAGGACATGCTGCACCCAGGAAGAGGAGTAGCCATAAAACACCCAAGACACCCCTGTACAAGGGCACTGCTTCAGCCACCTCTGTGGGCACCGGCAAAACGGCCATGACTGAACCACCAACTCCAGTCATGATGGAGGCTGCTGGACCACCCACAACGGAGGCACCTCCCACTACTGCCGGGCACCAACTCACCCACCCAAGTGCCAACGACATGCAGGCATGGGCTCAGCCTCAAGATCTGCAGCTTCCCCTGGAAGGCAGCTGCCCCCCTGCCCATCATATCACCCATGTAGCCCACCCCTTGTCATCTGGCCGTGTTCTCTGTTTTGACCACCATGAGGACATGAACTTGCATGGACATGATGATGGGGAGGATGTAGGCCAGGCATCAAGCATTGAAGATATGCACCGCCATCCATCTCCTGGGTCAGTGCAGGACCCCACAATGAATGCCGCCTAGAAGCGCCTCACCAAAATTGAGGAACGAGAAGAGGCAAGGATTCGGAACGCCCAGGAATAATTAGAACACTCATAGGTGATGCATGACACGGTTCAGGGTGCCTTCAGGTGGGTGGCCGTTCCCTTGACTGTCTGTGCTGGCATGCTGCTGAATGAAGTACCAGTAACACCCTAGTCAGTGAGAGGGTGTGGGAGCTGGCGGAGCAAATCTCGGCCTCACATGAGACCAGGGCTACGGCCATCAACATGACAATGCAGTACCTCCGGGACTTCTAGTTTTATGTCAGCCACCCCTACCAAGGGATTTGTGGCCAGCAGCCACCAAGGAGCTCCCAGCACCACACAAGTCATGCTCACATGCTCACACAGAAACGGGACAAGAGGAATAGGAAGTAGACTCTTAAATGAGACAGACTGGATACCACCGGGGTGTGAGGAGGGGTGGCATTGGGGATGTGGGTGTGACGATGGTGTTGGTGAAGTGGGTGTTGGGAGGAAGAGGGTGTTGGGCATATGCGTGTAGTGAAGGCGATGGAGTTGGGGATGTGAGTATGGGGAGGGGGGTGTGTTTTGGGAAGTGGGTGTTTACATATGAATACAATCACTGTTGATTCCAATCATGTTTCCAGTGTTTATTCAATGGAAGTGATGTATGTGCATTCAGTGAATGATCACAGTGAGAGGTGCATATGTGTGTAATGAAAAGAAATTGTTAATTAGGTCTGGACAGACAATACAACCTTCTCTCACCTTCCCAAGTATGTCCTGAGCTGCCCTGTTGTAATCTACAACCTGTTCGTCATCAGAGCCAGGAGGGGAGTAGGCCTCACCTGGAGGCATTTGAATGGTATGCCATATGCACATGTTGTGCAGAATTTCACATATCATGACAATTTTTCCAACTTTCACAGGGCTGTATTTCAGTGCACCACCTGTCCGGTGGATGCACGAGAATCTTGTCTTTAGCAGTCGAAATGTGCGTTCAATATATGTCCTGTTCTCCTGTGTGCATCATTATAGGCTATCTTGTGCGGTGTACCAGGGTTCCTCACAGGTGTCATGTAACTGCAGATAGCCTGAGTCACCTAAAACAAATAGGATGTGCAGTGTTACACATGGTGTTTGTCTGCCGAGGTACATGTATATTGTCCTATTGTGCAGGTGGCCTATGTGTGCTCATCTGTGCATGTGGATGATGCACCATGCATGAGTTGAAGTGGAGGGGCATTGGCCTGCAGAGTGCACTTGGAGTCCTTCACAGTGTGTCTGACATCATTCATCATGTATTTTTCTATGCGCGTGCTGTCTACAGAGCGCGTACCCGGAAGTCTGGGTCACAAAAGGTCATGCACAAAAGCACGGTGTGCTGTGCCCAGGGCTTCTGGGTACACACTCTGCAGAGCGCCAAAGAAACCAGGAACTAGGCAGCTGAAGGCCAGATCTCCGAGGATGTAAGTAGGGGAGGGGCAGGGGGATGGGGACAGAGGTAGTCCCGTAGCGGACAGGAGTGAGTTTGGGGGCAGACCCCCCGACAAGGAAGGGGAGAGGGCCACACACAAAAGGTTGCACCTGCGGGATTGCAACCTTTTGTGCTGCAATCACAGGTGCAACCTTTTGTGCACAACCTATAGACATAGAACCTTTGTTTGTGCTGACATCACCCCTGCCGTTGACACTATGGTGATGGCACTAGGCCATGTACTGCCCTATGGTGCTGCATTGGCAGGGATTGGCTTCTTGGATTAGACAGGGGCCTTGGTTGGCATCAATAATTATGTGTCTGCTTCCGTGCATGCCAGGATCTCCTTTGTAGTTACCTCAGGTCACTATCTGGACTGCAGATAGTCAGTCATGGGCCTTGCACTATTCATTGTATTCTTGGTAATACATTAATTGGAATTGTAGTTTGCTCACATTTGTTCTCATTCCGATCTCCATGTGTGTCTCTGTGCCATGTCATTGTGAGATTGACTACTTACTCACAAGCTGGGTATGCTGTCCTCTGTGTATGTTCATGTAAGCTGGTAGGGTTCTGTTCCTCAATGTCATGACATTGTTTGTGGCAACAGGGAATCAGACACAGGTGGCTGATGGTCAGATCAGCATCACATGTTTTTTTAATGTTCATGGAATGATAATGTTTCCGGCTCAAATATGCCTGCTCCGCTGCCTGCACATGTGTGCAATCCAGAGCCGCAATGATGTTGGGGAACTGGGCAATGGCGTTGAATTGTGCTTTAGTTGCGTGCACCTGCGCCTCTTTGGTGGGCAGGAAGATGTGCCGATGGGCATGCTTCATCAGCACATCCAAGACTTTTTCCAGCACTTTTGAGATGTTGGCTGAGACATCCCATGCAGCTTCCCAGAAGCGGGTGGGAATCCGCCTGTGGCGCAGAAATATAGGACGGACACCATCTTTGCACAGGAGCGGAATGGCAGTTTTGATGGTGTTAGTACTCTGGAGGTCAGCCTTGATCAGGGTCAGCAGATCTGAAATGGTGTGATGGTCCAAAGCGATATGAGTGTTACTAATTGGTCGTCCGTCAGTGTCCAATGGAATGGCAGGCATGTGGTATGGGTGGCCTCCCCAGCACATGTCTCCTACATATTTGTGGTACCTGCCTCCTTCCCTGCTGAGGTCTTGCGTGCCCCTGTAGCTCGATGAATACTAGCAGGTTGTGGATCCCATAATTTGCTTTTGGTTGTGGCTGCATGTTGCTTGGATGTGTGTTTGGGTCGAGTGTAGGCCTTATGTACTACTCCTGAGTGTATTGGGTGCACATGTGAATTGATTTGCATTACCTCTATGCATTTACCTCCAGCTTTTGGGTGGAGATAACTGCACTGTTTTTGGCAGAGTTGGGGCCGATTTTCAGTGTTTCCGCTTGTAATATAGCAGTAATGCCATTTTTGTTTTTGTTACAATTTCTACCAGCGCAATTAACCCCATCGCTAATTCTGCCATATCTTGGTGGTAATTCTGCCAGTGGTAAATCCGACGGTGCTAACTCTGCAGCCAGAATTTGGTGACAATTCTGCTACCGCCACTTTATCCACTTACCTCCTAATACAAAATTAGGCCTAATATCTGTTGTATTTATGGACTTGTGCTTTGGTGTTCACGTTTCTTTTTTTATTGAACTTAACACTGTTACCTCCTATTTCCACTGCACTTATTGTATTTATTTTGCTCTTCTTCCATGGCATGTTCCCTCTCACCTAGCTGGTCTGAATGTTTTCCAATCCTGTGAAGGGGTAATCTTCCCACTTTCCTTTTGTTTGTTTCAAAGGTGCTACAAAGCACCTATGCTTGTGGTTGGTGACTTATAAGACTCCAA
This sequence comes from Ambystoma mexicanum, assembly GCF_040938575.1. Classification (NCBI taxonomy): domain Eukaryota; kingdom Metazoa; phylum Chordata; class Amphibia; order Caudata; family Ambystomatidae; genus Ambystoma; species Ambystoma mexicanum. Next base: position 186,880,772 of record NC_090936.1, read on the forward strand.
TAAATGAATGATTGAATAAATAGATATGTCTGTTCATAGCCCATGCTTACGAAGAACATTACACATTGAACTGCCTTCTACAGTCTGAAAATCCTATTTAGAAGTCAAAGTGCATTTTGCAAGAAAGCCCTAACCACTGAGTTCTGATTCATTGTGAATAGCCACTTATATTGAGATTCACGAATTCTGCATGTATTTATATTAATGTGCATACATGTTTTTACATTTGGTGGATTTAATACCTTATTTTTCTGTGTGCGCGCATGCTAAAATGTATCAGTTCTGAAAAAAAAGGAGGACTCACGCTCAATTCACTGCACCCCAGTCATCAATATGGCACACACAACATGAATCCTGCATAATGATGGGGACCCTCCTTGACCACCCGACAGTATAGTACAGATAGCAGAAGCTGTCCCTGCACACAGTGCCTTTACAATTCACAGTGATTGTAATGTTAAGAGGACACCAATTGGTTAGGAATGGGCATTTGGGCTTTTGGGCATGTATTTACATATGTGCAATGTATGTGCATTCATAGATAATACTGAAGAAGTCCTATCTCTACTGATGAAGCCTAACCCCTCTTGTGCACAATCAGACCCTCATCTAGTCAAGCCTATTTCCCCTTTAGTGGCCTCTCACCTAGCTGAACTCTTCACCCTGTCCTTTGGCACTACTTGCTTTCCCTCCATTTTCAAAGCGGTCATGGTCGTCCCTCTCCTTAAGAACCAAAAGCAGGATCTGATGGAGATTTTGGTGGTCGGAAGCGGCTGACACTCTGTGCACAGTATCCATTGGTACAGATCCTCAGTGCGGCTTGACTGCTTTGACTGCCGGCGTTGAGTAAGCGTGCGTGCGTACGTGCGTATGTGTGGGTCCTTTCCTTTAGCAGGAAGTCGTAGGACCTGGACCATCGATCGAGCAGACGACGGCGTTGGACGGCGTCGGAGTTGGAACGAAAAGTGGAGATTGAGCTCAGCGAGCTCAGAGGCAGAGGCGGGTGCCTGTGGCGTGTCCGCGGAGGCGGTGGCCCGAAGCAGCCTGTGGGAGCGAACTCAGCGAGCCCAGCGTTCTTCTATTTACATACTCGCGGGCCACAGAGGGCCACAGAGGTGAGTGTTCGCAACGGCTTGAAGCAGCTTGAAGCAGCCCGCGGCGGCGACCTCTGCTACATCTGCTATTTCCACAAATTATCACGTTCGGTGGGCGACATATAAACGCCAGTATTAACACTAGTACTAACGCGTGACCAATATTGTCAAACTAGTGACAACCACCCTGATTAGCTCTATTGATACCGACAGCATCCTTGCATGAACCTAAGCTTGCTGGATAGACAGTGAGACAGTGAGCGAATCCTGGGTTTGTGCTAGTATACAAACACTAATATCGGTATTGATAAAGGGTGGGCTGTTGTCATTTACATTTATTTTTAGACAGCAGTGCTCTCGGGCTGCAAGTCCCTTTACTAATCTCCTTAAATGAGTGAATCAGAGATAACTCTGAGTTAATCCGCAGTTCACCAATAGAAATTTTGGAGCCTAGGCAACTTGGAGTGGATAGTAGAAAGGAAGTGGCTGGGACCGGGTTTAGGCAATAAAAGTAAAAAAAAGGGGGAGACTGTGGGAGATTTTACTCCTTTGATCCCCCTTTGTTCTTTGGCCTAATCTTCAATCAACGAAGGGATAAGAAATGGCCCGCTATAATTTAAGGAGTGGACAACACGTTGATGACTTAAGAGCTCCAGAATGGGATGGTTCCTATATCGAAAAATCCCTGCATGAGGATGTGAATCCCGTTAATCTCCAAACTCCGATTGCCTCGACAAGGAATAACAATATAACAGAGGCACAAATCCATCAAGAACTTCAAGCGGATAAATTAATGGAGGGAGAAATTACAAGAGACTTAACAAAGAACATGCCATTAATATAAAAGGGACTATTGATTATTACTTCCAGAAACCTGTTCAAGAAAATTTAAATGAACCTACGCCACATTCCCTAAAAACTTTCAATCAAAACATTAACTCACAAACGGAGATTAGTGGATCTGAATTATCCATCCTAGTTATGGAACCTTTAAAGACCCCAAATCATCAGTTGAACTCGGTGCAGAATATTCAATTGCATGAGGAAAGATTAAATTCAACAGTGGCATCGAGAGGGGACACGGTTGCGTTTGATGGAATCGTATTGGATTTACCAGTGCAAATACCGAGTATGATACAGGGAAACAAGAACCAAGACCCAAATTATGGTGACTCCTCTCTCTCTGCTTTAAATTTTGTTCTAAATTCCTTAGTGAAGGTTTTTGACCTTCTAAAAAGAGATGTTCAGACCCATACAGGGATCTTAATGGAAATGACAAAAGATATTGAACAACTAGAATTTTCAGTCGTAGGCCAAAACAATGTAATAAACTGTTCAGTTCTGCCCCTAATGATAAAGATGGAAGATGGCTACACAAAGCACAGTGGAGATTTAATGGAAATTAAGCACCAAATGACTTCTCTTATGAGTGAGAATAAGGAGATTAAGGAATTGTTATTGCAAATGAATGAAAGAAATGTACCGACTTCTTCATTAAACCAAGATCTAGCAACTAAAACTATAGATTTAGTCCCTGAAATGAGCACCTTTGGGGATGATACTCCATTATCAGAATCAATAATGGAAGAATTCTGCCGATTAGCACAGATTGCTGAGTCAACGGTGGAACAGCTGGTGGAAGATCGACGGGAAATTATAGAGAACCTTGAAGATGAGGGAGAAAACAACTACATGTGGAAGAAGAGCTCGCAACAATCTTATAAGAGAAGGAGGAGAGAAAGGCGGAAGAATCAAAAACAAAATAATACAGACTCAAAGTCACGAGGTCGACAAGAAAAGAAAACAAAAAATGTGAAGAATATTGGATCAAAAAAATCAAAGGTAAACAGCTTTGTTAAGGGGATTTCAGATCCTGCGAAAATCAATGAGAACCAAAATATCTTGGATAAAGATGGTAGAAGTAAAGGTAACGATTCTCCACAACAAGAAAGAATTGCCGGGATAAATAAATCCAGAAAACAACAAAGGAAAAGACTTGAGATTGATAGAATTCCCGAAGTAGATGGAGAAGTACATCCGGTAAAGAAATCAACAAGTACTCAAACAGAAGGAAAAACAGCTGATCTGGATAGAAATCAACCTCGACATGACTCGATTAGATCAGAGATTACAGGGAAATTGTTAAAAACAGCTCCAATATTTCTTCCAAAACAGAAAAATGCCTTCAAAGCACCAACGCAGACCCAGACTGGCTCAAGAATCGCTCCAATATTCAACCAAATAAAAACAAAGACTAGTGATTTAGTGACCACCCAAAGTTCTAGGATGGGACTTGCAGAGGATACAATATGCATTCAAACATCAATATCGAATACGGATGACCACGATCAAACCAAAGAGGTAAGAAGAGAAGAGACTATAAATATCCCAGCGGGAAACTCATCCTCCGAGATGGTAACTGAAAGAACAACATATCCCCAAGAAGATCTGAATCCATATGCAATCCAGAGACTGTGGTTTACTAATGAGGAAAATCGTAAGTCTGGTAAACCATTGAATAGGAGCTCGATTCTATCACTGGTTAAAAAACTTCCAGAATTATATTTATTCTCAACAAAAGACATTGAATATGTTCGGTTCCCGGAGCCAGAATGCATTAGCTTAGTTGAAGTTGGATTTGTTTCTAAATTGGGGGTAAAAGCTTTTTTAAATCTACAAGAAAGATTAAGGGAGGTGGGTTTGGAAGTATATGAGCAATTGCCATCTCACGTAATAGAAACGATCGAAACTGCGGAATATGAGTTAACCAAGGGAAACATCTCCCTACCGCATGAAACTAACCGGGGAAAAAACGAAAATATTATTAATGGCGGGTCACAAATATCATCTTGGTCAATGTTACCAGAGATAATTATGCAAGTTTGCCAGAAGCTGGGTGTATCACAGAGATCTCTTTAATAGTGACAAATTGAGAATCACTAGTTGGAACTTTCGGGGATCTAGTTCATTTAAAAATAATAAAATGAGTGCGTTGTTGTTTGGGGGAAACAATTTGATCTTGCTACAGGAAACATGGTTAGTAAACACCCCGGAACTTGAAGGCTTTGCATTGATAGCACAACCAGCTAACTGCAAAGCCACGGGAAGACCGACGGGAGGTTTGCTGATCGCCTGTAGAAAGATTTTATTTAAAGAAATAACAATGTTACCTTGCAAACAGGAAGGAATACTGGTGGTGAGAGTGACCACTTCCCCCAAAGGTACTCTGGGTAAGGAGATAATAATTGTGAATTTGTATTGGAACCCCGTGAGGGAAAAACTCTCAGAGTTTCTAGAATCAATTGCGACAACCCTTTGTGACATCAATATAATGCACTCTAGAGCACATATATTGGTAGCAGGAGATTTAAATTCGCAATGTATTAAATCCAAATGCCATACAGGGAAAATGAAAGAAGCAACAAATAATGGAAGAAAATGGTCGAACTTCTTTGAGGACTGGAATTTAAAATTCCTAAATGGCTCTATAGAAGGTGACGTTCCATCGGTCACAACGTGGGAGAGGGGTTCCTCGGAATCGACACTGGATTATATGCTTTTATCAACCGAATGTTTCAACACTTGTATACATTTTTCAGTGGTCGAAGGTGGAACAAGTGATCACAAGCGATTAGTTGCTCATGTAAATTGGTTCAGTGAGGAAAAAATAGAAATTTGGGACCAAAGAGTAGAAGTTAATGCAGAGATAAATCGTTTGACAAAATACAAGAGAGAAGGGGAGCGGTTAAATAAAGCCCTGAATGGATTTGCAAACTTGGGAGAACAAAATATTTTGCATCAGCATTGTGACCCATCACGATTTCACGAATTTTTATGGTCAATCGATCCCCCGTCAAGTACCCAAAAGGGTTTGCAGCGAGTACACAAACACTTTTTTGACGAAGCAGTTTGGGAAAAAAAACGTGAGACGCAAAAACAGTTAAGACTTGCTAAGAAACAGACCAAAAATTTACTAGAACTAGAAATAGTATCGAAAAAAATTAAAAATGATTTGAAGAGTTGGACTAGACAACATAGAGGAAAACTATGGCAGAAAGATGGGGAAGAGATGCTGCGTGCATTACAAAATAAATCCTCGCGAAACTTCTGGTCACTAAGAAATGCTACCCAAACACATCAAACCATTGCTCAGACGAATAATGTGTCGGAAGCAAGTTGGTTAACCTATTTCGGTACAAAATATCAGGAACCAGTGGGAGGACAAAAATATAGAAGTGACAATGGAAATTGGGGTTTAAATTTTGACAAAGAGGATATTTTAAACTTGATCATAAAATCCTCGGCGTCGAGATCTGCGGGCCCAAATGGACTAACTTATCAAGTCCTTAAAGGAAATGAGACACTGTGGGCCGAAATCTTATATACCCTGTACAATAAAGTAATCGCAAATAGAATAATTCCATCTTCTTGGAAGACAGCAATTATAATTCCGATCTTCAAGAAGGGGGATCGTAAAAACCCAATTAGCTACAGGCCAATTACACTGCTTGATGTAGAAAGCAAGTTGTTCACTAGTCTGATATTAAAAGAACTTGAAACATGGGCGAAACAAAACAACATAATCCCTAAACAGCAGACTGGATTTAGAAAAGGCCATTCAACTTCTTTGAATGGTATAATATTAGCTTCATTATCAAATCTGAAAGATAAAAATAATAAAGGAAGACTTTATGGAGCATTTATCAATCTGTCAAGCGCTTTTGACATGGTAAATCGAGATAAATTATGGAGTAAGTTAGAACAACAAGGGGCACCCAAAACTTTAATTAACATACTAGTAAAACTTCACGAAAGAAATACAGCTAGGGTAAGATTAAATATGGATGGCTATTTGTCAGAACATATAAACATAGATAGGGGGGTTAGACAGGGTTGTATGGTTGCTCCATTTCTCTTTAAGTTTTACTTGGGTGATTTTGGAGCTGCCCTAGAATCCTCATCACTAATAAACCCTAAGGTGGGGTCCTTGGCCGTAAGATGGCTTATGTATGCGGACGATATAGTCCTTTTTGATAGGTCTCCCATCGGCCTATAAAGATTGTTGAACGCCCTCGACAAGTACATGAAATTAAACGACCTGGTGGTTAACCCTGATAAATCTAAGATCGTAATCTTTGAGCAGAAAGGTCGCAAAGAAATAAAATATCGGTGGTCAATTGGCAATAACCAGATACCGGTTGCAAAAGAAGTAATGTACCTGGGCATCACAGTGTATGCGACCCCCACAGTTTGGAAACAGTATGGCGAAATCCTGGCTAAAGGGACACAACTAATAGCTCAGATGAAGAAGATTGCCAGCCTTTATGGCAAATTTTCAATTATGCCCATTATAAATTTTTATGTGGCCAAAGTAATCCCAGTACTATTGTATGGGATTGAATCTAAACCTTTATTGTGGTCAATAGACTGGCAGAAAATAGAAGGTTACATTTGGAAACAGGTATTAGGATTGCCTAAATGACTACATACGATAACTCTCAGATACGAGCTTGGATTAAAATCTCTAAAATACGCAGTTGACTGGAAACTCTTGTCCTTGTATAGGTCTATTATTGTGCCAATGACTAACACACTATATGAAAATCTCCTAGAAAATATGAACCTAAATTCCTCACTCACTTTGACAGAACTCCAAAAGATAGCAGAAAATTTGCTGACTTATTGTGAAACAGATAAATTAACACTGAGTTTAAACCCACTGAAAGTTAAGAAGTCCTTATCTTTGAGAGATTGGATTACAACAGGGGATATGGTGAGATCAACCTCTGTTCGGGAAGGGTTTGTTAAGTATGGGAAAAAACAGGGTGTAGTACCAAGATACTTGATGAAGTTCCCTAACCCAAAAGGAAGACAAAATTTTATGAGGGTACGGTTAAACTTGATTAAAACCGGATCAGTGTTAACTAAATGGGGAGTCACTGAAGGGGCTCGTAGTTTATGCACGGAATGCTCAGATTTAAGTAAACAAACGCTAGAGCATCTGCTAAGATTCTGTAAAGGCACCTGGAAAATTAGGGTGGAATACTTAGGGAATTTAGTTGGGTCATTGGATAGATTATCCTCCGACGCTTTTTGGGAAAGAATGATTGCGGGTCATGAAATAAAATTGACCTTAAATATCTTAAGGGTCTTGCAAAAGACAGGTTTTATATCGTCAGAATACTGTTGATCTATCGTTATAATAAGGGGAAAATAGTTTTTATAGGTAAGCTAGTCACAGACGTGATGAATTTTAATAAGCTAATTTTACAAAATTGTGACGAAGTAATTTGTGAATGCTATCTAGATATATTTTATGAATATGATGTTTTTGTTTTTATATGTGTATATATGTATTGTTTTCTTTTTTTTGAATGTGAAAAAAACCCAAAAGAGGTTACATCACAATAAAAAAAAAAATAAAATAAAAAAATTAAAAAAAGTAATAAGGGGCTGAACAAAACTGGCTGGTGAACCTTTGCCATGTGTCTCTCCTTCTGCACTATTTTAAAGTGATGGAAAGGATTGTGTTCAACTGTCTAAGCAATTTGTTAGACATCCACAACCTTCTAGAGCCCCTACAAGCAGCTTTTTGCTCCTGTCACTCAACAGAAACTGCTGAATGTCTTCTGAATGCCTCCAAATTCGTTGCCTCTGCTGCTTACTTCAGTCTACCCTCTCTCTGAATTTTCCTTGCTCTGTCCTCTGCTTTTAACACTTTTGATCACTCTGATCTCCTTAATTTTCTCTTTCAACTTGGATTTGTGATCAAGCCCTTGCCTGGATTGAATACTCCCTAGCACCTCACCAATTCTCTGTCTCCTGGAGCAACAACACCTCTAAACTCACTATTCTAACTGTTGAAGTTCTACAAGGCTCTGTCTTGGGCCCTCTCCTCTTTACACTCTGCACCTCTGCCCTTGGGTCACTAATCTCCTCCTTTGGGTTCTCGTACCATCTCTTTGCATATGACCCCCAAATCTTCTTCTCTTTTCCTGAACTCTTCTCTGTTCTCTCTATCAAAATTTCCAAATGTCTCCCTGCCATTAAATATTGGATGGGTTTGTGCTCTCTAATGTTACATTTTTCCAAAACAGAGGCCCTACCAAATACTCTCTCTCATCTCCTCCCGTGAATATCCAGTTCTCACCTGACAATCTACCTTACTCCTCTTCAGTTAGAAAACTCAGCATCTAGGACTCTTCTCACAACATCGCTGCTTTCCTCTCTAAACTGCAATGCAATGGCAGTGCACCTCAAAAAATCAGACACCTTCTTCATTTCAACACTGCCAAGCATCGCTTAACCACTCTTTTCTTCCATAAACTGGACTACTATGCCAGTATCATTGTTGGCCTCCCCAAATATGCTTTCTGTCCTCTGGACAATATAATTAACTTCGCTTTCAGGACTTTCTTTAAACTCTCACACTTCACACCTACTTCCTCTTACCGCCACCAGGCTGGATGGCTGACATTGCATAACAGGGCCAGATGTAAATGTATTCTCCTGGTTCATAAATCTATCCCGGGTAATGCACAACCGTATCTATCCTCCTCTATCAAACTCTACAAGACTTCTCATGATTACTGGTCTACCTCCTCTACTACCCTTGTGGAAACTTGCACTCCCTGTGCTTCTTCTTTCTTCTGCTCTCTCTCTTTTCTTGCTCCATATACATGGAATTTTCTTCCACTGGACATCCAAGAAACAATCCATAACAATGTGTTTAAGGCCAAGGCCAAATTGAAAGCCTACCTATTCAACTCCACCACTCTAACCCTTCCGGCATCATGGTCGCATTCCCAACATAGCTGGGCTTACCACCTACCAGCACTTAAAAATGTCTAATGTTGATTGTCCTTTATCTAAGTAAGTCCACCCATGTTTTGTCCCTGGCGACTGTTCCATTTACTCCCCACCACAACCTGGTCAGAATGCCACTCAAGCTGAACCCATTTTAAGAAGCTCACTGCTTCCCATCAAATCTGATATATATTGTAAGTTCTTAGCGGTCAAAAGAACATTTCTCTTCCCTGTATATAAAAAACAAAATAAATAAATATGAAGCACTTTCAAGAAAAGCAGCCTATTAGGTCAGATTTGAGAGCAATATGAGGAGACTGGGGATGATCCTTCACTGGGTAACAAGGGGGTCTTGAGTCTGGTCTTGAAGAGTTCCATTGATAGTATAGCTTTAATGGCGGGGGAGATCATGTAAGTATATGGAAGTTAGTAGTGAAAAGGAACAGATGTTGCTTGAGATGCAGGGAGGCAGAAGATAGATGGATGGGAGATGATGAGCATCACAGCGTTTGAAAGGGAAATAGAGAATTTCAATAATCAAGGATGTCGGCTGCAAGACAATAAATTGATTTAAAAATGAGCAGTAGTAATTTGAATAGGGTGTGATTTATGAAAGAGAGACATCCAGAGTGATGGCAATCCACTGAGGTGGCAAAGGATCTAGGTAGGCTGTAGAAGGCTCATATTGGGAAGTTGAGAACTTTGTTGGGGGATTGAAAGAGCAGGATGAAAGATTATGACACGTGTACATGTATTTATTATTTATTTTACTTATTTATTTATGTTACAGCAAAGCCAGGCATCAAGATGCCACAAACAAAACATATTGACAAAAATAGAAAAACACATACTTCCATTACATCTGTTTAAACAGAAAACAATAAAGCAAAACAAAGTCAAGCACATTTTTTTCAGATCAAGGATATTAAGATAACCTTACTAAGAGCAGTATCTAGTAGTCTGATGAGGCTTGGTAAAGATCATTACAGAGGGATAAATCCTACCAGGATACAATCCCTATCTCTCTAGGGGAACCATTGATCAATCTTAATCCTTCTTATGATCTTAAGGTCAAACACTCTTACAACACCCGGCCCAGTCTTCTGATGTAGCCAAGCCAGCATCTTGTTCCTCAACACATCTTTGGGTTCAATGCCAGCTAAACTCTCCACATTGGTAATAACAACATTTCGATGGTCCATAACAGACTTCCTTACAAAGTCATCGACAATTGGAGGCATGGAGGATTTACAAACTCACAGGCATCTAGGAGGGCAGTGTTTGAGGTTAGTAGTATGCTGTTGACAGTGTTGTCGCAGAGCCTGAGCCAATTCTCCTGAATTGATCTTAGGGACTGCCCTGGATACTTGTGAATACAGTCTCCTCATATTAGGGGAACTAGGTGCTGTAACTTGCAAGTTGGATGAAGCTTTCTGACATTCCATATAAGCTAGGACTTTCAGTCAATGCATGGCTAATTGATATGCAACGAATTTCATTAATAGAGAGAGTGATTATGTACAGTAATACGAATAGAAATCTGTATGAAGGAATCTGGGGGAGGTTTTTGGAGTTGTTTTAAATTGACTGCTTTCACAAACTGCCATGTCCTAGTCTGTGAAACCTATGAGAGTACATAGCTCATCGGCAGTGCAATGTACCTGTGACCAGTTTTGTACATATTTCTGTGAAATGTCTTTGTTTGTAATGTATTAATAAATATGTGAATACAAAAAAAAGGCATTCCATAGGATCACCATTTGAAGGCTGTAGCATACAGGGAATGCTGCTAATGTGTCATTTCCCTCAAAAGAGGGTTGATTAAAACCCTCAGAACAAAGTTACCCACGTCACATTGAGTTGTTTGAGAGCTCTGGGCTATTACCCTTTGAGAGTCTTGATCATTCTTGTGATTGTTCTTATCGGAAGGCTGATCCCATTGGCAGGATTTATCTACCTTGTCTGGTCTAAAGCACACTCCAATATTATCTACCACATTCAACTTTGCGAAAAGTCTGAAAGATTGTTACATAAATTCAGTTCCCCGATAATTCTGTCCTTCATTCATAGCCATTGTGCAGTACTTGTATGAGCCAGTTGATATGTTTACTCGTCTTTCTGCTCTAATCACCCTAGAGAAGACTCCACAACAGTTAATTGAGTCTTGTCCAAGATCATTTGTCCTGGGATTAGTCCATCATTGTAAACTGCTGAGGTGTTTAAGGTATGTAGGGGTGACGTTAAGAGGTCCAACCCTTGATCATAGCTTTCCAAGGTAATGTTTTCAGAGGGACACCCCAACTCTCTAGTATGTGCAGACAACTTCACAAGTCATTTTCCCTTAATTAACAGTGAGGCTGACAAGCAGCCGAGATCGTCCTCATCATCGGGAAGACATGAACGTATGGCTTGCAATCTCTGCCATCTGTGAGCACTCAAGGCCAGTACTTCCGTTAATAGATTGTTGTTAGGTAATGGGGTGATATTTAAATTTGCAGGTAGTATGAGCATTTTTCCTAGCTTTAGCTCGAGTGGTAATCATATTTGGCAAAAATGAACGATAAAAACAAATTGATCCAACTACGTCAATACTTTGCCCCATACATTTGTGCTCAACCTTGATGGTGAATGCCCGGGCAGCGGTCCACCACCCCACAAATGAGTGGAGAAGTCCTTAAACCAGCTATAAGAAAGCCTGGTGCTTTCATAGCGCAGTGCTTTCACGGCCCTCAGGCCTTGAAGAGAACCATCTGTTTCTTTAGTTGCGTCTCACTGTACAACCAGGTCAAACCCGGGGAAGCTGTTTGTCCTCCAATCGGTGCTGCCTTGCATCAAAAGGTTTCCACAGAAATCCGAAACAGGGCTACAGGATGCCATCCACTACACGTCTCCATCAACATCAGGCATCTATTTCACTATCAGAAGACGCCATTATGGAAGCACTAGAGGAAAGGACCATACACCATCAAAGCCGTGAAGCTGCACTGAACTGCAGCCGCTTCTGATGGGATCTTCGGAGCAGTTCAGTTCAGCTATTGAGCTAAGGTACCATTGGCAACACCTCCTTGATGCATCTAAAGGACAAGGACAGTTACAGCACACTCTATTACAACACATGCTCAGAAACAATGTACATCTTCTATATGAACTGTGTGGTGTAAAGCATATCAGTGTTTGTTTGTAAGTGTCTGTAATTTGATGCAAATTAATTCTTTGCATGTGTGATATATAGATGCATCTAAAAATGTAAATATCATCAAATTGGACAACTTGGTTATCATTTTGTTTTTCAGTGCACCAATTTATGATAATATCTCAGTGAATGCCAAAAACCTTAAAAAGTGAAGTGGCAAGTTTTGAGATATTTGGGCAAAAAAACTGTTTATTCCTCTTTTGGAAAACCATATATTAAATGTTTTTCAAAACACGACCAAAACATTTGTTTTTATATAAAGTTGCCCATGAAAAATTCAGAAATGTTCCATGCAGTGCCGTGTGTCTCGAAAATGTTCTATCGAAAATGTTTTCATATTTTTTTATGGAATGGTTCAAGAGTTATTAAGAAAAGTTATTTCCTGAAAATCCACAGGCAATTCATGTTAACCATAACTATGCTATACATCAGTGTTATATTGTAAATTACATATATACTAGCTGATATACCCGGTATTGCCCGGGCTTTCATTCCCTCATAGGTACAGACAACTGTGCAAAATGTGGTGCAGATTGGTGAAACTGTGTGGAATTGTATAAGGAACAATGCTTCACCAAGCCATAAACCCACAAACAAATTTTGACTTTTGCTGAAATCCAGGGAAAGGGGTGGGGTGTCCAATTGTCATTTAGCCAGTAATGTGCAGAGGGTCCTAACAGGTGATTGTGCAAAATGTGTTGCAGATTGGTGAAAGGGTGTGCAATTGTATTGGGAATATACACGAAGCCACAAACCCACACCCAATTTTTCACTTTTGCTGAAATCCGAGTGTCCAGATGTCATGTAGCCAGTAATGTCCGGAGGATCCTAACAGGTGACTGAGCAAAAGCTGGTGCAGATTGGTGAAACAGTGTGGAATTGTATAGGGAACATATGCTTTGCCACAAACCAACACATTTTCAGTTTTATATATACATATATATATTTATATATGAAAATACAGTAACACAATGAGGGTTTCACGAAACAATATATAACACCTTTTTGATTGCATTGCTGTACATCAGATGCCATTAATACGATGAAAATCAGACACTACGCAATGTGCGTTTTTCACAAATGCAAGCATCTATTCAATGGGCACCAGTTCAACTTCATCCCACTACATTTACCCTCTGACGGATCTTTTCCTTTATCTGTTTGACTGCATTGCTTGATAAACTTTATAGTCATTTTGATTATTTGTGATTTTGTCTGCTATTGGCAACGTTCTGGATAGTGTTATTTTGAATCGCAACATTAGGCTAGGTAAACTATCCTGTTTTCAAAGAGTTTGATCTTCTCACTGAAACAATCTTAACAATATTTTCAGTGTCATAGAATGTTATCCCAATGTACAACTCGCATACATGTACACTCCCTCTGAAAAAAAAGATGGTTGACCGATCTGTGTACTCTAGTGACTCCTTACCTGAAATATCTTGGCGGGAGTGTTGTTGATCCCTTGCCACTTCCACCAAACTACACGGCTCCTATGCAAAAATGTAAAGTTGCAGTCTGATAGGGGGTCTCCGTGTACTGTTCCCTGGATATGACTGTGTTCCTCAAAACAATGAATGCAGTTAGTATCTGCGCTTCTGTGTTCGCTCTCACTCCCTCCACCGATCCCTTGGGCATTTATAGTTACCTGGGAATCTAGAAGCTGGGTGTGCCAGGCGGCCCAAGGTAGTTGGTGGCACTCCGCTTGGCTAAAGAGACCAGCTGCATCAGGCTGATTTTCTCCCCTCTTTGATGCATCTTTCCAGTTCCTCCACTGGGTTGTTATTGTCTATGTCTAATTGCTGCACTGGTTTATCCAAGGATGTATTCACAGCCTCAGTTGCTTCACTAGGCTTGCAACCTATCACTGAAGGGCTATCGCTTACTAATTTCTAACAGTGTCTGTGCTACCTACTAATGTTCTTTCCCTCTCTCTCACTCCAGATCCAGGCTTGCTACGGTGATAAGCATCTGGGCAGAGGAGTTGGGAACCAAAGAGGTGAACCCTATGGTGTTGCTATGGTAGGCGAGGATGACTCTTGCGTCACCGCCGGACTCACAGCTTTCTCTTTGTTTTAGGTTAAGAGGTTGCTGTAGGGTCGAGACTGTCAGGACAGAGGGGATGGAAACGAACCAACATGAGTACAAATAATATGTAAAAGTCTGAAGCCTTACTGTACAATGAATGTTAACATTCCTTCTTTAAAATCCCCTTCAGGCTTGAGTGGGGCTCGAGGCGGTGCACAAGCAGGATTCAGGTGTAGGTAAGCACGCGGCTCAAGAGGATCGGGAGCAGGATCTGGATACAGGTAAGCACGATCGATTGCAACAACGCTAAGCACGGGCATAAATATGCCTGCACCAGAGATCACCCCTCTGAGCTTGGAAGTCTCACGTGAGTCTGCAGACTTCTGGGGAATGCAGTCCCAGCTTCTTTGTTCTCCGTGTACACATTAGTGTGGTCTGGTGTGTTTGCTGCCAGAGGCTGGGAACCCCTGAAAACTGGTTCTAGTGTTGTGGGGGGCTGAGGAGGCAAGCCTGGGCGAGTGGTTGGGATCATGACAGTATCAGAAGTCTCAGTGCTAGTATGCCAGCTCACAGCTCTGAGGACATTCAAAGATTATTAAATAAGTTTATGTGCTTCAGCATATACATGTGCTCATATTTGTTTTAGAATGTTAACTGATATAAAAGGCAACATATACTCGTAACCATGATAAGTACTGTAAAGTTAGCATGTAGAAAATACAATGGACATGGTTGAAACAACACTTCGTAACTACTGTGACGAGTAATTATTTGCCCTCAGACAAATAATCCATCATGTTTAGGTCTTGCCCAGAGAGCGCACAGAATGCTCACTAAGCGCAGAGCTTATATGGACAACATTTACATCAGGGGTTCATATAGTGATGCCACAGACAGAGGGCAGCAGAAGAAAGAATGATCTGCTGGAGCCTGCATTACCACTCTTCTCACTAGTCTGGGAAAGACTCAGGAGAGTATGAGTGAAGAGACAGCATTCTTATTGGAAATCGTATCTCCAATGGCCATTCACTCCCTTTCCCTTAAACTGAGTTTTGTAAGAGGTACCACGGATGCAGTGGCCTCAATGACATGTCAATTTCATTCTTCTCTCTCCCTCTCCCTTAATCTCTTTCATCTCTTCTCCGTCTTTCCCACTCCTACTTACCTGACGCATCCTATTCAACGCTTGAGGCAGGGGATCTGGCTGGTGCACAAAGCGGTCAGCCTCGCTGTGAAGCTTCTATCCCTACTGCCCACTCTCCCACCTCTTACTGTTGGCAGCAAGGGGCAACTGGTGACTGGGGCTCATGTTGGAACTGGAATGTTTTGGATTAAGGAGGTCAAAGGTTTACAAGATTTTGGAGGAATGGGTGTGTTTGCTGGGAGATAGAAACTCATGAGTTACCTATGTTTTTTTTAAATGAAGGACTGTGGCATTTAGGAAGGTAGTGGACTTTGGAAATATGATTTTAGAGATTGAACTTTTTGGAGAAAGGAGTCTTTGGATGTGAGAGGCAAGGATGTTTTCATTTATGGGTTGTTGGGATAGACAAGGAAGAGGTCTTGAGAGTAGGACAGATGTTTTCAGTTGAAGAAGGTAAGCTATTCTGAGAATGAAGGTTTGAAAGGAAGAGCAGGGATTTTATGCAGTAGGATGGTTTCATGTTTAGAGGTTTTAGTTGTGTCTTGGCTCCCAAATAACATTTTCTAAAAAGGACCGTTTTTGCAGATCTACAACAGGGTTTTTGGTGCTGCCAACACATGGCATATGTCTGATACCATAGTGATTGGTTATTCTTTTGCCTCCTGACATGCCCACCTGTCTTCCTTCATACTGGCATGGGTGCATAGCTGGAACACTTCCAGTGTTATGCAGACAAGACCCAACTTTTCTTCAAACCTCCCTCTGATCCTCTCCTCACTTCCTCTACCATTCCTGGCTGCCTATCTGTGATCCAGCCCTGGTGTTCCTCCAATGATCTCTGCCTCAATGCCAGCAAGACTGAGATCCATCCTATTGGGACTCCTGCTCCCTCCTCCCCCCTTCACTCTGGCCACCTGCTATGGGCTCTCCCCCTTCCCTTTAATCTGTAGCTAGAACACTTGGAGTCATCTTTGACTCCTCCCTCTCTTTCCTCCCTCACATCCTGGACTTTGCAAGAAGGCCCACTTTCATCTCCACCTCTTTAGAGGTATCCTTCCTTTCCTCACCTTTCCCTTGAAACTTAATATCGCCAGAGCTTTGGTACTCTCCAGGCAGGACTACTGCAACAGCCTCTACCTTATTCTTCCTTCCTCCTCTCTCTGCCCACTCAAGCTTATCTAGAATAGGTCTGCAAGACGTATCCTTGGCCTCAAGCCCATGTACGGTATCTCTCTAGCGCCAACATCTGTTCACTGGCACCTGGTTGCTGTAAGGATTAAATTCAAATCCCTCTGCATCACCCATAAGGATGTCTGGGGCCGAGGACCATGCTATCTACAACTTGCTCTCGCTAAATACTCTCCCTCCAGATCTCTACGCTGCTCCGGCCCCAATTCTTTGCACGACAATCATTTCTCTAAGCAGCGAGCTGGAAACTGTTCTCTTTCCTCGGCTGGTTCATTCCTCTGGCACAGCGTCCCCCTGACACTCTGTCTTGAGCCGGATCGCCTCAAATTCAGGATGCTCTTCAAGATTTTCCTCTTCTCCTCTGCCTTCATGCTTTCCAGCCCCTGCTAAACCCCACTGTTGCTTAAATTGGTGGGCAGGGCTTTTATGTGTCCTGTCGGGTTCTGGCCTCCCTCCCCATCGCCTTCAGCCTATGCCCTCTCCCAGCACTTGCCTTTTTGGGCATCGACCGGTTTGTGTTACCTCACAGGCCTGCACTTATTGTATTACCAGGTGACCACTACTTACCATGTGATCTCTGCCATCCACCTGCCTGCAACTGGCTTACTACCTGGCACTTCCCACTCTGTGGCTTCTCCTAGCACTTAACCCCTTCCCTTCTCCCTCTTTCTCTCTCTCTCTCTGCACTTGCACGTTCTGAATGCTCACAAGGCCTAGTTGGACCACATCTTTCATGTTCCATCAGGTTTATTTCTACCTGCCTGTTTCCTTGTTCCCTTCCCCCTTGCCCTGTAGGCACATTGAAACACAATTTCTTGTTGTATAAGCGCCTTACAAATGCACAATAAATAAAATAAATAAATAAGTGTGGAGGTGGATCAAGAATCTAGAATTGATGGGTGGCTATGCGAGAAACAATTAAGAATCTCCAGGTGAGATTCAAAGGCTCTGTAACCTGGTTTACACAAGGTCCAGCCCTCCTGCTCTCTCTCCATTTGATTCTTGCCATAACTCCAGTTCTTTTTTCTGAGTACTTTTCACACTACAGACCTCTCGACCCAAAGAGAATTGATGGGACCTCTGAAGGTTCTGTGCTGTCTAGTTTTCCTAATCAGGGGAAAGAAGCACCTCTGTGGCTACAGATGGACATAATCCCTACGTTTATAGCCATCATGGTTAGCATTTTGGCCTATGAGGTCTATCTCAAGTCCACTCTTTTGAACATTTGTTAGGCTTCACAATGTCCTTCTATTCCCCCTAATATCATGAGTAGATTACACAGCGCCAGACATGTTGTGTTTGAGGTGGCATATCTGAGTATGGAGCTAGGGAGTCAACTTTACCAGGTAGAAGTTTTTGAAGGTTCATGGATTGGTGAATTAGAGGTTTAGCATTAATAGTTGTAATATTTTAAGCATTTACAGTAAAGAGTTTCCATTTAGAAATGACAATATTTTGTGGTCACAAATGAATGGCCATATGTACAAATACGCCACCTCGCTGTGAAAAGTGTGCAAATTCAGCATCTTTAAGTGGTATGCACAAAAAAGCAAAGCATACGTGCATTGTGGTGCAGCTATAATGACAGTGGACATTTAAATCACGATTAGGAACGTGAAAAAACTCCAAACAGAAAATCACTAGCCATCCTTATCTGATGACTCCCTCACCCTCCCTGGATTTGCAGAAATGCCACATGTAACAATTTTCAGTGTAAAAGTAAAGTCTGCAATCCATGATTCAAACTAGATGCTACAGCAATTACATGTCCTTTACTTAAATAAAGTTTGTTGGAACGAATAACAACTTTCGCAAAAGTGAGCCACATACGCCTGCAAATCTCCAAGTGGGATTCAGGTAGGTTTGCATATTTTTCTTCTAGCCTGAATCGGACAGAATTGCCGATATTTATTTCTGGCTTTTTCAATGACTGTCAGGAGCGATAAAGCTCAGAGTCGGGCACTTGTGAAGTTGCTCCAGTGGATAACAAGGTTTGAAAGAGAAGGATATTGCCAATTGGTCTGCAGCCCTAATTCTGGACCCTGCTTGTGGAGACAACCTTGACTTAGAAAGAGGAGGAATCGGGCAAAGCAGGAGACTTGAGCTAGATCAACAGTACTGGAGGATAGCAGATGGTAGAACCCCAGGCCCTGTATTCTGTATCGTTCTTTGGAAATACAGGACTGAAATAGAAGTATGGTGGACCGAGTCTGATTTGTGAGAACGCCTTTATAGATGTCAGAACATTAGGAGCAGACTCACACTACCAGTTAAATATATATATAATGTGCTATTGTAAACTGATACAATGTGAGATGAAGACTGGGTCTGTAAGAATTGCTTTTGACTCACTGGTTAAAACAGGACAGTATTTCAATCATCTCTGATGGGAGATAGGTCAGGTACATACAAAAGATAATTGTCCTAATCTATTGAGGTGGGTGGGAATGTTAGAATAGAGAGAACTGTTTAAATTGTAAGTAGAGTGAAGACCTATGTATTTAGTAAGTCTGTTTTTTAGAGTATGATGGAGGTATGTTTGAGTACCATGATGAGTATGGCATGTTAGTGTGATGTGCTTTGCTGTGTAAAACTGAAAAAGGTATCAAGTAAAATGTTTTTATAATTTGTATGAAAAAGAAAAGATACACTTAAAAAATATATATAGTTTAAAGTCTAGAGGGTCCCTCTTGTATACCATGTGGGAGTTGTTTATGGATGAGATATATATGTAACTATCGGGTACCATGGTTGAATAGGGGTAAGAACAACTCAGCCTTTCATCATTTTGAATTCAGTAAAATGTGTAAAAGTTGAAGTCGGCAATTGTGCGATTTCATGTCAAACCAGTAGACCCATTCATACCTCAAACATGCCTGGGTCTGCTTTTTGTTTGAAGTGGTTGATACATTGAGTGTTATTGAGGTGTACAATATTACAATAAAGGGAATTCAAAACAGAAATGTAACTCCGAAAAATCCTATTGGGCTGGGAAAGAGTCAAGTCATAGATTAGATGTGCACGATGTTTCATCATGCTGCGTTTGCTTCCATGAGGATCCCGGAGCTTAATTATTTGTCTGCAAGAGAGTTACCTCAGACTGGCCAGTAGGGCAGAATCAGAGTAAGTCACGTTTGAAGCATTCACGATGAAGGCTTTCATCCCTCAGAGGTCACTTGCATAAGTGCCATTTAATCTGGGAAAATTGCATTTTTATGAGCTCTGAACCAGGGGAAACACACATAACATATCTGTACCAGATCATTTTTTTGCCAGCTGAAAACAGAGTTTATTTTGGTTTCTAGATTGATGAAACATCCAGGTGCAAGCCATTGGTCAATTAAAGACTTTGTTTTCACTGAATATGCCCAGCAGTAAAGGATCTGACCTTTTACAGTAATTGTCTACTTCATTTAATATGGAAATGTGCTGGCAGGAACGGGTTTGACTTCTTAGCTTTGTTTACAGCTACATTTCATCGAGCATGAATTTGTCTTAAGCTTGACCTAAATCTGTCACACACATCTCTTAAAAATGTGGTGAACCCCCACGAATCCCAGATATCGTGAACATTGAGGTGATTCAGGGATCGACCTTAGTTGTCCGCTCAAGCTCAATAACAAGGCAAACATCTGTTCCCATGAAAGGTTTCTTGGCATTGTATTCATCACTAGGTTCCCTTAATTGCTTTGATCTTCAACATCCTTATTCAAGGCAGACCAACGTTTCAGTTTTTACTCTCTCACCCAATAAAGAAGAGGCTACACACATCATTTTCACGCATAGGATTGGCTTGAAAAGCAGCTGAAAATACATGACAGCAGCAGAGAAATTGTGGGGAAAAAATTAAAAGCACAGCTTATCTTTTTAGAGAAATTGCATAAACTGTTTATGAAAAATGCCTACCCTATAACAGGCATTATATATCGGATAAAGTATCCTCTACAGTGTGTAATAAGGATATTGCAAGTCACTGAGGAGTCCAGTGACCAAATACAAGACATGGTTGAATTCCTTTATAAGGTCATGGAACCCTGAGGTGATTTGCAATATACTTTTTACATACAGTATGGGGTATTTATTCTTTATAATACCCCTTTAATTCCTGGCCTCTTCCCTAATATAATGCAAGAGATCTTCACTTTGCTAATCCATATAATCAATGTAGAATCTGGTTGGATTTTAAAACACAGCTAATAGGCAGCTTCCAAAGTGTTGCAGGAAAACAATTTAAGCAGTTTAACAAAACGTATTAAAAAAGCGTGAATTGTGCGCTTTTACATAAATATTAATATGCATATTCATGCTCATATGTATAAAACTTCAGCAGTGTTCAAATTAAACATTCAACTACAAACAGTTCCTTTAATGGCTGTAAAGTGTCACAAAGAACTATTTTACAAGCAAGGAATGTGAAAAGCTTGTCAGAACTTTAATTAAGGGCTGCAGGGACATATGGATTTCTGCTCTGTGATGGCTAAAGCAGCAGCCATTGTGACATCACAAATGAAACACAATAACTGATTCGAGAGCAGCTGTGATGTCACAACTAGCCTGTAATAAGATAAACTTATCTCCAGGTTTGTATATGGCTATTGCAGGCTGCAATGTATTATAAGTGTAATGAAACTTTGTGTGGGTGCCTGTATCTCCTTTGCACCAACTCACCATCAGGTGGGAGATGGTGTTAAGAATTCACCAGTTCTGCACTGCAAACCTTTGAACATATGTTTTGAAAATATCTAACTGTGATTCCTTGTTTTAGCATGGTAAATCAGTCCTTTCTTGCAGTGCAATGCAAACTTTGCAATTTCTTACTTCTTCTCCATACATTGCACAATTGAACTTGAATCTGAATGTGAATTTGAAGACACTTCTCACATATGGCTCCAGGACTTTAGGGCCAATAACATTTCTTAATTAAGAATTCATAGCCAGGTAGGAGATTTGAAGGAGTGAGTTGTATTTGTGAATATTTAAAATTAAGATATGTGTGTGTGTGAAGAACTGCCATCTGGCAAGGGTGCATAAGTGCTGGCTTTGTTATGTTTAATAATGTAAAAATGATGACGGTCATTCTGCCGCAGAAAGGGTGGCTTGCTAACTAGCTCCACCTTTTGGCAAACACCTTGCCAATAACATAGTGTACACCTGTGCCAAACTGAATCAGTCTCCTGAAATGCCTGCAGCACCTACTCTCCTGTAGCACAGAGCAGGTTCAGGGGTCACTTTTTTCCCCACCTGAGCAGAGACAGCCAAGTAATGTTGGCACAGTAGCTGCATTTAAAATACACACCTCTGTTCCCAAACCACTTAACTATGAGAGTTGCTATCCTGGTGACAATTGTAAATTTTAAATACAAGTCATACCTCAGTTGAAGGTATGGTGGCGGGTATCTCTCATAAATATTAAAGCCACATCAAACTGGTATCATACTAATGCCATCCCAGTGAGCCCAGTCCAGCCATATACGGGCAATGTGTATTCTCCCTAACGTGGCTGTCTTGCTGCACCTAGCAGGACAGGAGCCACTGGGAGCTGCCACTGTTTTGATCCTTTGTACAGTCAGGTAAAACTTCTCTCCAGCAAGAGAGCCCGTCAACAAGAGCTGTCCTGGGAAACAGGAATCAAAGGGCACACCCTACAGAAAAGGACTTGCCTCACACCAGGGTGGTGCATACCAGTATGGCATTTGATGCTATGGACAAGGGAAGGGGGCAGAGGTAGTTTAGAGATAGCTGGAGCGTTCTCAGCATAGTTTGAAGAAGATACCACCATCTTGTTTTTCTCATACCTCTATTTCGTTCCTCTCTTCCCCTACCTTTAGCACAAAGCACTTTGAGTATGATGTCAAAAGGCAAAGACCACTTGTCTCAAGGACCGGGACTTGCTTTTGTACAATCACCTGTGAACGTTAGCCTATAAAATATGGGACTCCCATTCATTCTTTGATTCACTTTTGGAGTTCAGTAACTCAAGGAAGAATTCATTTGCACCTCCTTTGGGAGACTTGATCTTTCCAAAGCCTTCAGCCATTCAGGTGAAGAAGGTGCAGTCAGGCAAGCTCTGCTCCCTGTCCACTCCCAATGCACATTGGGGGTGACTCCTGTTGAGGACCAGGACCTGTCACTCTGGATCAAACCACCCTAGGATGGCAGAGTAGAATCTCAATAGATTCATCCTTGCTATAGCCTCTGGAGTGGGTCTCATAGGATCTGGAAGACCAAATGAGCCAAAGCTGCCTGCTTTGCCACATGGAACAAGTCAAAGTGCATTCAAACCATGTTCACCAAAGTCAAACCGAAAAGACTCACCGGTGAACTATCACTGCATTGCATCTGTTGAACCCACTCACTTCTGCATCATACCAAGTGGAGCACATTACCCGTTTGGCTCTAACAACGTTCTTGCCTCTGTAAACCCACCTCGGACCACTGCCTCTCCGAATCCTGCATCAAAACCCCAATGTCACTGTATTGAACCGCCATACCTCAACTTGAACCGCTGCCCATCGTGTCACTTGCTGACCCAAACCAGTGGTTAAAAATGTCTTGAATTGCCTCAACTCTGGATCTGACCCTGGAGACCCATCCAAACTACAAGACCCGAAAGCCGTACTGAAGACGTACTGAACACCCAATCGCCAACTAATAGACACCTGTTTTCCCCAGCACAACCCGCTGCACCAGAACTGAATTTGGCAGCACTGCAGCACAGCTTGAAATCTGGTTTGACACTGACAAACCA
This sequence comes from Ambystoma mexicanum, assembly GCF_040938575.1. Lineage (NCBI taxonomy): Eukaryota > Metazoa > Chordata > Amphibia > Caudata > Ambystomatidae > Ambystoma > Ambystoma mexicanum. The sequence continues at coordinate 186,903,973 of NC_090936.1, forward strand.
TCTAAGAACAGCGGAAGGGTACTATTGACTCATAAGTACCCCCGCCCATCTTTGGGTGCTAAAAAATGGTTATGCCACTTTTGCACCGTTTCCAGTGAATGACATATCATGTTATTCATTGTGGTTGCTAATTATACCTGTCATGCCTCTGCTGGGGGGTCGGACATGGTGTTTAACAGCTCCACCAGCCCGAGCTTTGGTAGGCCCAAGTGAAGCGAGGGCCTCAGTTCAGGCAGCGGGCCATTAAACCCAATGTCCATCTCCCAGCCATACCCTGAAAGCTATTCGCAAACTGGGATTTGGACAGTTTTCTTTTTTTCCTTCCAACAGGAGAAAATAAATCTGAAAAATGGCTGAAAAACAGAAAAGTGAGTGGGTCCTTTCAGATGACGGCGGCCATGGAAAACATGTTTGAAAATGGCTGCTTCTTCCGAAAACAGACCTAGTCCCCTTTCTATTTTAATGGCGGTGGCCAGACGGGAGGGGTGAGGGGAGGGGAATTGGGTTTTTCTAATGTGGGGAGCAACAGCCTACCTGTTGCCTCCCCACATAAGAAAAAAAAAGAAAAAGGAAACACAGGCGCCACCCGGGGAAGGGCCTCAGGTGGCTGGAAAAGCGGGTGGGGAACGTGTATTCTCACCTGCTGTTCCAGCCACCTGATTGGAAGAGCGCCCTTCCCGGCGTGAAAATGTCTTTTCATCCCTGTTTCATTACCCAGAGTGCAGCATCTTTTGATTTATTGCATATTCTGTGTTCTCTCAAACAGGGGTGGGTTTTTATGGGGATTATATAGTTATTCGTACATTTGTGTGTTTAATTTAAGTATTTATATTTTTACAGATCCTTGAATGCACATTGCCTTTATTTTTACCAGTTTGTAATTTGTTGTTTGGGTTGCTACTGGAACACCTTCACACCCTTTCTGAGAGTATAGCCTTCCCTCGGCCCATGTCACCACAAAAGGCGAAGGAGGTATAGCTCTTGGCTGTGCCTCGTTTACCTTTATGATTGGGATCACTGTTGGTTTGTAGAAGTCTGAAGGCTGAGTGGGTGGTTTAGCACCCTCTCACCCTTATTCTCCAGCAGAGCAGAAGTCATTTTGTCACAGCAGGCTTACGTGAATCTCCAACAGACATTTAGCTTGGCCTGCAGGCCTTTGTGAATTGTACTTGCATGCAGAATTTGCCAGAATATCCTTCCTGAGCCATTGCTCCTCAGTTAGAGTTAAGAACAGTGAGGTTTATTCAGGTTTTAGGGAAGAGGCTCATGGTTAACAAAGCAAACATTCAAAAGGAGGAAATGATACAGAAAGGCAGAGAAGAGTTGAAGGAAAGGGAGGAGCACTGGGAGGTCAGATAATGGAGTCAGCAAGTGGAAAGGAATGCTGTATATGCATGCAGGTCTTTTAGGTATTACATCATATTTAATCAGTTAGCATATTGTCTCAGTAGATTGATGTGCCTGTTGCAGTGATCCGTATGGAAGAGTAGGGCACAGGTTCGAGTGAGGGCAGGGGTGACTCAGCCTTCCTTCCTCTGAAGCTGTTGAAACAAGCACTGTTGAAGCAGGTAATTGTGAGCTTACCTCCCTGGCTTGCACCTCTATATACAGTTCATAAAAGGGCTGCACATCTGCAATACCTGGAGAGCTGATTAGTAGACAGATGAGATCCCAGTTACACCACTCACTCTTTCATCTAGATTTTTTTATCTTTATATTGCCTAGCTCTGATGCTATTTTAAACTAGCTTGAGTTTTGTATTGTATTATAATGTAGAAGTGAAAGTCCATGCTAGCTTCTAGTATGTCTTTGCTATGTTTAGTTTTGGCTATTAGGTGGCACTGAGAGCACTGCATATAAGCAGAAACGATTGACATGGGAAGTAAAGAGAGGAGAGAGATGGGCAGTGAGGAGGGACACACAGTTTGTGGGTATTCCTTGGCCGTTTACACACCCATTAACAGTCCATGACCATGCTAGATCAAATGGCCATTCCAACCCACTACCTCTCTATCCCCACCCAAAATTACCCCAACCCATGGATCTCTTTGAGGTAGGCGTGTTTGTATTACATCACCTCCTGGTGTAAAACAAATGTGTGTAATATGTATGCCATCACCCACTTGAACTGTATGCTATATATGTGTCCTTACATGTTTTCCTTGCACTCAATTCTGTGAAAATACACATTGATAAAGCCAAATAATGCACAGGCATTACATACGCGTTTGCCAGGAAATGTTTCCATCTTATGGCCAGATAGTAATATTAAGGCACTGCCTAGACAATGCCTATCCAATGCCTACACAAAGGCAAAACTACTGATGTTGCCAGTGCTTTTTTAATAGGTGTTCACTGTATATATCCAAGTGTTACTGCTTAAAGTACTAGACTCGGTTCAACGAAATGTGGCTGTGCAGGCCCGCAATGAACGCAAATGCCACTATGATGTGGCCACCTATATTCCCCTGAGCAGAAGGTCTTGCGGAGGACGGGGCGATCATGCCCTCAGCAGTAAAGTGGTTAGTTTCCAGCCCTGCAAAGGGACGGCCATTTCCTGTGTGGTTGAGCAGTTACAGATTTTGCCTCTCTGGCAGCCACAGAGCCATAATCATAAAGTCCTGGAGGGACCTTAGACACTGGCTCTTTCCTAGCCTTCCGAGAAGATAACAATGACCATAAACCTACACCGGACCCTCGGAAATGCTGTAAATTTTCTCAACTACTGAATTTAGCAAATGTTATTGAGATGCAGAGAAACCAATGTGCCCTGTTGATACGTCATGCCAGACTGCACCTTGTGTGATGGGGCAGTGAATCTACAATATTAGGACAATGCTGCTTAGTGCAATTCCAGGAGATTTAGTGACATCTACTATAGCACCCCTATCACTTTTGTTGCTGTGTACAGGCTTATGTTTCCACTCTTCTTGAACCTCTTCCTGAACCTGTATAGAATCCCTCAAATCCACCAATACACAGATGAAATACAAGTATCAGCCACTTCACAACTCCACACTCTATACTCTCAAAAGCTGTCATTCCACCATCATCGACTTGATGGGCACCCACAAACTCAACCCTTCCAAAGCAGAATACCTCCTCATCTACCTCCACCTTGTCAAAAACCCAACCTCGCCCCTTGTACAAAAGAACTCACACACACAACCCATACATATCCCTCTCCAGACCTGTCAAGTTCCTTGACTTCAACATAAACCTCAATCTTTCCTTCACACACCACCTGGCTTTTGTCACCAAAACATGCAGCCTGCAACTATACCTCCAATGCAAGATAAGACACATCATTCCCCCTGAAAACGTATGCACCCCAATCTAATCACTGTTTCTGTCCAAGCTGAGCTCTCCTCACTGGACTGCCCAAAAGCACCCTTTACCCCCCACAACCAATCCAAATGTAGCAATGAGATTCATGCTCCACCTATCCAAACATTCACACCTCATCCCAGCTCTTGCCCAGCTCCACTAGCTCCCCCTACCTTAGAACATTTCCTTTAAAGGACTCTGCATTGTATTCAACGCCATCCACCACAAAACCACATTTTACCTTCAGGGACATCAATTCATCAAAATGCCATGGGTAGCGGAAGCGGACATCACACACCCGATGGCATCACGGGAACTGATGTCATATGACCGTTGACCCTGATGAAATACCAACACATGACATTTGACCCAGATTTCATCACTTGAAGTGACTGACAAGTGTAAACTTACAATTGAGAAAATACCAAACCGGTCCTAAAGCAGAAATAAGACGCTTTTGGATACCAACCACATTTTATCTAGGGTGCAGCCTTGATATGTAATGAAGGAGGTCACGCTATAACAGGAGTAGACCCAATAGAGCCAATAAAGGGCAGGGGCGCTGCCATACATATGCCACTAAAGCCTCATATGGCCATGTACTGCCATCTTATACCATTTACAGCTGCACATGTCAAGTATGTCATAATACAGCATGCCAAATGAAGCCTTTATTTGGGGGTACTGCTATCTTATGTCGGTTTTAGCCTTAAAGTCGTTGTACTGTCAAAATATGTGGGCAACAGCTTTATATATCCAGTTGCTTCTGTCATATGCCAAGTACATCCTTAAATGTCCAGTAACGCTGTCCAATGAGAGTTACAAGCTCATACACCTGGCACAGTCACCATATATAGTGGATAGTGTGATTAATCATTAATGAGAAGAGTCCCAAGCCGAAACCTGGCCTGGGACCCTTCTCATGTGGCGAGGGAAAGGCAGAATTTTCCTGATCCCGACCCTGGGGTGGTGTACTACAGGAGAATCACATGGTGGGGGGTATAGGCCAGAAAGACTGTGAAACACCCTGTTTAACTTTCCCCGTAATCCCACACTTTTGATGGCTGTTTGCTAAACAACAGAAGGAAAAATAACTAGCTTTGTTGTTGAGGACTAAAAGTCCCATTATCCCATGAGTACTGGGATGAGGAAGAGGACTGAAGAGGTATGATGTAGTAGTAGTCATGCAATTAAGCTTAACCGCCCACACATGACGGAACCTGGGAGGCATAAAAGGACCCCCCAGGTGCAGGCAATTAGGATGAGCTGGGACTGTGACTGGAGTGCGTGCTGTAGTAGCAGAGGCACATAGAAGAAGACATGGTGTTGACAATACAGGCAGAAGTGGGAGAACCAAAGGGACAACAACATTGATGCAGCAGATTTCAACTGCTTGTTCTGTGAGGATCCTGTTCCCTTAAAATCTGAGTTGCGGAGGCTGCGCAGCGGAAGTCATGCAGGAAGGCTGCCTTTCCCCATGTGAGCCTGATTGTGAAGATTGCTATGCCAGCAGTGTGTCGGAAACCGCAGCGAGGAGCTGCGGGCAACCCGTGGGTCTCAGGAGTGAGAGGGGCTCCATTGTCGAGTGGCTGGACCGGAGACAACTTCAGTGACGAAGGGTGTGGTTCCCTGTGAAGCCAGAAGCAGTAAAAGTTGTACCTGAAGTCCTGGAAGTTGTGCAACCCACAGAACAAGGATCACTCAAGCTGGTGAATCAAACCTGGTGTTCTGATTTCTTGCGCGAGCACTGCCGGCAACAGTATCCAGTCCTATCTTCACTCGTGTATAAGCATAAACAAGCTGAAGTTGTTCATTGAACTTTTAACAACGGGCCATTGTTGAGGAAGTAGCACTTGCCTGTAATCAGTAATTTCTCTTTTCACTCGCGTGAAGAGCAAACGCTGCAGAAAGCCATTATAAAATACTTTAAAAATTGTAAACTATATGAAGAAGTGCTCGTGTGTGCCTAATTTGACTTTTCAAGGAAAGAGTGACCTTTACATCTTTATTCACGTGAACATTAAATGCTCATAAAATAAGTAAAGCATTTAAACATTGTATCTACAGTTGAAGGGAGAGAAAGCATTGCCCATGGCAAGAGTATTACCTTTTAAGCCTGAAAACAGCCTTTCCTAAAGCCAGACAACAATCTAACCAAGACTGTGAGCCCAATAGAAGTTTAACCTTGCCCAAAGTACAAGTGTGTAAGCATTACCTGGAGCCAAGAGAGTGGCACCAAGACTTCTGAGTAATTATTTCAGCTAAGAGTTGGCAGAGAGATGAAGGTAAATTTGGGAAAGGGAAACTTGCTGCTCGTGAATATCATTTGAAGTTGATACAGTCTATATTGCCAAAGACATTAAGCAACAGAGAGAAGTGGGTCATGCAAGCAAAATTAAGTTGTTGTGGCAGACAGACAACAGAGGAAAAGAGGCTGCTCCTTTTGAAGAGAGATATTCAGAGGAAGAGTGCCTTGCCTTTTGGAAGGTGTTGAAGTGCTTTAACCTAAATCTTATCTTACTAAAACCTGTTTTGAATGATAAAGTGCTGAAGTTGTGGTGGTTTTACAACTTGAAAAGAAGTGAAGCTATTGAAGTAGAAGCAGCAGCACTGTGAAGTAATCCTGACAAATATATCTATTGTGAATCCTAATCTTGTAACGAATGATATACTGTTAACCGAGAACGGTGTTTCACTGGCAGTTGTAGAAGCTGCATTTCTTTTGATCTGAGGCAAGCCTTCTTGCATTACTGGAAGTGGTGGCAAAGTATTGTGTGTGGAAATACCATTGGTGCTGTTCCGAGGACCTTGAAAGTCCTAATTTCACCAAGAAGAGAAGATTTGCTATTGTTGGAACCTTGGTTGACAAAACTCTACCTTGACATTGAAACATCAAGAACTGACCCGAGACTATCTTACCCACAGGGCTTTCCTTGTTCCTTTCTTTTTTTGAACATTGGAGCTGAATTCACTTTGAATCCTGGGGAAGCAAACTCGCCCAGGTCATTGAGAGGTTGTCAAGAAACTGTGAATGTTGTTGATGTTATTTGAATTGCCATGTATTTTTTTTTTGTACTTGATGTTTAGTGTAAGGGCCAGACATCCCTTTTGTTTTGGTTAGGCAGGGGAATCCTCAACAGAGTAGGGATAGTGAGACATCTAGGGCCTAATTCTCAGAAGCATTTTATAATGGCAAACCACCATCGGAAAACACTCAGTGAATTAGGCCGTTAATATCATTTATATTTTAATAAAATTGCATGTTTTGAACAATCATCAAACAGTTGTCTGCCTCACATTGCTGACCCCTCACAAGAGCCTCACATGTCTAATTGCAGCCATTATATGTGAAGTGAAGCCTCAAGTGCCCTGGTAATGCCATTCAATGCTCTTTTATGCATGGTATAAGGTACCATATGTGCAGCCTCACACATAATTGATTCCATCATGTCCCAAGCTCAACCTCAAATGATCCATTAATACCACCTAGTTCCTTATATGATTTGAATCTTTACGAAGGGTGATGTGCAGCCTCAAATGCCCCAGGAAATGATAACCAGAGGCTCATGCAAATGGTAAATCACTGCATGTAATGTGCAATCTCATGCACAGCTGCTGCTGTCCTATGCCAACGAAATGCCACTTAGTTCTTCATATGCTTGGCATCTTTATCATCCGGGGTCTGCAGCCTGTGACTAATCCAATGTTTTGGACTATGGCTCCCATGCTCCCTCACAATTGACTATGCTGTAAGGCTAGTGGGAGATCTAGTCCAAGTCTGCTCATGAATGATATAGGCTTGTTGCACTAATACTTTGTTATTGATTTTTAATTCTGTGTGGTTAGTGTATAACCAGTGCACTACTTTCAGTGTGAAAACAACCGAGTTAAAAGAAACATAGTTTGGGGGTTTTAATCAATACACAGAGAAAAGGGAAACACACGTGGTCTCCACTAGCCAGTTACACAGAATTGCTGTTTCGAGAAAAAGTTAAAGTTGGTTCAACATGCTTTAAAGAGTAATTCTGAGTCATTTGGAACGGAAGGAGGCAAGAGTCTTTAATTAAGTCCTGTTATTTTGCAACAGCACATTTTATGAAGCAGCACTTCATCAGGGATTTTATAGAAACTAAAAACAACATGGACCAAAGCTGACCCAGAACCCTCATCCTACTGGACATTTCTGTCCCCTTAGACACTATCCGTCATTAGATAATTCTAAAAAGTCTAGAGGACCTTAGCGTAAACGAAGCTGCCCTATGCTGGTTTGCCGTTTCCTGACAGAGAATGCTGAAAAAACTCATATGGCCACATTCAGGTCATGTCCTCACAAGTCGACATGTGGAGTACCATAAGGGTATCTGGTCATTCCATCTAATGCCATTACATCAAATTTTTTCCATCTAAAAACTTTGCATCTAATGCATTTTTTGGGGGGTTAAAGGGTTAATTTTTGTTTAGGTGCATTATAAAGGGTAAAAAACGGGGGTTGGGGAAATGTATTAGATGCAAAGTTTTTAGATGGACAAAATTCGATGGAATGGCATTAGATGCAATGGCATTAGATGGAAAGAACATAAACCACCCTAAGTATCCAGTCTATTGCCTCAACCCTTCAACATCCACATAGCCATGCTTCTTGAACCGATTAATAACTCAGGGCTCGTGCTTCAAACATGCCGACAACACACAAATTGTTTAGAATCTCGTCAATGACTCTACAGCAAACACGCCTGACCCCAGTGCATGCGTGGCACACACAGACTCTGGGATGGCAAGAAACAGACGCAAGCTCAACCAAAGCAGAGCTTCTGATTTATAGCACAACACCACCTAACAGAACACAATGTTCCTGGCATAATGGAATGAGTATCTACCCCCTGCCAGTGACAAGTGTCTGAAACCTCTGCTGAGATTTGAAAGATCCAAACGCAACACCCCAGCCCTCCATACACTCCACTGGCTGCTGATCAAAAGGAGGATCCACTTCAAAGCTCACTGCATCGGCCATTGCACCTTCCATGACAGTACCCCTGTATCCATCACAAAGCCAGCAGGAACTGATCACATGCTGAGGTACATCATGCATGAACAGTGTGCTCTGTAGCTCTTCCCCTTAAAAAAAAGAAATCAGCACATTTGTGACTGCAGAGCTTTGACTGTGAAGCAATAATGCGCTTCCTGTTTCTGCAATGAACAGATTTTCTCCTCTCATACAGACATGACAAACATCTTGGCTAGAAGAGGCCCAGCCAGCTGCCTTGGACTCGCACCCAGCAAGGGCCAGCTCTTTCCCAGGGCTGTGTGAAGGCGGCCCAATTTTCCTGATTTTATGCATCCCAGAAAGGTCATTAAACAGTAGGGCAGTATCTTTGTCCAAAAAGGTATGTTATGTTACGCACCCTCTTTTGAGCTACGCTAGAGATGATGCATGTCTAGACTTGGGGATGGCAGGACCGGAAGTGGCAGGCTTCAAGCACATCCTCTAACAAACTGACCTGCTGTCTGCTCCAAAGGCAATACAGACTTTCCATCTGCTCGAATAAGAGGGTCTATATCCATGCCCACATCTCTGGGGCCACAAACAACACGGTTGAACTTTTCAAAACCTGCAAGTAACTCGCCAATCCTACTGCAGTATCTACTTCTCCTCTGCCTTCCTTGGCCCTCTATACTTCTCTGGCCTCTCACTTTATTGCTAAAACTCAGGTCATCCTGTCCTCTCTCTCCTCTACACCATACCCCTCTCCTTCACCTGCTCTCAGGCCTCCCTTGGCCACCTCCCCCTTCCCTCCTACTCTCCTCTTTCTCTCCCATATAAGCCTGATGAGGTTTCTAGACAACTCAGCTCCATGAAAGTCTCATCCAAACAGGTGCTCCCCTGCTCCTCCAGAACTATCAAGGACAACATTGTTTCTCTTGCTGCAGCCTTGACTAATTTCTACAATCACTCCTTAAGCACTGGATCCTTCCCATTACTCCTCAAGCACTCCCTTGTGCACCCTCTCCTCAAAAAGCCTTCTACCGACCCTTCCTGTCTGGCTAACTACCGCCTTATCTCCATTACACCCTTCCTGGGAAACCTCTTGGAAAAGCTGGCCATCTCCCAGCTCATCCAACACACTGAATCTGTTGGTTGTCTCCACAACCACCAGTCTGGCTTCAGAGCTGCCAGAGGCATTGAAACTGCACTCCTGGACACCCATGAAGACTTGGTCTCTAATCTCGATTCCAACTCGCCTTTCGTTCTCATCCTTCTTGGCCTTTCCTCTGCGATTGATATGGTCAATCATGCCACACTTATAAAACGGCTCCCTGATATCCTTGGCATCACAACCTGGCTATGGACAGGCTGACCTCCTTCCTCTCTGAACAACCTTCCCAGGTTCAGCTGGGCCCTTTTCTCCCTTCCCTCTCACTCTCCACCAGTGGTGTCCCGCAGGGCTATTCTCTCACCTTGACTGTTCAACATCTACCTTGCCCCCTTAGCCCATTTGATCTCTGACTTCTCTCCTATCTTCCAGTGTCATGCTGACGACATGCAACTCTACATCAAACCTCCTTCCCCTGCCTCCTCCTCCTCCTCCTCTCTCATTTCTGCCTGTCTGTCTGCTATTCAGGCATGGTGCACTGCTAACAATCTCTGCCTTAATGCCAGTAAGACTGAGATCCTTCTCATTGTGACTCCAGCTCCCACCTTCCCTCCTACACTCTAGACGCCCTCCATGGGCCCCCCCTCACCCTCCTGTGAGGCAAAAAAAAATGGTGTCATCTTAGACTCCTCTCTCTCCTTCTCTCCTCACAACACGGACCTTGCCAAGAAGGCCCACTTTCAGCTGCACCTCCTCAGAGGCATTCTCCCTTTCCTCACCTTCCCCTAGAAACTCAATGACCCTTATTATGAGGTTGCCAGTAGGCTGCCGGTGGCCCACCGGCAACCTCGTCTTACTTTTTCCACCACCTGACATCCAGGTGCACCGGGATATCACAGGCAGTGGAAGAACGGTAACGTCCCATAGGACTCCACAGGAATGGGAACCCTGAAGCACCATTGGCAATGGTGCCGGTGCTTCAGTGAAAAATCCGCCGGTAGGGGCCAGAACTACCAGCAGGTCAGGCCTGCCAGTAGTTCACAACCCCTACCGGCAGACTCGAAGTGAGTCAATCCGGAAAAGGTGCCGGTAACGTTGTTACAATGTACCTTTATTTCCAGACCTGCTCACTTATAATGAGGCCCAATGTCTCCAGAGCTCTAGTCCTCTCCAGGCTGGATACTGCAACAGCCTCTTCCTCGACTTAACTAATTCCTCCCTTCACCCCCCTCAACTAATCCAAAATAGGACTGCAAAACTTATCCTTGGCCTCAAGTCCAGGGACTGCATCTCTCCAGCCCTATAATCTTGCCACTGGCTCGGGTTGCTGTGAGGATCAAGTTCAAAACCTCTGCATCATCCACAAGCCTTTCTGGGGCCTGGGACTCCACTACATCCAACTCTCTGTCCCCCTAAGTACCTTCTTGCTAGAACCCTAGCAAGATGCTTCTCCAAGCAGAAAGTGGGGGGTAGATCTGTGCACCCGTCTCCCTCGGCAATGGCCTCCCTGCCTTTCTCAGACTTGAGCCGGATCTCCTTAAATTCCGGAAGCTTCTCAAGACCCTCCTTTTCCCTTCCTCCTTCCCTCTCCCCCTCCCCTGCTAATGTTCATCCTCTGCCTCTTGACTGGCTGCCTAGTTCCTTCAGACTCTTACAGGGCACCAGGCCCTCCGTGACGAGTCTACCCCTGCACTTGGTATCCTCTGATCCTCCCCACCCCCCAACCGGCACTTGCCCTTCTGGGCTCCCTCCCCCTGCACTAGCCTGGCTGAGCCTGCTCCCACTGAGCCCCTCCAGCCCTGCTCCTCGTACTTAGCATGTGACCTTCTGCCCCGGCACTCTCTTGTCTCTGGGCTCTGTCCACCTGTCCTCCTCTGGCACTCGCTAAACCCTCAGGCATCCCCCCCATCCCCATTCTCCCCTGCCCTTCGGTTTACTGCACTTGCACGATCCGAATGTCACAAGGCCTTGTAGGACCGTTTTTTGTTTGCCATCCTTGGACCCCGCTCTTGTCTTGTTGCGCCTTGAAACACATCGTGTATAGGCGTATTATAAAACCAAATAGATAAATAGAACATTTGGTAATTGAATAAGGAGGAAATGGTAGAGTTACTTACAAGTGAATAGTGGATGAAAGATATCTAAATAAAGCATTTATTGTTTATAAACTTGCACACCTGAATGCCATCCTCGTCATTTGTGTAGATATAATCATTGTCATGCCATTTGCATTAATAGCACATCATTTGAAAAGAAACATATCAAATGTTAATATTCCCCATATGTCATCGATCTGTCTGGAAAGACATCAGCCTTTTAACTTGCTCGTAACAGATAAGCTTATATTGTTAAATGTTATTCTTTTATTAACTATCTGTCTAGTTGTGGACCCAGTAATATCCCCACTGAGAAATCAACTTCTCAACCGATTTCGAAAACTCTGAAGCTACCCATCACTATTTCATCATATTACTGTCTACTAGTGGCTACCTACCAGCACGAACATTCATTAAATTATTGTGCACACTTTTTGCGGCTGATTAATTGTAACTTTCCGCACAATTCTTTCAATTCCCTGATACGCTAAGTCCCTGCACATCATTTCTGAAATTCACAAAAGATATTTTTTTTCTTGCACATTTCCACGCTCATGGCACACCGGGGTGAGAAGGCAAATCAGGGTCGATCTGCGAAAAACACAACCCTCTTAGAAGGGTGCATCTGCTTGGTGCAAAGGACACAGGGTGCAATACCGAACCCTTTGCACTTTTCTTTGATCCCATGTGGTATGCATACACTGACCTCTCAGTAGCATTTGTGCATCGGTGCTCCCTTGATAGTTGGGAGGAAGCAAATAAATTGTCTCCCCAGCTCCAAAGGTCTATACTGATCCCATTCATTAGCAGACCCAAAATCTCCAGCGCTGATGTCCCATCATAGGCCTCCGTAACAGAAAATGACCGGTCCGTCTGCCAGTGGATAACACAGCAGCTGGGCATATGTTCCTGGGGCATACACATATATAAGGGGTGGAGGCTCTGCCAATGTTCTCTGGAGCCAGTCTTAGATATTACATTAATCGCAATAAGATGTACTTTGAGAAGATCCCATTCTTGCGATGCTCAGCATGTTGCTGTGCTCTGTGAATTTATTTGGGACTGTGTCAGAGGAAAAGGTGTCATTGTCATTGTGCTCATCGTCTTGGCCATGTAGTGTTTCCCATTAGATGATGGATATGCAGGTTTGACACGTCCAGCCCGGAGACAGATCCAATTGAAGGCCTCCCCTTTATCCACCTGGAATGCAGATATACTTGTGTCACAATGGCACTGCGAGTCACATTGAGATGCTTCCTTTTCTTTCATATACTTGGAATTCGTATTTGATGCCATTTTCTTCTTGTAGTCCTAAAGGAACTCCGGGGAACCTGTAAAAAATGCACACAAAATAAGTTAAATTCAATAGACTTCATCTAAATGTTAACAAATACAGTAGTAACTTTATTTAAAACTAGCGGTACCCACCCGGAGTTGCCCCGGTCTGTAGGTGACATGCACGCGGGGGTTCGCTATAGCCTTGTCTATGTTATATTGTATCCTAACTTCCTATTTCTGAAAAATTGCAAAATCGGCAGTCTCCTGAAATCGCCCATACTAATAGCAGAGAGTCGGAGCCCGTCCTGTGCAGGGCAAATGGCGGGAGTTGGTCAGATTTCACTATCGCCAGTACACTCCAGACTGGTATGCCGACCTCGGGCCAAAACCTCAGCCCACCAACTGTTGTGGGACTGGAGCCAACAATCGCAAATTCGTCCGAAATCGCCCATACTTCTAGCACAGGGCCGGAACTCACTCTGTGCAGGGTGAACGGATCGGGTTGGTCAGATTTCACAATCGCCAGTACACACCAGTGGAGGGCAAATGGGGGGAGTTGGTCAGATTTCACTATCGCCAGTACACTCCAGACTGGTATGCCGACCTCGGGCCAAAACCTCAGCCCACCAACTGTTGTGGGACTGGAGCCAACCCCAAACACAGAAGCTTTCACAAATATATATGTATAGATTCCAGGTGGGCATCACATAGGGACAAAGGATGCCATTTAGACCCTTGATTTCAAACTGTGATAAGTATCCCAAATTAGATAGGTTTTGGTGGTCCCTATGTACGGCACTTGCCAACTGAGGAGCGTGTTATGATCTTAGGAGGTTGGGGAACAATTTGGAAGGATTCAAATGAGCTTTACCATGAGAGTAACATTTGTTGCATGTATGAATAATGTCACGGGCTGCATTGACTCAGATGTGTGGCACAGCTGGAACACTTCCACTGGTGTCCGATCCCCACTATCGGTTACATCTAATCACATGGTTATGATTACGTTACTGTTTTTGAACCGGTAGTGCCATATACATGTTTGGCTTTGAAGAATGAAACGTGGCAAGTAAGACTTTCTGTGTATTGTGTATCCTGGGTTATGTATATTAATGTTTGATGATTATTTTAGTATTTTCATCTTTTATGGCATATCAGCCAAAAATAAGATTTACGGACAAATTCATTACTGTATGGCCTTCCATTGGTGTGAAAATTGGAAAATAAATCTCTTAGTAGCATATTTTACTATGGGTAGGACGGGAGATCCCTCTCTATCCATGTTAAATCCCCAGGCAGACAGAAATATCATGAAACAGTAATTGGGTTGTATGTATGCATTAGATCTGGCAGAATGTAGCGCAAAGGATTTTGCCCCCAATATTGATAATCTGTTAAGTGATTTCATAAAGGCTTTAGAATGTTAGGTATTATATTTTGTACAGAGGCTTTATGGATATGATATTCCAAATAAACTTGGTTTAATGCTGTTAGCAGGTTGTATGATGTTTAGGTATTAGGCAGCCTAAAGCTATCTCTTTGAGGCCACAGCATCTATAAATGCACATTTAATCAAATGTAACATCTCCCAGAAGGTACTTTTGAAATGTGCTTGCCATTAATTGCAGGCTGCTTGCTCTAGTGTGGTGCACTCAAAGTATAGATGCCAAATTAATTCCACATATCAGAATGCCTCTGACCAGTGGGAGCATGACATCAAGTACTGACTGGGGGTTGGGCAGAGTAAACATGTATATTATGGAATCAAATATCACAGCTATAAATTAAAAAGATGATGCCAGCCTCTTTGGGGTTTGTAAACTTAAACATAGATTGGCTAATACTCCGATTCCTCTACTGTACTTCAAAGCAACATGTATACATATATGTCATTTGTCAGATGAAACCGCCATCTGACCAATACCTTTCGCTACTATTCTGGCCCCAATTTATTTTTGTGGCATGCCCAGTGGAGTAACTTTGCTGAAAATGTTGGGGTGGGGGCATGACATCTGAAGAAAAAGTGCCCCAGCCAAATGAATGTGGACAAAATGGTGTGCCATGAAAGTTGGGGGGGGGGGGCAAACGCCCCTGCCCCCCTAGAATTACGCCCATGGGCATGCCGGACACTGCCTTCTGAGATACATTTAGTATCCCACAACTCAGCGTCTCTTTGCCATTCAATGGTCGTTAAAGCACCTACACGCGCATGCCTTGCCCACAACAAACAGGGACACACTCTGAGGAGGAGGAGAGGGTGATGGAGGTGTCCTTTGAAGCACATTGCAGTTCAGGTAGCTATCGCATCCCATGATGTTGGTGGACCTGAGTTTAAGCACTTGCCCGGCTTCACCGCTATCGATTGGGAACCATAGTGTGTTCCTGGTGAGCCGCTAAATCAACTGGGACAGCCCCTCCACAACCAAGGCACCAAGGCTTTAATCAGCTCCACCATTGTTAATGTGTCACCTTAGGCAGTAGACAGCTCTGAGCACACAATTCTTTATTTCTATGTATTATTGTTATTTATTTATATCATGGTTTATGTATACCCTGAGTACTGAACAACTTCAGTGCCTTAACATTTTTAATTTTAGGTTAAGAAAATGTACATTTTGATTTGTGACCTATATTTCAAGATTTATTTTTGTCTAAATGTTGTCATGGCCCACTTATTCCAATGACGGCTTTCAGTATACAGTACATTTAACATCTGGACACCTGAGCGGCATACAATGTGGCAAACTGTTTTTTGTATTGTAAATGTTTTATTCCTGTGAACTGTATAGAAAATATGGGGTGGGGGTAGAGAGGGTTGGGGTAGGGTGGGTAGAGAGTGGGGGTAGAGTGGATTGGTGGGGTAAAGAGAGTGGTGTATGGTGGGAAGGTGGTGCTAGAGAGAAGAATGGAGTTAGGGTGGTTTGGTGGGTGTAGAGAGGGTGGAGGTAGGGTGGGTGTTTTGGGGTAGCGAGGGTAGGGTGGGTGTTTGGGGTAGAGAGGGTGGGGGTAGGGTGGGTGGGTGTTGTAGAGAGCGTGGGGGTAAGTGGGGTTAGAGAGAGTGAAGTTAGGGCCTTAACATTTTTAATTTTAGGTTAAGAAAATGTACATTTTGATTTGTGACCTATATTTCAAGATATTTTTTTTGTCTAAATGTTGTCATGGCCCACTTATTCCAATGACGGCTTTCAGTATACAGTACATTTACCATCTGAACACCTGAGCGGCATACAATGTGGCAAACTGTTTTTTGTATTCTAAATGTTTTATTCCTGTGAGCTGTATAGAAAATATACAAAGAGCTGAGTTTAACATGGTGTTGGTAGTTAAGGTGAACTGGCTGAAGCCCACTTTAAGTTGCTGTGAATGATACATTATAAGTCACTGGGCTTCTGTTCTAAAGTCTATTCTAAGAGATGCAATCAAAAGCCATGTTTTGTAGGTTATGGCAACATGAATTTTAGCCACAGTTTCAGAGATTCAAATGTACATGTTTAGACTCTCCATCCGCACCAAGAAAAGGGCCCACATCCAGGATTGCATCTCTAGTGCATCCAACAACATGGCTCAACTCTTTAAAATGTGCAGGGAACTAGCCAACCCCTCTGCAGTCTCCTCCTCACCTCTTCCCTCCCAGGCCCTCTGCAATGCACTTCACTGCGAAAACTCAGGACATCCTGAGCTCCCTTGCATCCCTGCCGTGGCCCAGTTCCTCCCCCGCACCTAAAACAAACCTTAAACAATTTTAACATTATATTATAATCTTCATTGAATTTGAGGTGTGCACCCGTAATCAACCTTTTCGCTCCCTTGCATCCCCCTACCCCTCCCCTAGACCCAACCCCTTGCCTCCTATGGCCTCCAATCATCCCTCTGCATTTCTCTCCTATCACACCTGATGAGGTTACCAGAGTTATCTGCTCCATGAAGGTCTCCTCCAAACAGATCTCCCCCCGCTCCTCCAGAACCATTAAGGACAATACTGGCTGCCTTGCCCCTGCACTCCATTATTTTGCTACTGGATCTTTCCCCTCCTCCCGCAAGCACTCCCTTGTATGCCCCCTCCTGAAAGACCTTCTGCAGACCCGCCTTGCCCAGCCAACTACCGCCCCATATCTATCACCCCCTTCCTTGGGAAACTCTGGCAGAAGCTGGTCTTCCCCCATCTGGCCTAGCACACTGAACTTGTTAGCTGCCTCCACAACCATCAATCTGGATTCTGAGCATCCAGAGGCATGCAAACTGCGCTTCTGAACACCTGTGAGGAACTGCTCGCATCTCCCGATTCCAACTCTCCAGCTGTTTTCATTCTACTTGATCTCTCTTCTGCATTTGATACGGTCAACCACTCCATCCTCATAAAGCGACTCCACAATACCCTAGGTATCTCAGAACAGGCACTGGACTGGCTGACCTCCTTCCTCATTGACCATCCGTCCCATGTTATTCTGGGCTCCTTCTTCACCTCTATCTCGACCTGCAGCGTCCCCCAGGGCTCCAACCTTTCTCTGTGGCTCTTTAAAAACGACCTTGCTCCGCTTGCCCACCTCATTTCCACCTTCTCCCCAAACATCCAGTATATTTACAGATGACACACAACTCTTCTTCAAACTTCTCTCTGATTCTTTTCTTACTCCCTCCATCATTCCTGACTGCCTATCTGCCATCCAGTCATGGTGTACTTCCAATTATCTCTGCCTCAATGCCAGCAAGTCTGAGATCATTCCTTTTGGGACTCCCGCTCCCTCTTTCTGTCCCTCACTCTGGCCATCCTTTATGGGCTCTCCCCCTTCTCCCTCATCTGAAGCCAGAATCCTTGGAATCATCTTTGACTCCTCTCGTTTCTTCATTCTTCACATTCAGGAACTTGCCAAGAAGTCCCACTTTCAATTCACCTCTTCGAAGGAATTCTTCCTTTCCTCACTTTCTACCAGAAGCTCAATGTCTCTAGAGCTCTGGTTCTCTCTAGGCTAAACGGCATTACAATTGACCTTTTGCACAATTGACCTAATTATAGTGGTCCTAACTGACCTTCTGCACAATTGACCTTCATATTATTATATATGTATTGGTTTGGTTTTGGATTAAAAATAATATAAGGGGATTGGGTGGGGGATTGCGGGGTGTTTTGGATTAGGTGGGGAGTTGCAGGGGGATTCCCCCGCATATATGTCCTAATTGACCTTCTAAATTAGGTCAATTCTCCTGAGGTCAATTCTCCCGAGGTCAATTGTGAAAAGGTCAAGTAGTATACAACTGCATAGACTACTGCATTAGCTTTTTCCTTAATCTACTCTCATCTTCTCTACAACCACTCTAGCTAATCCAGAATAGGGCTACAAGACTTATCCTTGGCCTCAAACCCAGGGACTGTATCTCTCCAGCCCTAAAAACTCTCCACTGGCTCCTGGTTGCTGCAAGGATCAAATTCTAATCCCTCTGCATCATCAACAAGGCTGTCTGGGGCCGGGGAAACCTCGATCTACCACTTGCTTTCACTAAATACTCTCCCTCCAGATATTTATGTTCCTCTGGCACTAGCTAATCTGTGGCTGGTTGCCGATCCCTCTCCTCTGCAGGCTCCCTCCTGTGGAATATGCTCCCCCTTCCTGTTATCTTGAGCCGGATCTCCTCAAATTCCAGAAGCTCCTCAAGACTTTCCTTTTCACATCCTCCTTCCCTCCCTCCCTCCCTCCTCTGTTAAATCCCACAGTTGCTGAGATTGGTGACCAGGGCCTTTATGTGTCCTCCCGGATCCTGGCTTCCCACACCCAATCACCTACACTCTCCACTCCCCAGCACTTTGCCTTGGCACCCCACTGGCCTATGTCACCACAGGCCTGCACTTATTAGTTATTGGCGGATGACCCCTCCAACTAGGCACTTACAGCTGCTCACTTCCCAGCTCTTGATACACATAGCACTTACCCCCCACTCCCTCATCCCTTCTCTCTTCTCTCTTCACTTGCACATTCTGAATGCTCAAAAGGCCTAGTAGGACTGCCCCTATCTTTCATTGTTGTTTTTGTTCATAATTTCCATGTCCCCTCCCTGTTGCCCTGTGGGCACTTTGAAACACAATTTACTTGATGTAACAGCGCCTTACAAATGCACAATAAATAAATAAAATAAATAAAGAGGGCATAATACACACTGTAATTCTCAGCCGGATGCAAACACATTTATGTGAGCTTGAGGGGTGCCATTTTTATTTGTATTTTAGAATTGGACTCTTACTACTTCGAGCTTGCCAAGTCTTTTGGAAAGGAATCTGATACATACAGCGAATCCACCCCTCTCGGTGTACCGCATGGCTCATGTATGAACACGGTATTTGCCAAGACCTAACGTGACAGCAGGGAGCCTTAAATGGGTGCCAGCAGGTTCTACAATAAGAAGCGGTGCAGATGAAAAGCTCTCCTTTGACAATTGGCCAGCTTTGGGATGTGACGTACCAGCCATGGATACCTGCCATGGAATGGACGACACCTCTGAATGTGAAGGATAATGTGATGAATACCAAGAATTTTCAAGGGTACCAGCTAAGAACAAGGTCCACTTCACTGCCTGTTATAAGTTTCTGCACTCCACTGTGTTGTACAATGAGTGCCTTTTCTGCATATCTTTTATATTGTTATATATTACACTTTCCATGTCTGTACAGACATTGGGAGTGAGTGATACTGTTTGAGGGCACAATACTGTCTATTGTGTTTTTCCCATTGCAACCCTTCCCATTACAAGTGTCCACAAGACCTCTACCAGAGATCCCCACTAAAACAAACACTATTATCTGGCACAATACTTTTCAGCAGCAGCGCAAGCTAACACAGATACCTCTGGATCCAGAATGTTGATCAACCTGGTCCGAGTATGCAGTGAACAGGATTCCAGGATGGCAGCTCACCTACACGAGGGCTCAGGCCACTGATCTGTGTATCAGGACACCCAACAAACAAAACCAGCTAGGGAGTTTGCAGTTTACCTGCAAGCTCCTCAATCAAAGTGCTTTTTTCAAAATGAGCCACCAGATGATGTCAATTACATAGTTAAAAGAAAAGAGGGTGAACCTGCTTAAGAATAATAAGGGATAGAAGGCATGGAGAGATGTGGGAGTAAGTAGTTGAAAGAGAGGAGCATGAGAGAGCATGACAAGAGCCACAGAGAGGAGAGAAGCAGAAAGGAGGAGGGAAGTGTATGAGAGAAGACGAGGAGTAGAGGAGTTTATAGAGGAGTAGTGGGGTTGAGAGGAGGTAGCAAATAGAACATCAGAGAAAGGAAGAGTGAAAGGTTTGAGAGAGCTGCATAAGAGTGGAGAATAAGTGCTGAAGCAAACATGGAGTGTAGGAAAAGAAGAGGTGATAAAGTCGTTGATGAAAACTAACAAGAAGGGTGGAAAGACTTAGGGAGAAGTAGAGGAGGAGAAAGAGAAAAAGTAAGAGCAGCCAAAATGGGATTGAGAACGGCCCGGTTAGAACAGGGCCAATCATCAAGGTGGTAAAGAACAGATAAAGCTGGATGGAAGAGGGGAATAGAGAGTTAACCAGTAAAATAGAGAAAGGTGAAGTGATAAGAAAGAAGGGGCAGGAGAAGAGAGTGGTGTCCTGGAGACGCCTGCATAAGGAGACTTGAGGCTTCGTGGAGGTGATCAGCCAATAAGATCTCCAGAACCCCAACTGGGGGTTAGGCCCAGCAACCCCTAGGCCCAATGCGATCCCAAAGAATCTCTAAGAGTCAGATGAGTTGCCCTAGTCAAAAGGATTCAACAGCCACCCGTTGTGGTTCCAAGGATCTCGGGGATGAGAAGCAGACAAGTCACATTCTGTCAATAATAATATCTTAGCCAAGAAAGAGGTGAGGGACACTTAAACCCCTAGGGCTGTGAGTGACTCAATTTTCACCACCAGAAATGTAGTGCATAAGGGAAAGATGGAAGAGTCAATGACCATGCTCATAAAAGAAAGTTTGATTTGTTTTCTCTGTTGAATCCTCACCCACATACCTAAGAATAAACTAATCCCTCCATTTTCTTTTGTTGTTATCAAGAACAACAGAACTTAGATTCAAGTCATCTGTGGGTTCCTCAGCCTGTGGCAAGGCCCTTGACATTAAGAAGCTCTACATTTCCTTAACAAGAAAAACCTTTACTGACCCTAAAAGACCTGAATATTGTCTTGGGGGAGGTATTTCCACTGGTTGGCACCATGGAGTGGGAGAAAGGTCAGGAGCCAGAGGGCCCTGCCCATGAGATCAGTGATGGTGTAACGGTGCATGGCAAACCTCCTGATTTCCCTCACTCAATGTATCCACTTGACATCATTGCCCATGACATATTCCACCGCAGCACTGCAACACTGTGTAATGGACACTGGTGCCCAAAAACCCATTCAACCCATTGCCCTAGTTTCTCGCAAGGTATCATGCATCCCGCAGTCCCACCCTTTGGTTCCAAGGAAAAAGAGCAAAGACAATGCATTGCCAGATTGCAGGATGAGCAGGTCATTGTTAGCATATGCAAACATTCACCAGCAGTGATGGTCCACATTTTCCTTAAACACTGGGTCTGTTTGATCAGTATCAAAAATGATTTTAAAAAAAAGGTCAACTTTGTTGGATCAGGCAACAAGACATCCCTGCGATTTTTCTGTTTGTCCAGCCAAGATTCTTGGGGGAAGTTCTTGCAGATCATATTGTGACATGAGTAGCTGTCAGGAAAGACTTTCACCCCCCTCAGGCACAACAACTCTTCCCAACGCACCACAAAATGTCCCAATGGGACCCACCACGCATGAATGCGTACTATTGTATTTATTTATTATTTAATACATTCATGCATTTTTCTTGGATCAATATCTGTGAATGGATATACAAGCGGTTCAGTACATCTCGGTCTATGATCGTTATGCGGGGAGGACATATGTGTGGGAAATCAAACGATGGTTATGTCAATTAACTTTGCTAAACATTGACAAACATCCTGGGATTGAGCGGGAATCTTCCTGCACAGAACTCAGAAGCTGTAGCTCACTAGATGTTTTGGTTTAAATTCCCATTAACCTTCTCCTATTGACAAAGATGGAGCTAAGCACTGTGTGGACACAGATGTACAATATGGCCATCACAAAAATAGGTGGTCGCTACACTAGACGTTACTGAAAATCAGGAGATACTGAGGACCGGCCACCCTCACAGCACCTAAAGAAATTTGAGCAAAATCTGCAACCTGCAGCTCTCCAGAGGTTGTAGGCTACTTCTCTGTTGATCCTTCCACAGGCTAGGGCTGATGGAAGGTATAGTCAAAAGCATGGTTGTATAAACCGCTTCCAGAACTAAACAAAGAATTTGGTGCTGCTATACAGTAAAAGGATTGGCTCACAGCTTCAGTTCTGCCTGCAATATAACAATTATAAAATTATAATCACAGTTTGTATTGCATCATTTGTTTGTATAGGTTGGAATAAACCAGTATAATAAAAAATAAATCAATATGAACTGTTCTGTCACATTTCCAGAATTCGCGCATCACTTAATGAGAATGAGTTTGACTTGCTTGCAAATGGATGCCTCTGCATCGCCTGGTTAGCTGTGATCTACCCAAACACTGAACAAGTGATTTCGGCCAGTCAGAGCATTTTCATTGTGAGGTGAAGCGCTAACCCGTAGATATCCCGGCGGTGTGTGAGTAGGTCTGGACCAGCAAGTTCCAACATGCTTCAGATGGCCTGCCTAGAGAACTTACTGAATGTGAATTGTCTGGCTTACTTGTATTGAAAAGTGGCCAACAGAGGTACCTTCTCCCACCACCTTTCAGAGACCTGAAATATCACTTGCACCCGGGGAAGGACGCTCAGCCATTCAGGTGGCTAGAACAGTGCGTGCAAGGCACATTCTCCGCCCCACGGTTTCCAGCACCCCCAGGCCCTTCCTCGGGTGGAGACATCCTTTTTTTTTTGTAATGTGGGGAGGCAACACGGGGTTTCTGGACATTACTGGCTACATGACATTTGGACACCCCACCCCTTTCCCCGGACTTCAGCACCTGCACACATGACACGATTGCCTGAAATCGGCAAAACATCAATGTGATCGTAGAAGGACCGGTCCCGAAACGAGAAACAAAACTCAAGGTCCAGGCCCTAGGATGCACGATTTCCAGGATATTTGCACCATAATGCACCACAACAAATTGCAGCACACCAGGGTGTGGCGACAGGTGGGGAGAGAGCACAGAAAGCCCCAGTATGCAGAAGCACACCAACTCTCGCCTCCCGCCAACGTCTGATGTGGGGTATGTCAGCCAGCCACATGAGCCCATTCTCAGTGCAGTTTACTTCAGGGTGCAAAGCGTATCAAGCGATAAGCGCATCGGAACAGCGGCCTACAGGATCAGTGTTATCATGTCTTATCAGTTCAGAGAACGATACTTCTGCTAGTAGTCTATGTAACAAATGCAAGGTATTGGTGTCGAAATGGAGGCAGATGCAAGATGTGGAAGACCAGGCTATTACAAAAGGGCTCTTTCTGCTAAAAATAAAATACACGTGCACTGTTACAGAAATGCTGTCTGAAACAGAGCCAGCCATTAACCACTCTGTGCCTCAGCGTCATCGAATCATTCTTGGAGACAGCTTGTGCAACGCCTGGGTATACTGGTGACTATGCATGGTGATTTAAAAGTCTTTCATCAAAAAGTAAAACTAATTTTACAGGACTATAAACAGCCATCCCCTTTGGCCCTGACCACAGCTTTGCATAATTCTGAAAGGGCGCCAGACAGCCTTGACTAGATCAATGTCCCAGAAGTTAAGTGTGAGAGCTTAATTTCGGCTCTGCGCCTGACGGGTGGAAGCAACGTTTTCTCGCCTAGCTGCAAATCGCACTGACATTCCGAGCAGTGATCGAAGTGAGCAGGAACGATCGACACTGGTGTTCCACTACTTTTATTTTTTTTTCTGTTCACCATTCCTCTACTTTTTACACCAATATTCACCATTCTATACAGTGGGTTTGTCCATTCATGTCCCTGTGCAAGTGGAAAGTTGTAATAGGAGGTACTAGTCACTTAGACTATTGCAATGCCCTGGCTGCAGCACTTGTCACATGTTGCATTGTGCTTCCGCCTACCCTCTCCCCTGCTGCCGAGACCACAGTTCCACTACTTTTGTCAGTACACTTCTACCACCGATGAAGATTACAGATGATTTGACTGACACTGTCGGGAGGATAAGCGACTCACTTTTTGAAAATGATCTGCTCTCTTCGTGTCCTCTTACAAGACCGGATGCACCATGCAACGATATCTAACAACCCTTACACAGTCGCAACACTGCAATGGATCCTTTCAAATGCTGGTAAACGGTAGCGGTGCCCCAGCTCCGGGGCACTAACCTTTCATCATGGGTGTGTGCCAGCAGGCCTCAGTGCTGACATGGGAAGGAGGCAACGCTTTGCACTGCCCGGGGTGACACGCTCTCATAGGCTGACAAAGGATCACTCTCCTGGCTATTTGCTTTGTCCTTGCGAGCCACCGATGACAGGAAAGATCACACCCGAACCAGACGCTAGATACATGTTCATGGGTCTAGGTTCCAAAGCCAGGTCAGGCCGGGTGAAAGGTTATACAAGAGCCTGGAATCATTTACAAAGGGCCATTTACACAGCATCCACCAATCAGGTTTGGCGCCAGGGTGGCAATGAACACATCATTCCCCATAGGGAAGGCTAGCACAGTTGTGTGTCAAGGGAGGGTTAGCAGAGGGATGCTAAATTCCCAGTTTGCAGACTGGAAGAATCCATTGTGTGGCCCTTCACGGTGTGCTCTGCATGTGGGAACATGAGCATGCATGAAGTGGGTGTGGTCCTTTAGATGTCATAAATCCCAATGGCAATCAAGCAAACATTGTAATACTTTATTCCAAATAATATTACATGAAGGTGCATAATACAAAAATAAGAACAAATTAATTAATAAAAAAATCATGTTATTCTGGATATTGGTTCATTATTGAATAATCTAAACTGGTATCAGATGAGGTAGTTGCTCAACTTTATTATCTTCATTAATAAAGTACACTTGACAAAAAGCATCCCATAGCACAGCATGTATGAGATAATTGTGGTAGGATGGACTAGCGGGTTGAGCGCTCACTGCAGCGATTTGTATGTGATCTGGAGGTTCTAATCCTGGTTAAGTAAGCATTAACTTGGGTTGGGTGATGGCTGAAGCGCTATATAATAACACATCATTATCATTAAGCATTAGTAAAAACAGCATTGAAAGTCTACACTGAAAGACACCATTTGACTGCAACAGAGGAATTATGTCACAATGCCTCTCCTTTCTATATAGTTGAGAAAACTATTAGTCAGTCAAATATGTTTATTTTGGAAATGATTTCGATCATAAAACAATACAGAATATAAACACACCATTTCCATAAACCATTACATAATCATAGCCTTATATCATTGCGCCAATGTTGCTGAGAATATACTAGGTCAATAAATCAATAAAATTATTCCTTAACTTAAACGCCTCAGAAACTGCAAAAAAAGCCCGGGTTTCGCATTTCGAATTGGCCGTAAGTATATGAAGTGGAAATATGCAGGACAAAGTAGTACAAAATGCAGCAAATAGTCCTTAGGATTATTACATAATGGACAATTCATATCTATCTTCTGGTTAATTATGCAACTTTGCAGTGATCGCTCTTATAATTAAGCATCTGTCAGAGGGTTTATTATTCCCTGTCAGATAGGCCTGTAGAGTATGTGGACTTGCAATTGGTGTATGGCGGCAATTAAAGCAAGCATTGGCAAAGCCAATAGTTTTGGCGTGCACTGCTGTTCTTTGCATCTGCTTTCATAGGCACCACGTTTCAAGGCAGGTGACTTTAAAGTTTCAAAGGAGGATGCAATAAGTGGTGTGTGTGTGCAAGAGAATGAGAAGGAAGGGGAATAGAGTAAGGGAGGAACTGATTGAGAGAGGGTGCCATTGATGATGAGCAAAAGGAAATATGAGCGAGAGATTTTGAGAGTGAGAGGGTAAGAAATAAAGCGAGAGTGTGAGAGGGAGTATGAGAGGGCGTAGAGAGTGTGGGTGGGTGTGTGGGTTGAAGAGGGAGCTGGGAGGGTAGGGGTAGAGAGAGTGGGGATAGGGTGGGTGTTTGGTAGAAACAGTGAGAGTAGAGTTAGTGGGGCAGAGCGAGAGTAGGTAAGGGTGGGTGGGGGGTAAAGAGAGCAGAGTTAGGCTGGGTGGGTGTGATACACAGAGTGGAGGTAGGCTGGGCAGGTGGGGGCATAGAGAATGAAGATAGATAGGGTCAGTGGGGATAGAGAGAGTGGAGGCAGAGTGGGTGGGCATAGAGAGAGTGTGGTTCAGGGTGGGTGGGGGACCAGAGAGTGATGGTAGGTTGGTGGGTGGGGCTAGAGTGGGTGAGGAAAGGGTGAGTGGGGGTAGAGAGGGTCAGGTATGGTAGAGAGGGTCGGGGGTAGAGTGGGTGGGAGAAGGATGGGTTGGTGGGGGTAGAGAGGGTGGGGCAGGGTGGGTGGGGGTAGAGTGAGTTGGGGTAGGTTGGTTTGGTGGGGGTAGCAATGGTGGTAGTAGGGTCGGTGGGTTGGGGTGGAGGGTGGGGGTAGGGTGGTTTGGGGTAGAGAAGGTGGGGATAGGTTGGGTGCGGTAGAGAGAGTGCAGGTAGGGTGGGCGGGTGGCGGTAGAGAGAGTGGAGGTAGGGTGGGTGGGGGTAGAGAGAGTGGATGTAGGGTGGGTGGGTGGGTGGGTGGGTGGGTGTGGCTAGGGAACAGGGGAGGACTTGAACCATAAGAGGTCCTGGAAATAATTTTCAAAGTGGCCCCATATTGCACATTTTCAGCAAGCCCTACTCTTTTCCCATGGAATAAATGTAGAAATAAAATAGGTTACCACACAAAAGAGGCCCAGGGTGCAGAGGCCTACCGGGAAATCTCTGGAGTTCACTATAGGCCAGTTCACCCCTGGTAGAGAGAGTGGAGGTAGGGTGGGTGGGTGGTGTAGAGAGAGTGGAGGTAGGGTGGGTGGGTGGGGTAGAGAGAGCGGAGGTAGGGTGGGTGGGGTAGAGAGAGCGGAGGTAGGGTGGGTGGGTGGGGTAGAGAGAGCGGAGGTAGGGTGGGTGGGTGGGGTAGAGAGAGCGGAGGTAGGGTGGGTGGGTGGGGTAGAGAGAGCGGAGGTAGGGTGGGTGGGGTAGAGAGAGCGGAGGTAGGGTGGGTGAGTGGGTGGGGCAGAGAGAGCGGAGGTAGAGTGGGTTTGGTTATAGAGCATGGGGGATAGGTTGTGTGGGTGCAGAGAGAGTGGGGGGTAGGGTGGGTGGGGGTAGAGAGTGTTGGGGTAGGGTGGGTAGAGAGTGGGGGTAGGGTGGATGGGTGGGGTAAAGAGAGTGGTGGTATGGTGGGAAGGTGGTGCTAGAGAGAATGGAGTTAGGGTGGGTTGGTGGGTGTAGAGAGGGTGGAGGTAGGGTGGGTGTTTTGGGGTAGCGAGGGTAGGGTGGTTGTTTGGGGTAGAGAGGGTGGGGGTAGGGTGTTTGGGGTAGAGAGGGTGGGGGTAGGGTGTGTGGGGTAGAGTGGGTGGGGGTAGAGAGAGTGGAGACAGGGTGGGCGGGCATAGAGAGAGTGGCGGTAAGTGGGGTTAGAGAGAGAGTGGAGTTAGGGTGGGTGGGGTTAGAGAGAGTTGAGGTAGCATCTTCACACACCCATGTTGCCCCTCCAACTAACCAATGCATATTTTGACACTTTTGAAATTGGTAGTGGCAACCATGATGTAAGTTAGTTTATGTCCCATTTAGTGAAAGCATTTTCAAAGAAACAACAGACTCTCTTTCTGATTATATGTCACTTTTCACAATCACTCAAAAGAACATAGATAGATGTTGATACCCATCCGCCGACGCGTCATTCACCATTTCCCACATTAAATAAACTAAATTGGTAAACGGCCAGCATCGCTCTCATGGACTTCAATTATGATAAAGTTAGGTACCAGGAGAGGGCATCCGTGCTTAGTAGGTGCCATGCACCGCCATTGCCAGGATAATCTCGTGAAATCCTGAAAAAACCCAGATAACAGTGGACATCGCTCATTCAAGTTTGGAAAAGTGTTTATTTGGTGGGGCGATTCCTATTTGTTTCTTTATTTTCACCAAAAGGAGTTCAATCTTGGAAGCAGATAGCATATTCATCCTAATAACTTTAATTCCACCCGCAATTGCTAGGGCCAAGTCCTCCCAGAACATCAGTGTGCAATAGTTTATCCTAAAGCAAATCCATGGGGGCATGCCATGTGTTAAGATGGATTTCTGAACTCTGACCTGGTGGGCAGAGGTTCAGAAGGCCAGCCTAGTTTCTTGGAACAGGGTAACCTCTGGACAAGACAAACCAATCAAGGTAGCTATGGCAGGCAGTCAAGACTAAGGGCCTCATCATGAGTTGGGCTGTAGCCCTTAAATACGGTGGTAACGGTATAACTGCCGCATTTAAGGGCTGGCCCTATCACGAGTTGGGCGCTAAATCGCCTGTTTTACCTCCAGCTTTTTTCTGGAGGTGAAAATCCCTGTTTTCGGCTGTATTTCAGTCGGAAGTATTAGCCCGCAGTATTAGCACCGAAAATTCCCCATTGGATCCAATGGACCCATTCAGGAATGGGGATTTACCGTTAAGGCCCAACCCGTGATCCGGTGGTAATACCACCGGACCAGTCGGCGCTAGGGCTATTACAGTCGGCAGTATTACAGCCGGGAATACAGCCAAACTCATGATGAGGCCCTAAGTCTCAGGAGGGGTGAGGGTGACTGAAAGACCTCAATGAACACACAGAGCAAGGACACTTACAAATTACTGCCAGACAGGTGTTATATCAAATATATAAACACATTTATTACAAGGCCTTTGTAACTCAGACCATAGCAAAAGAATCACAGCAATACTAAGTAAATCAACACAACACTATCAATACAATGTGTATACAAGACCATTGGGCTCTAAACTGTTAAATGCACGAAATATGTTGATAACCTAGATGGGAAGGAAACAGGCAGTGCAGGTAGTCTTTAGGCCCCTTCGACATCAGCAACACACCTAACTAAGAGGCTGTCCAAGCCCTCAGAAGAGAGGAGCCTTGTGCTCAATAGTACATGTAATGCAAGTGCACGCGGTTGTTCCAATGGGCAAAACGGGGCCTCTTCAGGGGTCTCTAGCAGCTCAGGAAGGTGGATGAGGCGATGAAGAATAAGTTCCCACTATTCAGGGAGGACCTCCACTTGAAGACAGAGGCAGTTCCAGAGAACGGGATTGAGTTGCTAGTTCGCACTAGCAGTGGAAAGGAAAGGGACTCTCAGTGGCCACTCGTGCGTAAAAAGGGGCCCTAGTGAAAGAACAAGGAAATATCGAGGCTGAGTACCACAAAGGAAATACACCAATCACAGGCTGAAAAGATTCACAGATCTTTAATACTGTACAGTTTACAAAGTAACACAGGACACTCGAACATACAGCGGACTTCTTTGTATCAGGAGGGATTCATTTCAGCATCCTTATGCAATATGCAGTGATCTATGAGCTAACTATATAGCCTGGATTTGAAAAAGGCAGCTCTGCCGAAACACGTGTCATCCATAAAGGCTCTATTATCACAAAAATAAAAGGAATTTACAACTCTGATCATAACTACTCGCCTATTCCATTATTTTTCGGCACACTATCAAGGTATAGCTCAACACAACCAATACATATTAACACAGATAGCTATCTGGATCTCAACAACCCGTAATGTATACCAGCCCGACAGAGAGAGGTGAGAGAGTGCTGGACGTCTGAACGTTCGTACTTTTATACAATTTTGAATAATATTGTCCAGCCTCTCCTCATGTTAATAATTCGTGGTCTAGAGTTTGTGCCTAGTTCACATACAGATCATGCAATGTTGTATAAGGGATTACATAGGTTTGCATTTCCATGGTGGCACAATGGCGATGTATGTTCTCAAATCCTGCAGTAAGCCTTATTCTACATTCCTGTACAATGTAGTTCGGCCTGTGTCTACGCTCGAGGTTTGTTCTACTTTGTCCCTAATGTGTATGCAAGGATAAGTCTTGTGAGCGCAGACAACACTTAAACAACAGTTCATATGTAGTGCAAGGCCTTATTGCCTAGTCTAAACAGTCGGCTCTTAGACAGTCTAAACATTAACAGAACTCAAAGGTCAGGGAGCTTGGTTGCAAGTTGAAAACATAGTCCACCATTTTAGAACAAAGAAACACACGAATGGAAATCAAAATGATGGACGAATCTTAAAATGGCAGCGAAGTTAACAACAAAAATCGGAACTTTGCAACGCGGTTATCCTCGTAGAGTGACTAGGCTTAGGCCAATTTAAATATAAAGGAGGCACTATACATTTACCGTTTAACAAACCCTTCTTTTGACCTAAGCCAAGATCTTTACTAAAAATGGTCGCTTTACTCGTAACTCCACATTTCAATATCCGTACATCCTGAATCACATTCATCAGTTATATCAATTGCCATTAGATCTTTGACCGTAATATCCTTCATCACAAATACATTAGTCATCTTCTCAGGTGTGTGCACTTTCCGTCCTAATGTTCCTACGGTTGGCGCACAACATCCCCCTAACATCGAACATATGGCAGGAAGACATTGTATGCAACAACAACAGAACAACAGAATACCAAGGATTACCATCAAGACTGAGAAAAGCTTCCATCCCCAAGACCGTAAAAAGTCCCAGAACCAAGCACTAAGATCCCAGTTTCCCTCGGGAACATGCACTTCTGAACTTAGGACATGCAGATTTTGGATTGCCTTAAATATGGTCGGGGAGGAGTCAGGTACGAAAACGCACCAAGCAGACCCCACCAATTTGCATACTCCACCATGCTCAGCCAGGATGACATCTAACACCATCCGGTTCTGAAGAGCCACTAATCTAATCTAATTGCTTTTTGTTCTAGAGTCATATTGTAGAGTATGTCAGTGGTCCGGTTGATGGTTCTCTCCAATACTCTTGCCAGTCTCCTAATGTCCTCGGAATTCATGATCTGTCCTCAAAATGGTACAAAGGATTTTGCTACATCACCCATGACTTGTGAAGGAGTATAACCGTTCTCATCCCGCCTTGGACGAGTCCTAGAGATTTCAGTGGTACTAGCTACATATACCCCTGGTAACAGGATACCCAAATAACAGGTTCCCTGCTAATCCCTAGGTAGCCATGGATAAGCTTCATTACCGCAAACGAAATAGACAGGCTCACCTATATACAAAGGTCTGTCCTCACTGGTCAAGTTTGCAACATTAGTACAACCCTCGAAATCACCCATTAACTGAGTACCATTCCTTTGTATGCAGAAAGAGACAGAGGTGGGGCTGTAACTGATAGTGTAAGAAGGTGGCGTGGCATCCCGGTTACCTACAGGAGCCATCTTGAAAGAAATCAGTGATTGGAAAGGTCGAGATAGTCTATCGGAAGGCCCAATAGAAGCAAGATTAAGTTTGCTCCTATTTGCAAAAAGTGAGCATCCCAGAGGCGTCAGGACTCGCCTTTCAAACTCATTCAAATTAGTCCCATCAAAGTTCCCTGAGATGCTATCATTCCAACAACCAAAGAATAGTGCCCTTAGAGAGGCATAACATGCAGTAGTTAAAGACAAAGGATTAATATACCAGCCCAACCCTTTTTCCCCATGCTGTGGCAAATGTGAACAGATCCAACAATTCGTTTTATTCAGAATCCCATGAGTTACATTCATTATTAATAGAAGTGTGTTGTTGTGATAGCTCTGTCTGTGCTGGGAATCCCTAGGAGATAGAGTGTGCAGATGCACGAAAGGTGTAGACATAGTGGGGACATTCTCAGTAGGCAAAAAGGTTTCAAGTGGACGCACTCCCTCTATATACCAAAACCCAAAAGCAATCAATACTGTAAGACTGATTAACAAAATTACAAGAAAACAATACGTCCTCAAGGACCATGTATTTGATTGTCCAATGTCATTGTTGGCCACACAATCAGTCAATTGCTCCGCACGAGTAGGGAGAACGACAGGCATTGTTCCTCAAAACTCTTTCCCAAAAAATTCCTGCGAAAACTCCATAGTCCGTTTGCTGGTGATCTCCTGATCATGTGGTTTCTTGATTGAAGATAGTTCTTCCCAGTCCCCAGCCACTTGCTTATACTTCAGTGCAAAAGTGGCAATGGACACATTCAATAATCGTTTCCTGTGGGCACAGCCATGCTGTGCAGTAAGTCTAGTGCCGTGGATACAGATTGTACCTTGAGACTCCTGGTATTGTGTGATCTGCGAACAGTGTGTCGTTGCTTCCTGATGGAAGTGATGAAATACCAACAGAATCGTGCAAGGGTGCAGAAGGATCTGTAGAAGAGTTCAGAGACAAAGGAGCAGTCTCCCCAAGCCCTGCCGGCTCAGTAAGTGTCTCTGAAACACAGTCGATGCTGTTCAGAACTGATTGATCATTGGGAACAGAGCAAGTAGGTTTCTTCTTATCTTCTCCGTCGTGTGGCAAAGAGAAAGGTATCCTCTTGACATGCGTAGCGGGGATCCAGTGTTGTTTCCCAGCTACTCGTATGGCAGTCTGTGTGGCCAATAGGACCTGGTATGGTCCTTTCCAGTGCAGTGCAAGAATGGATGCCCTCTCAAATGACTTTGTGAGTACCTAGTCGCCGGGTCGAATTCTCTGACCTGGCCCCTCGTATTTTACTGGGAGGGCTTCTCGCACCTGTTGATAAATCAAATACAGATTTTGAGTTAACTGATCACTGTATTCAGAGAGAAGTAAATGCTCTACATCTTTCAGATACCTAGGCTTGGGGAGGCTGCAAACATTGGCTTGTCTCCCCATGACGATTTCAAACAGGGAGAGCCCTGTCCTAGTCTGCGGGGTTGTCCGCATTGATAGGAGTGCTATTGGTGAAGCGTCCGGCCATTTCAAATTGCTGCCGGCGCAAACCTTAGCAATTTTATTTTTCAAGATACCATTGTGACGTTCTACAAGTCCAGCCCTTTGACCATGTCTAGCCGAATGGAACCGTTTATCGATCTGTAATCCCGCGCATACTTGCAGAATAACAGCGGCGATAAAATGTGGACCATTATTTGACCAGATGACCCTCGGCAAACCAAACCTAGGAAAATATTCCTTAAGCATGGTCTTCGCCGTTGTCATTGCTGTGGCATCTTTCACAGGGAAGGCTTCAACCCTTTTACTAAAAGCAGAAATGACTACCAGAACGTACTATAGTTATTGCAACGTTCCATCTTGATGAAGTCGAAATAAATCACCTCAAATGGCACAGAGGGTGGACCAAAACTACCCCTCAGTGTCGATGTACCCTTCCCCACATTATGCTGTAGACAAACCATACAACTCTGGACAAAACGCTCAGCAGTTTTCGGGATGTTAACATTTACCCAGACAGATTCTAAAATTTTGCAAATCTTCCTAGCACATATGTGAGTGGGACCATGGGCCATTGTGATCATTGTGGTGACCTACTCGTCGGGTAACATCCATTTTCCCTTTGAATTATCCACCCAACACCCTTCTTTATCCAATCTTGCCAAGCCCTCAGCCCATTGCTTGGTTTCTTCTAGAGTAGCATCTGCTTGAATATTTCTTATGGAATCAATCCCTTCATCGATAGTACAAATGTTTATGGCTTCCCTTATAGCGTACATATTTGAATAGAGGTCAGTAGCAGTCTGTTTAGCTATCTGATCGGCATCGGCGTTCCCTTTTCCTACATCATCTATGATTTTCTGATGTGCCGCGCACTTCATAATTGCTAATTGAGTGGGAAGCACAAGCGCTGAGAGTAGCTGAACTATCAAGGTGCCATATTGGATTTTCGTTCCATGTGAGGTCAAGAAACCTTGTTCTGCCCATAATCTACCGAAGTTGTGAACCACCCCAAAAGCATACTGGCTGTCATTATATATATTCACTCTAAGCCCTTCGGAAAGTTCACAAGCTCAAGCCAGTGCAATAATCTATGCGGCCTGCGTGGAGTTATGCGAAATTCTCTTGGTTTCCACAATCGTGCTTAGTGTAGTGATGGCATAAGCAGCAGTGGATGTGCCGTCCGGAGGTTTGAAGCAGGAGCCATCGCAAAACAGCCCTTGAGGATCGGTTAAAGGTGTATCTTTCAAATCAATCCTGCCTTTAGTTTCTTGTTCTGTGGTATAAAGGCAGTCATGTGACATTTCATCACTGCAAGCAATATCTTGCGGAAGAGGTAACAATTCAGCCGGATTTAATACACATCTTTTAATTTGTATATGCGGTGCAAACAAGATCAATTCATTTCTCATTAATCATGCAGAAGTAACATGTTGTGTTTGCCTTCTATTTAATAGAACGTCTACATAGTGAGGTACCAACAAGGTTAAAGCATGGCCTAGGACCATACCCTCGCTCTGTTTTACAGACGCAGCAGCAGCAGCGACAGCTCTCAGACATCTCGGCAAAGCGCATGCAACAGGATCAAGGGTGGAGGAAAAGAAACCGCATGGCCTATTCTTCCCCCATGTTCCTGCGTTAACACAGCCAAAGCACATCCATCATGTTCATACACATCTGACCCTTCATCCACCTCAGAGATGTAATCCAAAGGCTGGAATAAATCCCTGGACGAGGGTACAGAAAAAGGCTCAAACACAGGCCTCACTGACTTACTCGGGGCCTTCCTCTGGGTTTCCACAGGTCTCCGGGGCACCTCGACAAAGCCACCTGAAAAGGCGTTGAGGGCGTTGACGGAATCAGCGTCAATGCCGAACGAGGCGCCAACGGCTTCGACAACGGCTTCGAGGCCGAAGCCCCGAGCATGTCCTTCAATGGCCTTGGCGCCAATGGCGTCAATGACTTCCTTGGAGGCGGAGCCTCGAGAGAGCCCCCCGACGGACATGGCGCCGGTGGCACAGGCTCCAAAAGTCTCAAGGACGTCGAGGACTGGGACCTGGAGCGGGCATGGCTAGAGTGATCTACCCTGTCCGATTGGGACCTCGGCGGCTCCCGATGATCACGCCGACAGCCCGAGCCTGAAGGCGTGCGAGCAGTGGCCCTAGCGCATTCCTTGCTGGCTTCTCTCCAAGGCGCGGACGGAACGTAGCCCTGCGATTCGAAATCACCATCATCTCCTTACGAAATGCGTCCCATTCCGCCGGAGATGAATGCTTGTTGGGACAAGCTACCCGCCGTCTGGCAGAGGCCTCGGACGAGGACGGGGAACGTGACCTGTGATGGCGCTTCCGCGAGTGCCCAGAAGAGGCAGAGGAATGGCTGCAACCACTCTGGGACCGAGACCTCCTGGACTTACGCTGACGCAGAGAGTCGCCCCTTGAATCGTCGGTCGAAAGTACAGCGGATTTCAATTATGGGGTTTGGAAACCCTACCTACAGAAAGCTTCTTCTTTCGCTCCCTCTAGGCCTTCGACGTTAAAGACTGGAATTCGTCGCAGTCATCGGTAGCGTGGTCCTCGCTGAGGCACCACAGGCAGACGTCGTGCAGGTCCGTAAGCAACATCTTGGAACCGCAGCCGCAGCACTTCTTGAAGCCCGACCTCGGGGTAGAAGAAGAAGACATAATTCGAACAACAAACCAAGAACGAAGAACCGATTCAACAGGTAGAACAACCGAGGCGCGCCGAGATTCCGAAGCGAACACGTTCGCAGAAAAAACAGTGCTGAGGCTACGGGCGTCCTGCGTCCTACATATAACATCTGGTGACGTCGGCCATTGGAGGAGGTCCTCGAAGGGGCGTATCGACGTCATCGACGCAGAAAATCTTCCGAAGCAGGCCAGCTGTGGTGATTACTGTCATAAATGTGGAATACATCAGAGGACACAATCTCTTCGAAAACGTATTGTTATAATAATTTTTTAGGGTATTTATTGAGAGTGGAACTAGCTCTAGGAAGCAACAGAGCCCTTTACAAGTCATAGGGAGAAGGGCACGGTGAGGGAAGCAAAGATAGAAGGGAGCATGGAGCTAAAAACGGGAGAGATTGAGGGCGGGTAGATTTGGCAGCAAGTGATCTACAAGCAACCAGGGGACGAAAGATATGGTACTTTGGACACTATATGTACACGTAGAATTTGCTGCTCCTGTTTGAAATGTCTTTCCCCAATGTTGAGAAGCTGTAAAGGAGATTCTGGAGGCAGACAGCAAGTAGAAACTGTCTTACCCCAGGGTTGAGAAGTTGCAATGGAATATATGG
Organism: Ambystoma mexicanum; assembly: GCF_040938575.1. Classification (NCBI taxonomy): domain Eukaryota; kingdom Metazoa; phylum Chordata; class Amphibia; order Caudata; family Ambystomatidae; genus Ambystoma; species Ambystoma mexicanum. The sequence continues at coordinate 186,940,045 of NC_090936.1, forward strand.
AAGCGGAGAGCAAGCAAAAAATGTCTTACCCCAATGCTGAGAAGCTGCAAGGGAGATTATGGAGGTGGACAGCAAGTAGAAACGGTCTTATCCCAGTATTGAGAAGCTGCAATGGAGATTATGGAGGCGAAGAGCAAGCAGACCATGTTTTACCCCAATGTTGAGAAGCTGCAATGGAGAATATGGAGGACAGCAAGTAGGAAAATGTTTTACCCCAATGTTGAGAAGCTGCAAGTGATATTCTGTGAGCAGAAAACAAATAGAAACTGTTTTACCCCAGTGTCGAGAAGCTGCAATGGAGATTATGAAGGACAGCACGCAGTAAATGTCTTACCCCAATGTTGAGAAGCTGCAAGGGAGATTCTGGAGGCAGACAGCAAGTAGAAACTGTCTTACCCCATATTTGAGAAGCTGCAATGTAGATTATGGAGGACAGCAAGCAGAACATGTCTTACCCCTGTGTTGAGAAGCAGCAGTAAAATGAAAGAGCAAACTCTAAACTGATTGTGGAATGGGACAGATTTCTCCTGCCATAAGTGTGGGGGTGGTGATCAAATAAGAGCACAGGCCCCTGTCTCCTGTTGCTGGTATGAGCATTAAAGGAACAACACTGATTTGCTTTAACTCTTTTAGAAAACATTAACTGTAGAATGAAGGCCTGGCTGAATCATACTAAATCTGTTTAATATCCCAGCTGTGATCCCAAAAGACTTCACCTGGACGATTTTGGCAAACAATCTGGTGCTGCCATCCAGCAAGGAGATACCCTTTGTTTTGTAAATGGGAACTATGATCTCAAGCCTTCAACACTTCTGGCCATCGAGGCCTGGAGTTGGACAGCTTCTAGCTTGCGGGAAAGTTCCTGATGATGGCCGGGAGTTATATACTACAGGGAGCAATGACGCCCATGGAACTGTATTTATAAATATCAACAGGTTCCCCATTGGGACCAGAACTTTTCAGTTAAGCAGGATTATTTATTTGTTTGATCATGTTAATTAAACCATTTAATATAGTGCAAACCTTATCTGTTGGATGCATAGTCCTCTAAACAACAAAATACCATAAAACAAAACCAATACGGCAAAGCCGTGCAATGTGTCTTTCACATGAAAATGAAACAAAGCTTACTTCAACCAGCAGAATTTTCAGGAGCAGAAAAAAAACGGAAAAATCAAACCGGCAAACTTGAGAGTGGTGAGTTAATTACAGTTTTCACCATTGACACTTTTACTTGATTATCTTTGCTCCTCTGGGACACCTTTGGCTGGTTGCTCACCCCACAGTCAACACAACTATACTCTTCATGTTGGTCATATTCTGGAATATGGACTCTTTTCAAGTCAATCAAATGCCTTCGTAAACATTTTCATTGAAGCACATCACAATCTTATTCTGCAGTGCCGACCAGTGCTCATGCCATTATGTCGTGACACCTTTGTTCTAATGCTAGTTCTCCTATCTTACAGAATGCAAGCTAACTGCACCTCCAGTATTCCTGTAATCTCTCTTTCGAATCGCACAACCCTATTCAACAGGATGGTAGAACGTGCAGGAAAACAGGAGGGGCCACGACATTCAAAATGTCAGATTTAACCACATTGCTATTAGGGATATTGATTGATGGCAACATTTTGATTGAGGGTATAGGAGGTTTATTGGGCTGATGAAACCTTTACATCAGGAGGTCCTTAAAGAATGAATATGTTAGTCACTGAAGGTTGGAGTCAGACATTATGGAAATGTTATTTTAACCTGTGGTGCTAGAGTTTGTAAAGATCCGTTTTTTTGGAGATCACCCTTTAAACTGTCAATCTCCATCTTGTGCATCTCCCCTACGGACCACAATTCTGAGTGTGTTGGCGCAAATGTTAAATTAAAGGCCTTCAGGACCATAGATGTGTGAAGCACAAACTCCTCAGTGATAAGGTGGAAGTCATGACCTTTACTTTCGTATGTTCTAAAGAATTGACAGGCAAAGATTCCACAATGCACCACTTATCTTGGATTGTGTCCACACAGTTGAAATCAGGTCGGTGTGGAAGCGAATCATCCTGGGGGGGGGGTGGGTTGGCATGAAAGATGAAGTGTCCCAGCCTGTACAGAATGTTCTCTCTTCAACGTATCAATGACATTTGTTCATCAGGACCTGACTTCTCTGTTCATTTCGTTTTATTCCAGTTTTCAACATAACACAAAGACAAAATGAACCATCACATTCCCACCACACCCCCTCCCACAAACACAGGTGCGTTTATTGTAATGTAACATGTCAGTGTTGTAACAGAGTAGAAAACATACATTACCCAGAAACTTCTCATGTGAGTACACTTTAGAGGTGCCAGCCAGCTCCAGGCATTACGTTTCTTCGACACCAAAGAGGTATCGCCATGACTTGGGGGTGTCGTCACATAACAGTAAATCTTTGTCCTCTAGAGTGCATTCAATGCCCCTCACCTTGTGACGAGATCACCATTTCCAAGGGCATAAGAACGGAAGGGTACCCAGTAGTTAAGTGGCATGCTACCTGGGGGAAGAAAGGCGAAGTATGTGTCCTCCCGCAGTTCACACACTTTCATTGTACACAGCCGTTCCTGCACGGAAGGTGGTCTCCGTCTCATCCAGGTCTTGGCCACCAGAGCTCTAGCAACCACGAAGGCCATGGCTAGTCAATTCCTTTCTGATCTGTAGGGGACATTGAACAGCGCCAGCAACCAGGCCTCAGGAGAATCACGAGGACACCCCTGGACAATCGAGGCCATAATCCCAGACACACCCTCCCGGCAGTTCCAGACCATGTGGATGAAGTCTGCGTCACTGACGTTGCACGTTGGGCAGCCCACACTTCTCTCAGGGTAAACTTTATGCAGTTGGGCAGGGGACAGGTAGGAATGATGCAAAACTTTAAAGTGGATCAGGCGGAGGAATCTCGTGTTCAGAGAGACTTTCTTGGTCATTCCGCACACCGTCCGCCATTAATCATCAACCAAGGGGGACTCAAACATACCATCCCATCTGGACTTAAACAACACTCTCGGGGCAGGGCGCATTGATTTTATCATTTTGTACAAGACCAAACCCATACTGGTAAGGCTGGGGGGATTTGTTACAAATTGGGTTAGGGACGAGGGGGTCGGGGATTTAGGAAATTCAGAACACAACCCGCAGAGAGTTTCGCGCAACCTATGATAGAATAAGAGGAAGACCGCATTCCACGGGCCCCGACGTTTGAGCAGATCCGATGATATAAACTCCCCGTTATGTACCAAGTCAACCACAGAGCGGTCTCCCAGTTTCTAGAACTGTATTTCAAAGGACCTCTCGGAGTTGAGGGGGAGCCCATGAACCGAGTACAGTGCAAAATCTGCATGGAAACCGCCTGATGGACCCCTCCCAGAGTGCACTTGGTCCCATGCCCAGCGTGTTACATCTTTGGGTTGTATCTCACCCCTCCCTGGGAATACGTATGGGCATCCCTCTCAACAACCTCTTCAGGGAATGTGGGTGTGAGGTCATCTTTTCTAAATTAATATGAGGTAGTTCAGTGGAGGGATGCCACCACCAGACGGCATATTGGATTTGTGAGGCAAGGAAATAAGCATTTAAATCAGGGTAGTCCAGGCCACCAGATGCATAGGGGAGAGCCAGTGTATGAAGAGCAATACGCGCATGTTTACCAGCCAACACCAGTTTGGTCAGCATGGAACAGGCACGTTGCCAGAACAACGAAGGAGGGATCAGTGGGACGTTGTTAAAAATGTATAGCATCTTGGGGATCACCACCATCTTGGCCAAAGCAAGGCGCGCAGTCTGGGAAACTGGCAGGTGGATCCATACCTCGACTCTGCATTCTAATAGCTCCAGGGTTGCCAGGTAGTTTTCCTTAAAGAGCTTGGGTGGCGCGGTCGAGTCCCTGATTACTAGATACCTCTAACCATTGGGGAACCAGTGAAAATCGTCCCCTATATCAGAGGGGAGCACTGTGGGGGTCACTGGAAGAAACTCAGACTTGGACCAGTTAATATGGAGTCCAGAAAATGTACACAAATCTACAATCTCCTGTATTAGTGGCTGAAGATTTTGTGTGGGATTTTTAACACACAATAACATGTCGTCCACGTAAAGGGAGACAACGGAGACATGAGAATAGATCTGGACCCCCCTGTGAGAGTGTAATTCTCGAATGGTGCAGGCCAAGGGTTCAACCGCCAGGGCAAAAAGGATCAGGGAGAAGGGACACCCTTGCTGAGTACCCCTGTGGGGAATATGGTACCAGAAACCTGTTGGTTTGTCAATATAGAAGCCTGAGCGGAGGTATATAAAAGACGAATCCAGCATATAAAATTGAGGCCAAGGCCCGATCAACATAGGATTTCAAATAAGAAGGGCCACTCGACGGAGTCGAAACCTTCTTGGTGTTGAGGGCCGCACCCATGATAGGAAAGTCTATTTTGATATTATGCATCATAGAGAAAAGGCACCTGAGATTATTCTGGGTAGCTCTACGGGAATGAACCCTGCAAGATCAGAGAGGATCAGTGAGACCATATGGGGGAGAAGCCTATCGGGCAACAGTTTTGGCAGGATTTTTATATCAGTATTGATGAGCGAGAGGGGCCTGTACGACGCACACACCATGGGGGCCTTATTGGGCTTAAGAAGAAGGGTGACTACGGCCGTCCTAATGGACTCCAGAAGTAGGCATGCCGACAAAGAGAAGTCGAACATGTTACACAAGTGGGGAGCAAGTATCTAAGCTTGTGCATTATCGATGGGCAGCTCTCATATGATCTTGTGTTTTTCCTCAACGGTGGAGGGGGCATTTAGAAGATCGGCCTGCACAGGATCCAACCATCCAAGTACAACCAGTGCCAGGTACTGCCTAATCTCCTCTGGGGATACAGATCATTGTGATGAGTAGAGCCGCTCATAGTAGTCCTGTAATATCTTGTTGATGCCCACGGTATCGCAAACCTAGAATTCCATTCGGGTCCGAAGCCTCCAATATGCTCCCCCATCCTCTCTGCCCTCGAATCGCTCAAGCAAGATTACAGCTGGGTCTGGCATCCTTCACATAGTTAGTCACGAGGGAGGGATCACCCAAGTATCTATCCTCCCTAAGGGCTGCTTCAGTGTTCTCAGCGTTTTTCTCCCAGAAGTTTGGTAATCTGAGGATCTTTATCTGTAACTTGTCTACCCTCCAGCTCAGTGATTTCCCCCTCTAAATGACGAAGGGAAGTCCTCAATGACTTTAGAACCCCATCTTCCCT